>NC_044977.1:2922240-3243857 GCF_008728515.1 Papio anubis
AATTATTCACACACACTACATTTGGTTTTCCCTTTCATCTTTCTTGTCCATTGTTTCTTCTATCCACTAGTTAATCTTTATTGAATTATTGAATTATTTAGGAAGACCCCCTAATGTGTAATGTTATCCCAATCCCATTTTTCTTCACTGAAGGTCATACAAATAACTCTATAATTTACCACAAAATACCTTGTTCTAACTATTGCTTTTAGATTTACAGTGTTCCAGAGTTAATATGAAAACTTTGAGAAACTCATTATTACTACATATTTTGAAATCAAGAGAAATTGATCTTTACAAAATTCTAAAGACCTTAAATCTTACAATCAGTGACTATAAAGAATAACGCATACAAGATTTTGTTAAATAACTTGGAATATAATTATAATTTGCCTTAATGAAGTTAATGTTAATTAGATTTGAAAAATTAATCCCAGGAAGAGGCTCTGAAAACTTGAACCATAGGTTCAGCCACACCATGAATTCTTTTTAGAGTATTTGATACATTTTACATGTCAAACAATAAACCAGGTACTGTGTAGATATTTTAGCATTATAACATTAATACTATGCAACTGTATGTGGTAGATTTTATCATTCTCTACTTTTCACAACAGGAAACTAATTATCAGAGTAGTCAAATAACAAACCCAATTGTCACAGCTAAGATGTCCCCACATTGGAATCTAGTATTGAAGACGCACCACACTGCCGCCCTCAGCTAGATGCGACCCAAGACAGATTTTTTTAAACTTCTCCTTTAAAATTTCTTTTGTACATAATGATATTGAACAACTTGTATTTTACTACGTCTTCTTTCTATTTTTTTAATGAAATAAATGCATGTACAGTGTTCTAATACTGATGTAGGGGCAGAAAAATACCTTTTCCTTATCTGTCAGGTTCATGACTGAGGGCCCTATAATGAAAGACAGATTAACAAGAAAAAAGTGAACTAATTTGTATAATATATGTTCTACGTGACACAAGAGCCAACACAAGGAAATGAAGACCCAAAGAAACAATTAAACCTGAAGGTCTTTTAAATAGATGGTATGATAAAAAGTAGACAGTCACAAAGGAATTTAATAGGGCCAAGGGGTATAATTTAATGGTAATCTACTGGGGGAAACTTAGCAGGCCCTGTTTGTTCATATTCTTCTCTGTGTCCCTGTGTCTTCCAAGATGATAATGCTCTTTTCCTCTGGGGATTGTAAAGGCACCTCTCACATGGTCTCTTACCCTGCTTCACAGGAGAGGGGTGGGTAAAGGTAAGAGTGAACTTCCTGCTTCTGTGGTTTTCCCCAGTACCTTCAGCTTAAAATATTCAATATGCCACGGTGCCATATGTTGGGATAGTGTGATGTCAACCCCATCACTTGAATAGTGCTACAAAGCTAAAATAACACCAACAAAAAGCAATACCTTGTTCACCTCTTCTCACCCAAGTTCTATTTTAGTTGTTTGTTTTCATATTTTTGTGTGTATTTTAAAATAACATTTATATATTATTTTACTATCAAAGTTTAATCACTTATTCATTTATCATTTTGAGAATTCAAATTTAGCTCTTCACTTGCCATTTCTCAAACACATACACTTCCCCTTCCTACATCCATTGTTCATTTTTTATGAGACTTTTGAATTGATACTCAATGTTTACCTTATGTTGACAAGAACAATATTGTTCATAGCTGAGCCGTAGTATACTAGAACATTTCCTTTCCTGTACTAGAACATTTCCTTTTCCTGTCTTTGTGTAGTTTTTCTGTAATGAATGGTTACTAACAAAGGTTGCAATTCCTTTTTGAGCTTCTTATTCTATTGAGAATGTATTATTATAAGTTGTATCTTACTGGCTTCTCTTGAGATCACAAAACCTTCATATTTCTCAGATCTGAACAGTCAGCCATCACTTGAAACATCTGCTTTCCATGTTTACAGAATTGCCTAAGAGCTATTATAGACCCTCATCTCTCCTCTGTTCTCCTTGCCCATATATATTCTCTCTCTCTCTCCATAGATAGATAGATGGATAGTTAGATACACAGATAGATAGATAGACAGGTAGATGCTGACATATGTGTGTATATGCAATTACAGCATTTATATATATATACATATATAGGCAGGTATCTATCAGCATGTATATATATGTATATGTGTCAGCATGTGTATTTGTGTGTGTGTATATACATATATGTGTGTATATATACACACATACATATATACATACATAGATGTATACACACACACATATATACACACACACGTATATGTGCTGAAATTGTCTTTACCACATACATCACAGCAGCATATAATGTTGTTTTGCATAATAGTATCTTACCCTGTTTTTGTTTATATTATGGAGCAAGGAATTTGTATTTTCATTGGATCCACATTGTGTTGAGCACATCACGTTTTGCAGAGTGGTCATTTTGTACAATCTTATTGTTGGCAATTAATGCAGCAGTCAAACGATTTTTTTTTCACCTTTCCTTGAATCTGAAGAAAAGGCCAAAAAAAATTGGTTTACTACAGCATAAGAGTGATAATGAAGCCATTCTTCACAGAATAGGTGTAATCCAAAAGCAAAGCTTTTTATTTACAATTATATTTGCTTTCAATATTTACTTTTTATCCATTATCAAATAAATCTGAGAGTTTTAAATGTTGCATGATAAATTATATGAAAAAAGGGAATTTCAAATTTGCTAACATAAAACAAGTAGACAAATTCGGCATTTAGGCAATTTGCCATTAAGCTGGACTTTCAGCAGGATAAGTTATTCTGATTATCAAATTATCAGTTATTCTGATAATTTAGTAAAATTATTGGTAATCATTTTAAAGGAGAACAGGAAGGATTAAATTAAAAATCTCTTCAAAACTTCTCTTCTGTAATAGCAGGGTGTAGGGGACAAAATTAATATGTTTTCTTCACTGATCACAAAGTTCATGGCCGGGGCTCCTATAACAAAGGACAGATTGACAAGAGAAAAGCATACAAATGTACTTAACATAAGTTTCATTTTACACAGGAGCCTTCAGAAATGAAGACCCAAAGAAACAGGGAAATCTGTGTAGTTTATGGACAGGTTTGCAATATACATTATTTAAGAACAACAGGGTATGCTTTAGCAGAAGCAAACTGGGGAGAATTTAGCAAGACTTGTTCGTTCAGATTCTTCTTAGATTCCTTCTGTGACACTCCTTTCCTCTGGGTATAGAACAAAACACCTATCACATGAGGGTCTTCAGCAAGGAGAAAGATCAGAGAATGAGCTTCCCAGGTTTTATGTCCTGCTTCAGGGGAGAAGAGTGAGGGGAAGGTGACAGTGACCTTCCTACTTCTGCTGTTTCCTCAAATGCCAAGGTGCCATATCTTGGGGCAGCACGTCCTGTCAAGGGTCAGCTTTTATTTTAAAAAGTGTGGAAGAACTTGTTTTTTTATCATCATATGAAGCTAAAATTCTGAACTGTTTCTAAAACTTCATAGTCATGTAGCAGCAGCAAATCCATATGGGTCTGTAGCAGTTGGATTCTTACCTCCTGAGAGGAAATAATTCATCTGAGGGACATAAGGCAGAGTGATAGACTGAGGCAAGTTTTAGAGCAGGAGTGAGAGTTTGTTAAAAAGTTTTAGAGCAAGAACAAAAGGAAGTAAAGTACACTTGGAAGAGGGCCAAGTGTATTTAAGTTGTGTATTAAGTGTATCAAGAGGGCAACTTGAAAGATCCAAATGGCTACCTGACCCTTGGCTTAGGCTTTTATGCATTGTCATGATCCTGGGGTTTGCGTTTCTCCTCCACTGATTCCTCCCTGGGGTGGGATATCTGTTTGCACAGTGGCCTGCCTATACTTGGGAGGGACCACATGTGCAGTATGTTTACTGAAGTTATGCACATACTCATTTGAGATGTTTTTACTTTACCAGTTGAATGTTCCTAGAGGAAGGTCACATACCAGTTAAACTCAGCCATTTTGCCTCTTAATGCACATACTTGAGTCCATTCACCCAAATCCTGAGATTTTATTGGAAAGCTGCTGATCACCAACTTTAGCTGTTTCTATCTATTGGGAGCCTGCCCTTCGCTGGTGTTGGCTGCAAACAATTAATTGAGAGAGACCATTTAACAGCCACTTACCACCACCTGGTGCTTACCTGACATTCCTGGCTGGTGGGGCTAGGGAAGGGGGCCATCTCCCGCCCTGCTCATGTCTGCCTAGCTACATACTCTAACAGTCAAGTTTGGGAGAAAGTATTTTCTCTTTAAATACAAAAATAATTTAAATTTAAGAAGAAAGGTATTAGGAGTGAATTACATTATGAAGTTTCTATATTTATTTTTTGGTAAAAATTTAGGCTCTCAATCACTTATTTCATTTATTATCTGTGATACTCTGGCTGCAGTTGAAAGAATTTTAGAATATGAAAATGAAAGAAAATTAAAATGTCAATAAAACACTGTGTGTTCATGTTTTCTCTCTCAAGATTATTTTATAATCAAATTTTCTTTTCTATGGTTTAGACTTATTACTGAAGATCCATTAACAGAGAACCTAGCAAACTGTCTTCTTAGAGCACTTCTTATCAGTAACTTGGGAAGGTTGGCATATGAAACAAAAGCTGAATCCTTTCCTCTGTCCGAATTTTTTTAACCTAAGAAACATTGCAAATAGCAGGAAGACCAATTTCAGAAAGAGAGAGAAAAACAGAGAGAGAGGAAGAGAGGAAGAAAGAGAAACAGAGAAAGAGAGAGAGATAGAGACAGAGAGAGGCAGATAAACACAGAGAAATGGAGTCAACCATGTGTTCTTTGCCTAAAATCAGATTAAAATTCAAAATGATTTACTTTCAAAAGTTGAGGGTAGAAGAAAAAAGTTAGGTTCAAGAAACGTGCAGTCCTAGTAAATAAATAGAATGAAGACTATTCTGATTTTAGAATAGTTTAAGTGTATGGAGTCAAATAGAGTAGCAGTTGAGAACATAAGCCAAATAGACACACAGCCTTGATTCAGATCTTCCTTCTGCCACATCCTACTCCTCTGAACTCATGTAAGCCCTTGAACATTTCTAAATCTCTTTCCTCATTTATAACATATAGCAAAGAGTAATACATTCATAGAATTATTGAGGCATCAAGAAGAATACACATGAAACGGTGTTCTGCACAGAACCTCATAAACTAAGAAGAAAAATTAACTATCACTCTTAGCAATTTCACCAATTAACTCAAAAAAATTGTTGAATGCCTACTGGCAATGTGATGGAAGTTGCAGATATAGCCGTAAATAGATCAAATTTTTTACCCTGTTAGAGGTTACATTCTAGTGAGAGGACACAAACAATAAACAAGTAAATATAAATGTCTGAAAAATGCTATAGAAAAATAAAGCAGTATCATGTAAAATATTTTTCTCATAGATAACATTTTGATACTGCCTCTACTGATTACAAGTGGTAACAGTTCATCCAAATGTATATACCTAGGTGTATACATATAGCCTAGGTGTGGAGTTGTCTATACTGTCTAGGCTTGTGTCAGTACACTCTATCATGTCTACACAATGGTGAAATCACCTAAGGATGATTTCTCAAAACATATCCCCATAGTTAAGTGACATGTGACAGCATAAAACACAAGAAACATAGAGAAATGGGGCAGTGGAAGGAGATGTGGACCCTAGAGAGAATTTTGAGATTGAAGATGTTGTAACATGTTTTTTCAGCTTATAATCATGTGGAAAAAAGTGATTATGAAGACAAGAGAAGAGGACAATTGGTAGATTGATGACCTCGAATAGGTGAGAGGGAGTGGGTTCGAATGGACAAATCAAGGAGCTGGTGTTAAAGTGGAAGAGCCAGGAGAGTTCATCCACTTTAACAGGACCGAGAGCAAGCAAGTGAGTACTAATGTGGGTGTGTTGGTGGTTGGTAGAAGATGTGGGGAAAATTCTCCTCTGTTTTGTTTTTTTCTTGATGAAATAACAAGCAAGATCATTTGCTGAAACATTAATCCTTGAGGAAGATGAGTTGGGAGTTTGAGAAATGAGAGTGAGAAGACTGAAAGAATGAAGAAAATACAGTAGAACTGACAAGAGTGATTTTAATGACAGATAATCTGAATGTGTAATGAGAAAAAAAAATGGATGTGAGGGGGTGAAGGTCCACTTGCATAAATCTTACTGGCTTCTTATTTGAGGGAACGGAGGCTGAATCTCTGCTATTTCCTGCCCAGAAAGAGTTTGGGCTTTAAAATTGTTGTCTCTTCTTTTTCCATCTCTTCAGAAAAGCAGTAACTTTTCTCAAGGCCCACAGAAATAAAAGACTCCTGATCATTCACTAAGGATGGTGGGTGTCTACTTACTCTACGCCGGCGTATTTAAGAGACCCTCTTCAGGGACCAGTCCCAGAATAAAGGGTTTTCTCCTAAATAACCTTTTGTTATCGCTTGTGCTAAGTACAGTTGCCTTTCTTACTCAACTTACACAATATACAGTATATATTTTTGAGGGCCTATGTTATACCAGGCTTTGTTCTAGGCACTGTGAAGAAAACACAAAACAAAACACATTTGTGTGACCTTCAGCAAGACATAGAGCCTCCTCGAGCCTCCATTATCTCATACGCAAACTAGTATATTTAAGGTGTGATGAATAATATATTTTAAAATCTGTTTGAAAATATGTTGCAAACATATTCTGTATATAAAATTCCAGAAATATTGTAAAGAAGCAGGGAAATACTCTACAAGTTTTTAATTTTATACTTTCTCTACTAAGCATTTATTTCTACTATAGGGGATTAAATATTAGTCTATTTTCTATTCTTATGCCTGATGGTTTTTCTTGTTTTGGTGAAGTTACCAAGAAGGAATAAACAACAAAAAAATTAAAGGTAGGAAGAGAAAGCAAGGACAATTATTTGATTGTTATAATCTAAGTGAGTGATTTAGGCCCCCATTATAAACAGAAAAGTTTTTCCCTGAATTTCAGATTTCTCTCAAAAACTCCTGTAGCTTCTCTGGCACATACAATCAAGGAGAAGAAACATCACATTTCTGGTTTATAAAGTAAAACCTGAGAACCAGTGACTTAAATTGCATTTTAGGGGCAGCAGATTCTTTACCGCTGAGCAATGTGCTACTTGAAGCATTAAGGATGATACTGGACATAAAATATAGGGTTTTGTTTACCATCATCCTATTTCAAAAACATCATCCTCCCATCTCAAAACATATGCTGTTGCTTAAATGCTTGGCAACTCCCATTATTTTTAGATCCTTTTTCTTCCTTTTCCCAAGTTTATAGATTTTCTCTTTACTAGAGATATTTAAGAAGTTCTGGTTATTGCTGTGCAACAAACCATTCCAAACTTTGTGGCATAAAGTATCATTAATTTTATGCTCATGGATTCGGTAGGTTAGAAATTCAAGACACAGCTGGGATAGCTTGTCTTGGGGTGTCTTTACAGCAGTCTGTGAAGTCTGGGGCTCCAGCTGGGATGTTGTGATACTGTGGTGACTCAAATGGCTAAGAATTGGAATCATCATCAGAATCCCATAACAGGCGCTAAGGCTGGATTGGGACTGTGGACCCACAAAAGACCTTTATTGGTAGCCGGGATTTTTACAGCAGAGCAGTTGGATTCCAAGGGTAAGCCTCTGCACAGCAAATGTGGAAAGAACCAGGAAGAAGTTGTATGAACTTGAATGACCTAAACTCAGATATCAATAACCTTTCTTTATTAATTGGAGCAGTCACAATCTTACCATGATTCAAGGGGACAGGTCATAGACCTTGCCTCTTGATGAGAGAAGTGTCAAAAATTTGTGGTCATTTAAAAATGTCCCCATAATATATACACTTATTAGGTACCCACAACAATTTCAATAAATACATAATTAAGTACATTAAAAAGTTACTGCATAAACTACATATAAGGGCTAAATATAGAGCACTGACTAATCGCTAAATGTATGAGTGAGGAGGAGTGTGTTTTATTCACTGTTGGTTGCTTTCCCATCATTCATTCACTTCAACAAACAGTTCACATACCTCAAGGGTAACAGGTAAGTCCATTCCAGTAGAGGGCCTGATGGGTCTAAGGGAACACAGGTTTAGCCAAACAGTACATGGTGTTCTCTGGACCTAGAATTAGTCCTGGAAAGAGCATGCATAACAATTCAGATGACTGGGAGAAGCTATCTAGCTTTTGTTGCTCTGCCTCTGAATATGATCGCGTGTGGCTTGAGACTGATCAATGGTCTGTTGCAGCCATATTGGTAACAGCTTGAGAAAGAAGCAACATGCGGAGCCAAGCAGAGCAAAGAGATTCCCAGACAAATGGAGGCAGAGCTTTTGTTGAACCAAGTCTGCTCAGAGCCCTTTTGTTGCACTTCTCGGTTCCTTACACCATAAATTAGCTACCCTGACTTGCTTAGCTACACTGACTTGGATTTTGTGTGTTTTGTGTTCACAATCTGTGTTCAGAAGCATTGTTACTGATACAATCTATATAAAAGAGATAAATTAAATGTAAAGGGAAATGATTTAGTCTCAAATCCTCTTAAGATAGTTATCACGTAATCCTTTTATGCTTTTATTGATGATTTCTTTAGATTTGTGTGATTGTAAAACTGTTTTAGTTGGAGAATGATGGAAATTGAATAAAAACAAATAATCCAAATCACATTTCTCAAACATAATTAATAACTGGTCTTTTTGTTCATCTAAATTTACCTTAATTTTAAAATGTATTCTACGTGCTTTTCTTAAGTAGAAGGGAATACAATTTTGAGACAGGAAAGCTTTTTATGTTATAGATTAATTGATGACTTTTTCAGCCTTCATAATCCAGACAGAACATGTCGTCAATTCCTGTTTGGAGTTTCCACAAACTTCTTTATTGCTGTCTAAATACTTCTGTTACATTGCTCCATTGTTATGTATGTCTGCCTCCCATTACCTTGTGAGCACTCCCAGAGTTTATCTTAGTTCCTAGCACGTAACGAGTGCCCAATAGATTGCTGAATCGATGAATGAATACGCAGATGGAAATCAGAGTAAAGAGTATGAGAAAAAGGTGATGAGTAAATTAATTAAACTCTTCTGATTATGTTGCAGTATGACTAATTTTTTAGGATAGTTCAGTAGTCATATTTTTGGCACTATATTATAGGGCAGAATGTGGTTTACTCAAAATTAGTTTAATTATGCACACTTGAAACATGTGCAGCTTAATTAACAATTGTTGATCTTAAATCATCCAGATAAATATATTAACTTTTGAATATATGCTAATCCTATGCATAGGTACATTATTAGTCTAAGCAACTCAATAGTTTTCTTGAATTATTTTTCTCCAAAGTACTACAAGCATAGTACTTTTTTTTATTATAAATGTATTAGCTCATTTTAAAAAGTCAGATTTTAAAAAATGTTAACACCTCTCTCCAAAATATTTTACTTTCCCATTGAGAGATGCATAAAGTGGGATCAATGAGATTGCTGGGTTTGGCAAGGCAATTAAAAATTCTGACTTAAGAAGCAATGTTCTATAATCTTGAAAAACCTCAAGTTCTTTTTTGATAAAGATAAGTATACTTGGAAGGTTAAGTTGCTTTTAAGTCAAATTGTTAAAATCCTGTAATATCAGGAATATTAATATGGGATTGTATATCTTGTATGTATATAAATTCACATTTGCAATGCTTGGAAATTATCATTTATAATTTCTTATTTTTAAAAATGGTCTTTGGAAGCCTAAACAATATTTTAAAATTTACATATTAATTAATGATTATAGTACTTTTAAATTTTTGGCAACAGTACCTTTAGCATCCATCCCTCTCCCTGTTGCCAGTGTGGACACCTTTTTATTTTTTCACATTTCAGTTATAATTAATTTAAAAATGGAAGTCAGTTATTGTTTTAACATTTGTTAACTTGATTCTCATTCTTGAAGGACAGTTTGTTTTTAATTTTATTGCAAACTGATATTATAATTGTATATATTTATGGAATACAAAGCTATGATGTATGTGTATAATGTGAAATGATTAAATCAAGCTAATTAACATATCCATCACCTCAACTACTTATTTTCTGTGGTGAGGACATGTTTTTTGTTTGTTTGGTAAGTTTTAGTTTTGGAAAGAGTGCTAGACTTGAAACTGAATTAATGTCCACACTCTGTCTGTGTTTCTGTATTGTGAATTTCAGCCAATTCCCTAGTCTTTGAAACCATTATTTCTTCTTCTATCCAAACAGATTAAGACTAGATATTTCACACCAATTTTTGCTAAAATTTAATCTGATTGTATGTTGAAATTATAGCAGATACAGAATAAATAACCAATTTTTTTAGTAATCCATTTCTTCATAACTTACTTCCTATGGTATTCCACACAGTAGCTTTTCCAAATGCCTTTCATTTTCCAAGCCCTTAAAGACACGTTGCGTAATTTTGTCTTGTAGGTTTGAAAACAAAAACAGGTATAAAACCCCACATACTTCATTTACTCTATTTTTACTTCCCCACCACAATCACAGACACACACACATAAACACTCACTTTTATACACCAAGAGAAGAGGCATTTTAGAGAGATGACTTGTGCATAACCTCTACAGAGAACAGGTAGGTGAGACATTGAATGCATACTATCTATACTCCCTCATTGTGGAAAATACAAGGTCTATTAATAAATAGGCATTCCATATAAAAACTCAGGTTTTCATTAGGCTGGTTTTAAAATACGCTCCTTCCCCATGTTCAGGGCTGCTCTGGCTACCAGGTGAGGGCAAATACTTCTGCAGGGCCTCTGTTTATATTATAATTTAAGTCATCTCAAATCAGGCATGTCAGTACCATTCTGGTAGCATAACCTCACTCAATCCTATGAAAGAAATATCTACCATTATGAGCAATTAGCTAACAATATGCTGTGTAAATACCTCTGTTACGTTGTTTACAGTGTTGTACATGTCTTTGATATGGCTTGGCTGTGTCCCCACCCAAATCTCATCTTGAACTGTAGTTCCCATAATCCCCTTGTGTCATGGGAGGGATCCGGTGGAAGGTAATTTAATCATGGGGGTGGTTACCCTCATGCTGCTCATGCTGTTCTGATAGTGAGTTAGTTCTCATGAGATTTGTTGGTTTTATAAGGGGTTTCCACCTTTGCTGGGCTCTCAGTCTTCTCACTCCTACTACCATGTGAAGAAGTACGTGTTTACCTCCCCTTCTGCCATGATTGTAAGTTTCCTAAGGCCTCCCCAGCGATACAGAACTGAGTCATTTAAACCTCTTTCCTTTATAAATTACCCAGCATCAGGTATTCCTTCATAGTAGTGTGAAAATGAACTAATACAGTCTGCTTCCCATTACATTGTGAGCACTTCCAGAGTTTATCTTAGTTTCTAGCATTGTGCTAGTAGTAGATCTCAATAGATTGCACCCTTCTGGAACCAGAAGGCCAGCTACAGGGTCCCAGGAGTACTCCACACGTATTTATTCTGAATTTTGCAGCTCCTCAAATATTAATCCCATATGCAGGGGGCCTGGGCCTACATTAGTCCTCCTCCAGGCTCCAGTACTCAGTCATGTTGGCACTGCCTTCCAAGGCCCATCTCAGGCACCAGAGGAGGACTTAAAAGTTTCAAGGAAGGTAGGTCAAAGAATAGACGACCCCTGAGGTACAGGGCAGGAAAAGAAGCCTTACTTGTCCAGGTTACTTTTTTAAATTTCTGAAACTGAGCAGGCTCTAGAAGTAACTTGAGCCAGAGGCATTAAAAGCTATTTTACTCAAAGATGAAGAGCTCAGTTTTTCCCAAACAGAAGGAGAATTTCTGAAAGAGGGAAGATTAACTTATATGTGGAGCCAGTGATTATGTCAAATATTTGAATTTTAAAAAGTACTTGTCTTAGGCAGGTCAAGCTTCTGTAACAAAGTCCCATAGACAGGGTGGCTTGTAAACAAGAGAAATTTAATTCTCACAGTTTTGGAAGCTGGAAGTCCAAAATCACAGTGCTAGCACAGCTGACTTCTGGTGATGGCCCTCTTCTGGGCTGCAGACTGCTGACATTTCCTTGTTTCTTTGCAGGAAGAAGACAGAGCTCTCTAGGGTTGCTTTTGTTGTTTGTTTGTTGTTTTTGTTTTATAAGAACACTAATCCTATTCATGAAGGCTCCACCATCAAAACCTAATTACCTCCCAAAGGCCTCACCTCCTAAAACCATCACATTGGGGGTTAGAATTTTAACATATGAATTCAGGGAGGACATAAACATTCAGTCCCCAACAGTACCCAATCTATGTAAATATAATGAGTCCAATATAAGGAAATGGGATTGTATACATGTTAAAGTACTTTTTAATGTAGTATTTCATTGAATGTAAAAACTTTGTGTGTCACTGTGAAATGCTACCAATTTTTGTCATAATATCTTGATAGTTTTGCAAAACACATAAATTGGTTACACCATGCTCGACTTTGCTTGAAATTTTTTTCATGTTATTTTGAGGAATTTTGTAATTTTACCTGCCTTCAATAACGTTGTATATGTGTGTGTGCATATATGTGTGTGTTGGAAGGCACAACTTGAATTACTGTGGATATTTTACTTTCTGTGATACTGTAAAACGTGTTGCTTTATCAGAAAATGCATAACTGTGGTTATTCCTCTAAGGATTCAAGGCACATCTCACTGGTGTTTCTCTATGCTTTTTGCTTTTGTTTTGTTTCAATGCTAATACTGTAAAACATTTCAAAATATGTTAAATGTCAATTAAATTCAACACCTATAATATCAGCAATTGATAACTGGTAAAAACTCCACCAATGTGGAAGTCATTTGAATACCTATAACTAACTTCATATGTGTACATTATGAAGGAAAATTTATCTTAAATCTGAAAAATGGTAAATTAATGATTGTTGATTTTTGTTACCATGCTAAAACATTTTCCAATAATCCTGCCAGCAATAGATGCCTTCAAGGTTTTGCTAGGGCCAAAAGTTCCCTTTGAGCTCAGACTCGCCTCATCTTGGCACCTTCCCATCTCAACTACCTGCCGTGTGCGTGTCTTCTTTCTGCCTTAGGGTCTTCTGTTCCCACTTGGTCTGCTCACTAGTACTGGGAAGTGAAATCCCCGCCCCGCCTGCCACCTGCAGCTAATGGGGAACAGTTTTGGGCTACCATCCTTCAGTGAAAAGTTCTGTTAGGCGTTCTGTATGCTTCTGGGGAGAGCCGGTAGAGTGGCAGAGTCCCTGGTAGAGGCACCTTCACCTACTTTGAAGGATCTATATTGACTTTTACTCCCCTCACACTCCCACGTCCTGGGATTATATCCCAAGTAAACTGTTTGCATCCACGTCTTTGTCCAGGCTCTGCTGCTGAGGAAACATGAGCAAGAGCACGTCACTGTTGTACCTTTATCTGATTGTCCTAAGTGAATGTAAATTGCCAAGGTATATTTTCGACAGATAATTTGCAAATGATAAAGGTGGCTGACTTTAGACTTCCTGCAGTCTTGAAGGTTGATGGTTATTTAACCTAAAGAAAAAGATAGATGTTATGATTTTCTAGCCCAGTAAAAATTAGTATCATGTTTGTATTGCCCTGTAGAAAGTTTACTAACTAGGCTGGGTGCGGTGGCTCACGCTTGTAATCTCAGCACTTTGGGAGGCTGAGGTGGGCGGATTGCCTGAGGTCAGGAGTTCAAGACCAGCCAGGGCAACATGGTGAAACCCCGCCTCTACTAAAAATACAAAAATTAGCCGGCCGTGGTGGCGGGGCACCTGTAATCCCAGCTGCTCAGAAGCCTGAGGCAGGAGAATGGCGTGAACCCTGGAGGCGGAGGTTGCGGTGAGCCGAGATGGCGCCACTCACTCCAGCCTGGGTGACAGAGCCAGACTCCATCTCAAAAACAAAAAAAGAAAGTTTACTAACTCAGCAATCATACTGAAGTTTCTTTCACAGCTGCCATTTGACTGCTCTTTGTCTTTCTGCTGTTTACCTTATCAATGAGGTAAACAAAAATGTGATGCATGCTCTCTCTTTGAGACGTATGTTTTTTAACAGTGAGCAATGAAAAGGTAAAAGTGATTGTGAGACACTCACGACTATGAGATTCATTTCAGTTCCAGGTGTACTACCGTGAAACTTATCTTTGAGCTGTTAGGGCAGTAGCTACCAAACTATTTTTAACATAAACAGGATTGTCTCCAAAATGCAAATTATTAGGCTCTTTTCTTCAAAAATGCAGAAGTTGCTCTCACGCCCCCTCCCTCAACAGACACACAGTCCAAATGCAGCAAGCAGTTTAGGGGCCGCTGTAGTATCTTGTGAGACCCCAAGAAAGTCCCGAGTCCTTAGAGCTCCAGCATGGCACAGAAGAGCATATGGAACTCTCATTCCTTACTCCTTACACCCACCCTACATTGAAGGACTTAGAAGTTTCAGGAGAGGATCAATGGATAGTAAGAGGCATTAAGGTTGGGAGAAGAGGATACAGAGTAAGGTTCTGACAAATGAAGATCATTTAAGGAAACATGGACAACAGCAATCTCTAAAGCCCCCTGCTTCCTGAGCACCCACACTTTCTCCACGTGGGGACAGCCTCTGAAACTCAGATGTCACCCTGTGCAAAGGGAAAGAAGAAAATCCAGACTACATATGTAATAATCAAAAGAGCCAGGTATGGTCGACTTCACTTGGAATTGAGATTATATTTTCTGCCACTAGACAGAATAGCAGTCCAACATAAACACCAAGTTTAATTGTTGAAAACTCGAGTAACACGTCCGCACCCGTGAATTGTGAAATCCGTGCTGCAAACATCGCATCACCACCCACTGTGTGGCCCTCGAATTCAAGAGCAACAAAACGAACAAAAACACCACAAATTTATTCCACAATTAGGAATTTCACAGTGAATTTTACTCACCGGAAAGGAAACCACCCTCATCCTTGTACCACACTTCTTCTTGGACTTTCATGCAAATCCTTAGAAACAAACTAGGTATGAAAAGCGGGGATTGCACGTGTCATGAATTTCAGTCCGTAACTATAACAATATCTTGTGTCATTTGTGGGGTTTACAGAGTCCGTATCATACACATTAACTCGCTGAATCATGACAACAGCTCCATGAGGTAGATATTACTGAATTGACAGGTGAAGCACCTGAGACTTAGAGGTTAGGTAACATCTCCAAGGAAACACAGCTGTGACAAAACTGTGACTCAAACCCAGGTCCTCTGATACACATAAGCAGTGTGTATTATCACATACTATAAATAAAGAGAGAGACTAACTTATTTATCGTCCACCCACCAAGGGAAAGAGAGGTCATGACACATGTCCCTCTAACATTTCCTTGAAGTAGCTTTTAGAAACTGACTTCTTGACCTGTGGACCTGTGGATCTTTAAGTAGATGCTGGTGATTACTTCATTTTCATAAAATTAAATTTCAAATTACTCCCCCTTTGTTCAGTGTTTTCCCTCATATTTTCAAATTCTGATAAACACAAAATTTAGGTAGAAGAGCAATATATATGTGAACGGGAAAAAATCTACATCAGATTCTGTGGCTCTTGGAACTTCCAGGCCTCGGTGTCCATATTATTCATCTAAAGTTGAAAACTTGAATACACTAACTTTAATAATGTGCAACCTAATATATGATAGGTATTGTTAACATTTTACATGAATTTGTAACAAGAAAGCAGATAATTACTGATAAGCATTTCGGATTTATATAATTTTCTTGCTGACAGAACACAGGTGGCTCAAACTTTACAAATCACATTTATCTAGTTGAATTCCAATTATGTTAGAAATAGATTAACTGAAATTCAGATACACATACATAAACAAAAATACCCTTAATATTAAAGACTTAGTCTCTGATCCGATTATTAACTTCTAGGTCTTGACTGATCTTACATTTTTAATTTCAGGGGAGTTAGGTAAAATTTTAGCTTACAGTAAAGCCTGGTTATTCCTACAACTAATTGAGAATTTTCATTTATCTGATAATACAGGGGTGAAATGTTAAGACAGAACGACTTTGTGATTAAATGGAATAAATTTGATCAGCACACAATGAAAAAAGAAATCAACACAAGAAAGAAAGATGTATTTGAGAACATTTTTAATAAATAATGTGACAAAATTACTTTTCTGATTATTGGATTTTCAGTATGCAAAATTATGGCTAAAAATAAGAGGCTTCTTACATGAACATAATGAAAACATTAATCACATGGATTGTTCCCTTAGTACTGCACGCCCTTTCTATGGAACTTTTTCAAATTATCTAAATGAACATGTTTAGTTTTTGGTGAACACCAGCCGTTTTTTTGTGGTTCAGTTTCGTTTGGCTTTGTTTTCCACTGGGGTCAGACCTGATACCTACCTATGAATAAAAGTACATTTTTTTTTCTTCAAATAGCACCAATTATAAAATCAATGATATTCATAAAATGACAAAAAAGGATCATAGAAATCTACTAGTCAGAGGGCATCATTTGGCAATTGAAAGCACGTAATGCCTCTATTAGAGATTTGAAGGAAATCTTGTAAGTTTCGATATTGGCCACAACAAACTTAAACCTCTTTTTTTCTTTAAGTCCGGGAAAAGTGAGAACCATTTGGTTCATGGCCCACAATAAAGTATGCACGTTACTTCACCATCTGTCATCATTCAAATATTCCAAATACAAACATAGAGCATTAACAAAACAGGTTAAAAACGCTTCTCAACATTTTTTTTCAATAAGACAAAAAAGGTTAATAGTTACAATGGTTTACAAATAAAGTTTAGTGATTGTGCTTTTAAAACCAAAAAAAAAAAAAAAAAGGAAAAAGAAAAAAGAGAGAGAGAGAGAAAGAGATTAAAAACAGTGCATTACAAAAACAAAAAATCAAACTTCCTTAAGTGGCACTTCTGAAAGTTGAACTGACACTACCAGAAGAAATTTAGGCCAGTTAAGACAGGGATGTTCTTACTCAATTGGTCATTAAAAACATCCACTTGTTTGTAATACGTATTTATAATCGCTTTCTGATGGAAAAATAGAACAAGGTTTTGCTAGGTTTACTTATGACAATGACTAGACAACCAGAGATCCAACTGGCTTAGCCCTACTTATCCAAAAGTTCATTTCCAATAAGAATATACTTCAATGATTGAAATGAAGACAAAATAAAATACCACCAGGGTTTGCAAAGAGGATATATTTACAATGTTTCTACCCCATTCAAATTGTTTGTGGTTCTGCATTTGCTATATTTTTAGTTTCTTCCAGCAAAGGGTAGTATGAAAAACTGATGTTCAAATCATGTTAAAATGAAATATGTTTTAATTTGCATTAGCAGTTGGCTATAGAAAGATTATACTTTGAGAGCCCTTGGCATGAGGTTGAATATCAACTTTGTATCTTTGATCAATATCTTGCTATAAATTAGGTTGGCATATAAGCAGTGCAATGCCATATCTCAGGGGCAAAATGCAAAAGAACAGTTTTGTTCCCTCTTGCTGGCTGATGACTGAAGCAAGAAGTCGAAGCACTTTCCCTGCTGGAAGTAAGGTGTAATGGTTTGCTCCAACAGCGAGGGGAAGAGGAAGGCTCTTTGTAGGGTTAGGGATCGAACAACAACAATAAAAACCCAATAAAGTTTTTAAAATGGTACCCCAATAAGAGGAATAAAAACGACAATTTGTACACTCTGATTGCACTGAACATTTTATCTGGCGTCATGTGTCATCTGACAGGAGGCATCTTGAGTGATAATTTTCACATTAGATCTCATAAGCCTCTTGGTTGTCTTCAGCTTTCAGTTTCCTGTAAGAGATACATTATTGTCACATTTGAAAATAAATCTTAAGAGGACTATCTTATATTTATTTATATGCATTTATTACTATTATAATTTAATGTGTTTTTCCATTTATTCATTGGCCTATGTTGGAAAGTGCTCATGTCAACTAATTCACTCATCAACCTTAGTTGGTCTTCACAGCAAATTCAACAAGTACAAAACTGGGTTCTGCACAGTGCCTCGGTGTTGTGTGGTGGGACACAGGGCTCTGAGAAGAGGGAAGGAATGTGTTGAGTTATCTACTCCCCTCAGCCCCAACTCAACATTACAGCTCTGCTTTTGTTGCTTTTAAATACTGGAGTTAACAGTAATGACATTCTGCTGCCCCAAAAGGCTACTTCGATTTTAAAATAAACTAAAACTTGAAAAAAACTTCTCTAACTGTTTGCAGGACGAAAGTCTTTCTCATTCTAAACCTCAAAATCAAAATACATTGAGCTTTATAGAACTTTCAATTAGACATAATGGCTTATACATTTTCAGCTTCTATTATAAAAAATTTGACACATATTTATCATCTACTTGAGTTTAAATATATTAATTAAAAAATTGTCCTCAACTTATCTTTTTTTTTTTTTAATTTATTTTTTTTTTGAGACGGAGTCTCGCTCTGTCGCCCGGGCTGGAGTGCAGTGGCGCGATCTCAGCTCACTGCAAGCTCCGCCTCCCGGGTTCACGCCATTCTCCTGCCTCAGCCTCCCGAGTAGCTGGGACTACAGGCGCCCGCCACCTCGCCTGGCTAGTTTTTTGTATTTTTTAGTAGAGACGGGGTTTCACCATGTTAGCCAGGATGGTCTCGATCTCCTGACCTCGTGATCCGCCCGTCTCGGCTTCCCAAAGTGCTGGGATTACAGGCTTGAGCCACCGCGCCCGGCCAACTTATCTTTTTTTTTAAATTGAGAAAATACAATCTTTGAATGGGTCGGGGGAGAATTTATGATATGGCTTACTGCCAGCTCTATCTTGTATAGCTCTCTCTCAAGCCTAACAAGAGGGTACATCTTTGACTTAAGAAGTTTCCTCCAACTGGGGAGGTCAGTGTCACAGACTAGGCATCCACTTTCAGAAGTGTAAAGGTGAAGGACAGTCAGTCAAACCAGTCACATTACCCTAGTGATGGGTATGGCAACTTCCTCACTCACATCATATAACTCTGTCATCTTACGGGTTTTTATAAGCCTGCTACAATGCTATAAATTATAATATCTCTAGATCAATAGCTCTTATTTCTTAACAATATGTTTGCCATATGTATTTCTTATCTGAAAATCTGCAAATGAAGATAAACCCTAGATAAACAAATAAATTGCAATTAACATTTAAAACTTTGGAACACATTTCAAGAAAATTCTCAAATTCTCAGACCTTCAGTTTCTGCCATCATAGACATTAGAGTACTGAAAAGTTTGTGATAAAACAGTAACATTTTTGTACACTGATGAAGGTTCCTAACTACATAAAGCAACTACAGTCTAACATCGGTAAACTTGGGAAAAAATTATAGATACCTCTAATTCTTCATTATTATCTTCTCCTCTTTCATATCCTCCAAGTACCTGCATTTCTGCAATATTTCTTCGACCTACATTTGCTTGTTCTCTTTGTCTGCTTCCTGATCCTCTTGATGACATTGAGCTTGAGGAACTGGGATCTCTGGGATTATTTGATGTTGGAAAAGTAGGTCTACAGTAAGGTAGAATATCCTCTGTGTAATGAAATATAATAAATGCAGGTGAACACCATCATACACTTTCAGTGTATATTGTATCACTCCTGTCTATCTATAATTCTGAATAAGGAAGCATCGGTGATTTAAGGTATAAATGAGGATACTCTATACGCATAATGAATAATGCAGCATAGTGTCTCACAAATGAAAAGTATAAGCCTCGCTGTTTTCCTATTAGTAGTCAGGGATTTGGACTGATTCCACTCATAAGCTCTTGTCTGTCTCAAACTCACTAGAGACCAATATCATCAAAAGAGGTAAACCAAACCTGAAGTCAGACTTGGCTTCCAATTCTGTCATTCACTATATGATCTCAGATTATTTTAGGCTTTAGTTTCTACTTTTCCAAAAAAAGTGATGATAGTATCTATACCTAGAGGGGTTCCTAGTGTTGATATGAAAACAGATGAAATAATAAAATATCTATGTAGCTTATAAAATGTTATAAGGAATTGGTTAAAAATCAAGCCCAGTCTCTTAGAAATACCAAACAGAGGCAAGCCTGGGTTCACTCCACAGACACCAAAATATCAACCTCCATGTCAATGTCCTATTTACATTGTGGAACTCTGAATCTTAGAAGCCTGCTATTGTTACTAACTTCAATAAGCAAGTCACTCCAATTAATTTCTGTCTCCGGAATTTCTACCTCCTTGAAATTTGGTGCTTCTCCTACTGATGCATCCTCCAGCTGCTCACTTCTCTCCAAAGTCTGCCAACTCTGCCTTTTGGACGACAAACGCATAAATACCTAACTCTTTGGCACGCTCTTCCCCACCTCCCGCAAATGCTTCCTCTACTATTCGCATTGCCTGAATGAAGCCTGATTTCCCCTGAAGTTTCCCCGGGCGTTCTCTGGAGTGGAAGGGTAAGGAGGAAGGCTTGCCTCTAGCTCACCATCACCAGTTCCACATCATTGCTCCCCTATCCTTGAACAAAAACATCCCCACTTCTGAGGCCCAAGCCATCGTTTTTTGAAGCCAGTACAGTCCCCTTTGATAATGTCTTGTTCTTTCCATTCTACTCATCACAACTTTCACTCCTAAACCACAGTTCTGACACACAGGAGTTTCACAGTCCATGAGGATGACTGTTTCTGCAGCTTCTCTTCACAGCACTTGATACCATGTGACCGTCATCCTCTGTCTCTGTGTCATCAACGGCTTTCTCTCTACTGACTTTCGTTTTCTCAAACTACAATATGATAAAATCTCTCTCTTGCTAAAAAGTTTCCCCTTAAGACTCTGCTTTCTATGAAATCAACACCTTCTTTCTTTCCTCACCACTCAGCCAAGCTTCTTGAAAAGCAGTTTGGATTCAATATTGATAGTCACAATTCCCATTCACTCTGCATCCCACTGAAATCCATTTATGCCTACATCACTACTATGAAACTGAGAAAACTGATAATGCCAACCGTGTTTCCAGCCTTGTGTCCCTGGACTTCTTACTGCTCTTAATCAATGCAAATATTATTATTCTCTCAGCTGCTAGTTTTCCTTCCTCCCTGGCCAATCGTCTGTGAGCTCTTTTTATGAAGTGCCACTGATCTGTTGATGCTCTACAGGTTTCTACTTTCAGCCTAATGTATATAATTCATATATATGTATGATATATATAAAAGTTCTATTATACATTATACATACACATATAATTATACATTATACATATATGTATGTAGATCATTCATGTGTGTGTGCATGGGTGTGCATATATATATATGAATGATATAGTTTGGATATTTGTCCCTACCCAAATCTCACGTTGAATTGTAATCCCCAGTGTTGGAGGTGGGGCCAGGTGGGAGATGTCTGGCTCATGGAGGCAGATCCCTCATGCATCGCTTGCGCCATCCCCTTGATGATAGGTGAGCTCTCGCTCTGAGTTCACACAAGATCTGGTGGTTTAAAAGTATGTGGCAACTCCATCCCTCTCTCTCTCTCTCTCTCTCTCTCTCTCTCTCTCTCTCTCTTGCTTTCACCATGTGATGTGCCTACTCCGCCTTCATCTTCCGCCATGATTCTAAGTTTGCTGAGGTCTCCTCAGAAGCCAAGCAGATGTCAACACCATGTTTCCTATAAAGACTGAAGAACACTTAGCCAATTAAATCTCTTTCTTTTATAAATTACCCAGTCTCAGGCTTTTCTTTATAGAAACGCAAGAATGGCTTAATACTATATATATAATTTTCTTCTACTGACCCTAGATGATTTTGTCCAGTCTCACAGATTAAAACCCTTTCTAAAATATAACTGTCATAAGGGGAGATATTTTGTCTGCTTTGTGTGCTGATATACTTTCACCTTGACCTATAACAGGTCATTAATAAACTGCTTTCCATTATTTTCATCATGCTGAATCATGATATTTTTAATTCCTAAACTATGCCCCAAACCTTAGGCTCCTACAGGCAACCCAACTGAACCCCTACTCTTGCATGTTACTCAAACTCAACCTGTTGAACACTGACCTCACAATGCTCACTCCCTTAAACGTCTTCCTTTGCTATATTCTCTAAGACACTGAATGACATCACACTAATCATTAAGATATGCAAGACAGAAAATGAAATTATTATAGATTCTTCCCTTTCAACAACCTTTCCATACATCTTAAGTGCATCATTTCCACATAGTCCGACATACAACAAGTAAGGTTGATTCTGACTCTAAAAAGTTTCTTGAATTTTCCAAATCACCCATTCTTGCTCCTATAGCATGGTTTATATTTTCTACATTTCTTGTCTGGGGGTTGTACACATCTTCAAACATCCTTGAGCTATTCCTCTCTAAACTGTCTTCGCTCAGCCACTTTCCTCTTATAAAATCTATAGGCTCTTTATGACTTAAGCCTTCATGTACTTCAAGAGCTTCATCTTTGACCACTTTTATTATGTAGCAGTACTGAATTTCTTACAGTTTCCTCAATAGACCTTCAAGCTTTTTATGCACATTATCCACCTAAATAAATCCTCTTTTCTTATGCAAGCTAAATTCCACCCATTCTTAAACACTCAGTTCATATGTCATTTTTGCCAGGAAAGATCAAGAGATCCTTCCTAACAGTCTCTCACAGTCCTGAGCGAATTCTCTCTCTTCTGGACTCTCAAGTATCATGGCACTATGAAGGTTATACTGAATACAACAATATCTATGAATTTATACATTATCTGTCTCTCTCTCCCTGACTACAAGCCCCTTGAAGTCAAGGTTTATGCTTATACATAAATCTCAGGATTTAGTACAATGCTTAATAACACAGTAGGTGTTTGATATATGTAGAAATAAATTGAACTAATGGAGGCAAATGTCAGCAAAATGATCAGACATTCAAGTCCAAAAGACCACTCTCCTTAATTAAAAATAATCATTCATTATACACATAAATCAGGGTGCCTCTTTCACTATAAACAATGTAAACTGAAATATGAAGGTGAAAATTACAGCAATGCATACAAATGATCATTTAATGGCATATATAGATAGGGTTATGATTCAAATAAAAATTTGGAAAAGCAGAGCATGTTAAATAACTCATCAGTGTACCTCAGGGATTTCCATGATTCCCTGGGTTCCTTGTTTCTAGACTAATGGTCCAGTCTTAGTTCTTTTGTTAGAAATATTTTTATAGCAGAAAGGACAACTTACTAAATTTCTGAAGATTGATTTTTAAAAATTTAATCTCTGTTTTCTAGATCTGCATACAAGATATTTCCAGGTTTATAAAATTTCCTTCTGAAGAAGAATCTCACCTACTTTTTAATTTTAAAAAACATTTATTTATTTATTTATTTATTTTCCGAGACAGAGTCTTGCTCTGTCACCCAGACCTGGAGTGCAATGGTGCGATCTTGGCTCACTGTAACCTCCTCCTCCCGGGTTCAAGCAATTCTCCTGCCTCAGTCTCCCGAGTAGCTGGGATTACAGGTGCACATGACCACACCCTGCTGATTTTTTTATTTTTAGTAGAGATGGGTTTTCGCCACGTTGGTCAGGCTGGTCTCCGACTCCTGACCTTGTGATCCACCCACCTTGGCCTCCCAAAGTGCTGGGATTTCAGCCGTGAGCCGCTGCGCCCGGTCAAGTTTTAATGAAGACTTCCTACAAGCAGGAATCGCTCCACACTTTCTAGCCAGATATAAACCTCGCAATTTACATCATCACATTCTATTTATGAATCGCTATTTGGAGGCGAGTCACATTGATTCAAAAGTTCAGAGCCAGATCAACTTTGGGTTAACTGAGAAAAATAAGTAAGTTTTTCAAACTTTGGATTGCGGTGATATCATCAAGGACATTGTGGTCACACAATAGAGGCATGAGTCTGAGATGCACAGCTTTATCTATCACCTTGCTTCTGAGTCTATGCCTGGATTAGGAGTTCAGGCTGCAGTCACAGAACAAAGAGAAATTGCCCTCCGTGTTGAAAAGAAGTTAGCTAATGACCAGATGTCCATAATAAACATAACAATACACTGAGGTCAGATCTTACCACAATGTATCTACTAAAATACAGTAGGGCCCCTGTAGGTTTTTAAGTTTCATTCCCCTATCACTCTTTGCTGATGTCCTCAACTAATAATCTTCCGTTTCTTGGTTTCTTCTCTTTAGTCTATAATAATGTTCAAATGCACTATCCTAAAACATTTCCAGTGATTTGGCCTTTCTGTCAAACCCTATCCCAAGATTTCCTCCTCATCCCAAACTTTCAAAAAGAGCTTACGTGTGCTGATCACCTCCCTTCCAAAATTTCCATTCACTTTCCAACCCCATACAGCCTGTCTTTTATTCTGACCCGCAAACAACATATTGCAAGATCCCTTTTACCCTCGCTTGGGTTTACATTCAACTTTCACCACTGTGGTATTTTATATACCTTCCTGTCTGAAAATTTCCCACTTCATTCTTTATAGGACACCATTTTCGATAGCTTGGATACCCTGATTATTAAATGTCTGGGTCGGACAATCTGTTTCCTTAATAGGATGTTGATTATCTACCTAGTCTCTAATATGATCATCCTTGACTAGTGGTGTGTTGGAGCAGGCTCAATATTTCACAATACCTGATTATATTCATCTCTTCCTACCTCCGTATTCAGTGACTTGAAATTGGCAATTCTGAGAGTATTCACACAACAGAAGCAAGCAAATGGCTACAAATTAGGGTCTGCTTTTGTTTTCTCCTGGACAGTTGACTGATAAATAGTTACCGGCATTATCTCTGCTGAAAATTCAGACTGTGTTATTCACATAATTATCACCTCTGTGTTGTGGGTTCTAAAATCTACTCTGTCCTCTCAATCTTTCTCCTCATCTTTAAACCTAGTTCTCTAAATTTTTATTGTGATTTTTACTATCTGTGTTCTTGTCGGCATTTTAATCCATTCAAAACTGCAATAATTTTCCCCATGAAATTTCACATTTTCCCTGTTCTTTATTTTATTTTTTTTTACATTGGTTAATACGATCGTGTTCCACTGGTCATTCAGGGCCACCTACTCAACCTACGAATACTTCTTTTGTTTACTCTATTATCTCAAGTCACCTTTCAACATTCAATTAGCCACCAAGTCCTCCTGGGCCTCTCCCTGAAGTGCCTGTACAGGTTGATCCTTCCTGCTCTTCTGAGCTATTTTAATTCAGTGCTTTCATATTTTATACTTAAGAGTGTTACTGTAATGTTTCTGACACCCTCACCTACCAGTTTCCAGTCTCTTCCTCCACTACAGAGTTCCGCCAGTTATTTTTCTAAAACACATATCTGATTAGGTCATTTCTCACTCAAAACTCCATGTTGGCTCACAACTGCCCTTGTCATAAATCTCAACCCCTCAGAATAGTATCCCTGGCCTTTGCAACTGGGCCTAACCACCTTTCTAGTTTTATTTTTCACCCAGGCTACAGAGCAGTTGTGCGATCTCAGCTGACCGCAGTCTTGACCTTCCAGGTGCATCCTCCCACCTCAGCCTCCTGAGTAGCTAGGACTACAGGCATGTGCCACCATGTCCAGCTAATTGTTGTATTTTTTTGTAGAGATGGTCTCTGGCCCCAAACATTCCATTCTCCAGCCAAACTGGAAACCATTGTTCACCAAACATTCATTTTCATACATTCATGTTCTTTTCTCCACCTATTTCTTGTCCCCGCTATCCCTTCTCCCTCTTTAACCTGTTGAAATCATGCTTTCCTTTAAAATGTAACTCAATTGGCTCCTCTCCAGGAAGGCCTTGTATAAAGTCATATACTGGAGTGAACTGTATTAAATTAAAATTATTCGAGTACATGCCTATGTCCTCCATTGGAAAGCAAATTTCTTAGTCTTACCACTTTTCATATGGCTGTATAGAGCCTAACTGTATGTCTTGCAAACACACTCAGTCTACATTTATTTGCTGCTTGACTGGACGAGTACCTTGGATGAGATGAGTCTTCGCTGGCGGAAGGTCGCGTTTTGGTCCCTTGTTTCCACGTCCTTTCCCGTCATTTTGCTGCTCCTGTGCTTCTCTGGGATCACCTGGGTTTGTTCGCACATCAACAACCTGTCTTCCATCCAATACTTCTCTCCCCTTGTAACTGCTTCCTTTTCTGTCTGATGATCTTTCTGTTCTTGCATCTATAGAAGGGAGTTTTGGCACCACTACAGGTCGTACTTCCAGCTGTGTCTTGGATTGGACAGTCGGTGACTTTATAGCAGGTGGTGGCACAGGAGGCGGCGGAAGATCTAAAAAGAAACATTAACAATACTGCTATAAAAGTCTGCTACTTATGAAACCATCACACACTTGGATTATCATTGGAGTCACATTCACCTATAAGATACTATATCTTAAATGAACTAGAATACTTGAAGGTAACCAAGGAAAAATACCCCAAATTTTATTTTTTATTTATGTTTGTTTGTTTGTTTATTTATTTATTTATTTATTTAGAGACAGGGTCTTGCTCTGTCATTCAGGCTACAGTGCAGTTGCGCAGTCTCAGCTCACTGCAGCCTCGACCTCCCGGGTGCAAGCAGTCCTCCCATCTCAGCCTCCTGAGTAGCTAGGACTCTAGGTATGCACCACACACCTGGCTAATTTTTGTGATTTTTGTAGAGATGGGGTTTTGCCACGTTGCCCAGGCTGGTCTCTCACTCCTGGACTCAAGTGATCCGCCCACCCTGGCTTCCTAAAGCGCTGGAACTACAGGTGCGAGCCACTGCACCTGGCCAAGACCAACAATTTTAATGTACTCTTGTTATCTAGTACAGAACTCCTGAATGACCAAGTTGGGACTTAATGACGTCTGCTCCTGGGAGAGCTAACAGCGGGTATGTGTACTGTAACTTTCTCTCTCCCAGGTGTGGGAGAGCTTCCTAATTGATTTCAGTAGAACACTGCTAGTACCAGGTGCACGCCTTTGCTCCTTCTGGCAATCACTTCAAACTGATTGAGGTTGGTACTTGAGTTGAGACCTATTTGCCATCTCTAATCTAGCCTAAATCTCTTCTCATTTTGTAGAGAAGGAAGCTCAAACTTGTAGACCGTAAGCTACCCTGCAATCTCAAAGCTAGATATAATCGGAACCAGGACTCATCAATGGTTTAGTGTTCTTTATATTACTATATTCAATTGCATGTTTATAGTATACTATTCATTGATGGAATCTCACCATTTTATATATCCAGAGGTTTTAAACCAGATAATCACTGGTATAAATATAGGTTAATTTGATCTACACATACACACACACACACACACACACACACACACACTTATTTCTAGTTGTAGTTACATATTAAGTAATACATATTACATATAATGTAACTTATATAATTTAATTTCTTCCTTTTTTTTGAGACAAAGTCTTACTTTGTTGCCTAGGCTGGAGTGCAGTGGTGTGATCTCGGCTCACTGCAGCCTCTGTCTCCCATCAAGTGATCTTCGCACCTCAGCCTCCTGGGTATCTGGGACCACAGGCACATGCCACCACAAATGATTAACTTTTGTAGTTTTTGTAGTGACAGGGCTTCATTATGTTGCCCAAGCTGGTCTCCTGTGCTCAAGCCATCCACCCACTTTGATCTCCTAAAGTGCTGGGATTATAGCCACGAGCCACCACACCCAGCCTATAATTCAATTTTGTATATCATAGATATACTTAAGAATGAAAGTAGGCATAAAATTTGATATCTAGAAAGAAAATTTTTAACCAGTGCTATCTTTAAAAATCATTCCTATATACACTCCGGGGAGAAAGGAAATATGTATCCTAATATTATTTGGTAATTTAGTGGAAGAATACGAGTAGATACTAAGTTTTGGTTATTCTGGCTGTAGTATGGGGAATGTATTAACAAGAAAAGCTTCAATTCAGGAGGTCAAGAGATTATTGTTATTATTATTTTATTTTTTATTTTTATTTTTGAGACAGAGTCTTGCTGTGTCGCCCAGGCTGGAGTGCAGTGGTGTGATCTTGACTCATTGCAACCTCTGCCTCCTGGGTTCTAGCAACTCTTGTGTCTCAGCCTCCCGAGTAGCTGGGATTACAGGTACGTGCCATCACACCCAGCTGATTTTTGTATTTTAGTAGAGACAAGGTTTCACCAGGTTGGCCAGGATGGTCTCAAACTCCTGACCTCGTGATCCGCCTGCCTCAGCCTCCCAAAGTGCTGGGATTACAGGCCCGAGCCACCACACCTGGTCAAGAGATTATTATAACTCACGTAATTAATGATAGGTGATAAAATGTTATTGGTGGCTGCTCAGATGGGGAGGAAAAGACGTGTTTGAGATTAAGGGAGAAAAATCAATATTATTTCAGGATCAACGAAATACAGTACAGGGGTGGGGGGAGGAAGAATCCAAGATGACTTTTAGGATTTTTGTCATAGTTGTCTCGGTGAATGAAAAGAACATCACTGAAGGTACAGAATGCAGCAAAAAGGGAGATGTTTGTGAAGGAAGAGTGTAAGTTCAGTTTTAAAAATGTGAATAGGAGGAACTTTTGGAGTATCAACATAGAAAGGTACAACAGGTATTTGCAAATAAAATCTGAATTTCAGGAGAGATCAAAACCAGAAATACAGAGATTTTGGAATTATCAGCATAGCTATGTTTTTAAGTAATGTCTTTAGAAATGGTAACGTTTTCACGTTTGTAGAGTAATGTCTAGAATAAACTAAAACACATTCATAAAACATCTATTACATGCTTAGTGTTATAAAATTACCCTTAAGAGTTGAAATTAAAAAATACAAATTTACATGGTAAAAAATTCAATAGGAATTTAAACTTCAAAGAATAACCTCCGTACCTCCCCACCTCCACTTCTAATCCCCAGGATTCACTATGCAGAGGTAATGGGTTAGAAAGGTTTTCTATAGATCATTCCTGAAGTTATTTATAAAGCAGGGCTGTCTAGTCTCGTAACTGCAGGGAGCACCGTTCACATCAAGGACTGTAGAAAATGGCCACACCCGGGATGACACAGAGTGCCTGTCTTCCCATTCACATGTGGTGACCAGATAAAAAGGACCACACACACACACAGACAGCCTTCCTTCTTTACCAACATGAATGGATTGCACTTTTTTTGCCTAACCAGGTAGTTATTCAAATTTCCATATGTGTACATAGGGCTTTACTCTTTTTTGGAAAAGTTTGCGTAATGTTATATTCTATTACTACATCATTATTTTTTAGCCAATATTAGAGAAATATTCTGGTTGTTTCCAGATATTTTATTATTATTGACATTGGGCCATTGACTATCCTTTACATGTACCAGCATGAGAAACTGTTAAATATTAAAATTGTGTTTTGAAGATTCTTAGTATAATAGCAAATTAATGGCCCTAAGAAACATCAGTTTTAACCTAGTATTTCTCATAATTACATATTTAAAAAAAAAGAAACTTTTTTGTTCCATAAATAGATACACATTTTTTTTTTTTTTTTTTGAGACGGAGTCTTGCTCTGTCACCCAGGCTGGAGTACAGTGGCCGGATCTCAGCTCCCTGCAAGCTCCGCCTCCCGGGTTCCCGCCATTCTCCTGCCTCAGCCTCCCGAGGAGCTGGGACTACAGGCGCCGCCACCTCGCCCGGCTAGTTTTTTGTATTTTTTAGTAGAGACGGGGTTTCACCGTGTTAGCCAGGATGGTCTCCATCTCCTGACCTCGTGATCCGCCCGTCTCGGCCTCCCAAAGTGCTGGGATTACAGGCTTGAGCCACCGCGCCCGGCCAATACACATTTTTTGAAACTTATTTTCTTTTGACCTTGCATGCTAAAGCTGAGGTGTTAGAATTCATTGTATGAGTTTTGAAAACAGAAAGTCTGAGTTGCCATCTGAGTACCTACCAGCCATTTTACTTAGGAGTGATTATAAAAAGTGATCGAACTTTTACTTGCATTCTTTTGTTAGTGGCTTTCATGGCTTACCATGTTCGAGTATCATATAAGTAGCCTCAACATTTTAGCCAAAATGGTAGCCAATTATAGCCAACAGCACTAATTTTCCCTCTGATTCTACAAAATCAAGTTTTTTTGTCTTGCAACGTAGATTGACACTGTCACAAGTGTATGTTTCTCCTCCTTTGTCTACTACTTTAACAGATTTTTCAAAAAATAATACATAAAAATCAGTACTATGATGTCCCTTCCCTCGATTCTACTTATTATTAAAGATAACCAAAAAGAGAGAGTTAGAAAACAGGCTGTATCAAGTAGCCTAAAGCCAACGGACCCAAGGCAGAATGATTTTAAATTCAGACTAAGCCTGGGACTGGCAATAAGGGGAAAAAGGTCTAATTCAGAACACACCATGAAAAAGAGAGAGTGAGCGACCATAGGCTCATTTCTGCACTATCTGCTTGCTATAAACTTAAATTGGATTGCAAACACAGACTATCAGGAAGCCGATGACTGCCACTTTCATCAAATCATAAAATGTCTGGGCCTTTAAGATATCAAAGCTGATGACTACCACTATCTTAACATCGCACAAAGTCTTGGGAATACATGACTCATGAGACAAAATCTGTTACTAGATGTTCTGGATAGGTGTTATTTATAACACAAGTTAAAAAGAGAAGAGAACCTGATGACAATTTAAAGAATTCTAACTTCCTATATATATTTGTCACTGTATCTAATGGCAATTAGAGAGGGAAATGTTGACAGGTTTGATTTCTTATATAAACAGATTGCCAAATAAATTCTTTCTTAGGTATTATAAAATATCACCAAGCAGGGATATCCCTGCTTACGAGGCCAGGGATTATTATGGTACAAACAATTCTATATTCCACATAGTGATATATAGTGCTTTCACCCAATTTGTACCATGAGTAGTACAAATTGGATTTCACAAATGGGATTGTGGACTTGTTTTGTGTGTGTGTGTAGACTTTATGTAATCGTATAAACACTCATTCTTTCTACAAGACTTTCCAAATAACAGTATAATGCATGTAAAGTAACATAGAAGAACATGTGCATTCAGACAAGTCTGCCAACATTAACTTGCTATAGAGATCTAGCACTCTATTTACTTAACTGCTTCAAGTCCTCAGACCTTGTAATTAATGATAAATCAAGTCAAAATAACATTATTCCAAAGAGGGTGGTGAATTTATAATTTATGAAAAGTAGGAATGGGGAAATAATGTAGATTTCATTTTTAAATCAACTATGTAAATGCATTAGAAAGGTTGAAGAGAGGGGGTGGAAAGAATCTATTAGAAGGTCCTAGAAATGCACTTATTCCTGGCTTTTACTTATTAAGACTCTGACTAATAAATATTCATGTATCCTAATCCTACCCTTTATCTGGGTTAAACTTGTAAGAGGCAAATATGAAATAAATAAATCATTAGATACTGCCTGTCAGCGTGACTGTAGCACGCAATACTCTCCTTTGCACTGAGTTCTCCGAGTGCTTACGAGGCCTTGGGTTTGACCACAGAGCAAGTTTTGGCCACAATGCCAGGTGTTAGGGGCTGGTGCACTGTTATGGGCTGAGTTGTGCCCCCTTAAAATTCAAATCGTGAAGTCCTAACCCCCAGTACCTCAGAATGTGACTGTATCTGGAGTCTTTAAAGAGGTAATGAAGGTAAAACGAGGTCAGTAGGGTAGGTCCTAATCCGTTATAACTGGTGTCATTAAAGGAGGAGATTAGGACACACACACACCGGAGAAAGATCAGATGAAGACACAGGGAGACGACGGCCATCTCCCAGCCAAGGAGAGAGGCCTCAGAAGGAACCACTCCTGCTGACACCTTGGTCTTACATTTCTGGCTTCCAGAAGTGTGAAGAAATAAATTTCTGTTTTTTAAGCTACCTAGTCTGCGGTACTTTGCTATGGCGGCCCTAGCAAACTAATACAAGGATTAACTGAGAACGATCATCACAGATTACTCTTTATCAGTTCAGACATGGCCACTCTTCATCCTTCTTTATACAGTTTTTAAAGACCCTATGAAGAAACGTCATAATGTGAACAAAATTATCAAAGTAAAGATGCTACAAAATCAATACTGATAAACCATATTCTGAACAATAGTTCACCTAAATGTATTGACAATAATCAAACTCATCCATCATAATCCATACATTTAGCTCACTAAAAAGAAAAAAAAAACCCACAAAATCCTTCATGTCTTACTAATATGTTCGATTCAACATTTTAACAATGGGTAGCTCTTTAAATTCTTTCTTCCTCTCCCTTCTTTTTTTTAATAAATTGTACCGATCGTGTCTGCCATTAAGCTTCTTCATGAACTGGTCTACGAATATTTTCCAAAAATGCAGTGTAGTAATTTGGGAAGATAATTTCTGAAAAAGTGGCGTTTGTCTGTGTGTCATAACCACTGCCATCCAGAGTGCGCACATGTCTCTTATTCAGAGCATTAACAAGTATCTGCATTATAGGACTTCAATTAACCAATATGCACGATGGGATATGTGTCTAATAAGACACAGCATTGTTATTTTGTGTTGTTTTTTTACCCAACAGTAAGCGTACAGCGTAAAATTCAAGACTTGTTAGTATAGTAAACATAACTTGAAGGATAGTTATCGAAATATTGAAAGAAAGTGAATGCTGTACTAGCTTTAGTCATTTCTCCATTTTATCTATTTTTGTGACTCCGAGAAAATAATCATTGGCTTTTATATTGCAGTATGCACTATGATAATTTTGCGTAATCACTTTTGTGAAATGAGCAATTAGAAATCCAAATAAACATTTCAGATTCACTTTTGGCTTTACAAATATTTCAATATACGTCTTTGGTATTTCTGAAATTAATTTAAAAGATAACTTGGAGGTATCATCATTCAATTTAATAGTTATTATTCAGGGATTAGTTAGAATTATATTTAATTATTAACACTGAAATAAGTACTACAGCACGTGGGATAATAAATACAGACAATTTTCAAGCATAGTGTAATTTATAACTGTGATACCATATTCGTTAACTTGGCATGCTTACATTATTTAAAACATTTTCAAAAAGCATCACTCAATGCCAGAGTCCCCTTTGAACAACTATAAATAAGTGGTAGAAAGATCTACACAAGGCTTTAGGCCAGATTTTCTCCCTTATGTATTCAATTTAGATGTGTTTACATCGAGGCTTGCTGTTTGGTCAGTTTTTCAGTGAGGAGCACTCTCTTCTAGATAATAAAATTTGATAAAACAGCCATAAAATGTGAAAAATGCCATTATAGTAGTCCCATAAATGTAAAATTGCTGGTAGAGTTGGGGGATTTATACCTAGTGTTTGTCCCTTCACAGAGGCAAACATGCAAAAAGCCACTGTAATAACCCTTCAAAATCAGATAATATTCTGACAGCTCAGTTTCACTAACAAAAGAGTCCTGGGCAGAAGCCAGGAGGCCCAGGTGCGCTGTGTCACGCCAGTATTTAATGTAGTCTAATATCAGAGAGATGCTAGTGAGAGAAAATACTCAGAATAAAGTACAGATAATGGCATGGACAGCCACTCATTGCAAAATTACTTGTGCTCATCATGCTGTGAGCTTTGTATTAAATTCTTCTGTCAAGTGGTAGGAATCATAGGGAGAAGTACCTCAGAAAACCTTCCTTGCAACCTTGGATAAGGATCTATAATATTAGGCTTTCATATGATAATGGCAAACGATGCCCTTTTTGAAAAATTGCTGACTGGTAACGAAAGTCCTAACCAGATTTTGTTGCAGAGGACCAGGAGGTGGGGGAACTACGCCTGTAACATAGTTCCTTCCTCCACCCCTTTAGCAAATTTAGCAAACTTGACAAGAGCAGTGAGTCTGAGAGAATTTATCTTACATGAATTTCCAGCAAAGCCCGTGGGGTTGTCTTATAAAATGAGAAGGTGGTGGTTTAATAAATGCTGGGCCACCTGAGGCACTTTCATTAAAGGCTTTCTCTAGACAAAATCACACTGTTTGCATTTTCGTCCTGTGCTCCCTCGAGAATGTGAACGTTACCTCTTCAGTGAGAGTGGATACTGTTATGTGAAGGCATGAAGAAAGATGATGTATCTTTTGGCGCCCCAAATAACTGTTTGTAACACCACTATCGTTAGAATTAATATTCAAACACATTTATTGTCTTCTATTTGAATGCAAAAATTGTAAAATAAAAAAATGAGGACACTCTGGAGGATTTATCACTAAATCTGACAAAGGTTAAACCTATGACATTACTTCAACTACCAACTTCAACTATAGTGATGTCCATTTGTTTGAAACTATAAAATAACTTTCAGAAACATTAAGGATCTACAAATGGTTTTGTTTTTTAAATAACAAGCTTATTAGAAAACTGCAAGGAAATGCTAGACAAAATATGTAAGTAGACTGCTTCTATAAGTAATATGAAGCTGATTGTTAATAAATTTTTAATGTAATTTCTAATGTCAGTGAACGCATTTTCTAGCCCTAGAGAGGCAGGGTAAATAGGCGAGATTCATAGATGTTTTCATCCGTGTCAATGGACTCACCATCTGTGTAGGCTTCTCTGCGCAGATGTCCTGGCTGGTGCTTTGGTTTCTTGGCTGGTCTGGTTTTCTGCATTACAGCAGCACTCATGTTGCTGTCTGTAGACACAGGACTTGCGGGCCTAGGGCACTGAGACGCATGAAAATGTCGACGGCCTAAGGAGAAAAAAAAAAAAAAATCCAAGCCAAACTCATCAGTGAATTCTAATTACAACAGGAACAACAAAAAGAAAACATTAAAACTATAAACAGCCCTAATTTTTCTGAAAAGCAACAAAAAAAAGCTTAAACAAACTCTTCTAGCAAATAATAGGCTTGCTGTCACTCTGCTATTTACTGGAGAAAATACCCTAAAAGCATTTTCTGCTTATTTCATTTGTTTTAAACCACAGTGCTGTTATTCTATAAAGTTCATGATACATATTTGTTAAAGGAAAGTATTCCAATTATTTTTGCAATTAGCTTCACTAAAACGTTATACTTAAACCAAACATAGCAATTAAATTTTTGCATAATATAGCCAACGTTTGTTGCTTTTTCAAAAGAAGAGCTAAAGTTCTTAAGAAATTCATGATCTAAGAAAAATGAACAGTACTAATGGCATTCGTATTTTAATTACACATATATTGACAGTATGCTTTGAAGACAGACCCGTGTGTTCTCTGCAGGTGGTCTGAAATTGATCTAGCTCACATATTCAGGTCTGCCAAAAATTACTTACATCCCTTTTCTATCTCTAAATACTTGCAAGTTCTGGATACTCAAGGTGATCCCTCCAAGACTTCCTGTTTTTTTTTGGTGGTGGAAGAGGCAGATGTTTGGTTTTGGAGAAACAATAATTCCAGGTGCCAGTGGGAATTGAATTTACTAATTAGACACGGCGTATTTCAAAACTCCCACATTCTCTGGTGTCTTAAATAGATGCTGTATTACAACAGCTACAACGTATTTAATCCATCATGACCATGGAGATCTATTGGTCCTATGTTTGACTTTCACTGTTTTGGTTTCTAGAAATTCCAGTCACCAATCCAGAACTTTCTATCGTACCACAAGTAACTTCAAATGGACCTAGACAACATGTCTTTTGGCTATAAACAGAAGCTACATATAGTGAAATCAACACATTTAAAGATGATAACTGAAGCATATTAAATGATAGACATTAATGCAGCCAAGTGAGAAGTAATGTGATTGGATATTCATTCACATTAACGTCAAGTCACATGACAAGCACCAACACTCCCTGAAAAGAACACAGCAATAAGCAGAGGCCAATGCACGTTTCGTACTTTAAAATTATGAGCTCAAGGAAAACCAGAAGTGCCACTAAATTACAATACAATAAAATATTAAATCAAACTCTGTCTAGCTGTGATGGAGACTATCACAATTAAAGTTACATATCCCTGAAAACAGAGCATTAGGGCTGAGACTGAAGCCATTATTCATTCTACTGTGTAAGGCCATCCACTGCTCACAGACCCTGAACTATAAGGTCGTTTACAGATGAATTTTCCACGCTATTTCCATGTTTTGTCCATTTAATAAACTGAGATATTTTCTCATGTATTCTCAAAGAAGTGGTTTGAGATGTTTAATTTCACCATTTTTTACAGAAGATTAAAAAATAAGGAGGAAATAAAAGCTGTATGTAAAGTTAGATGTTATTTATTAAGAAAGATAATTAGGTTTGCATAGTTTATTACATTCAGCAGCTACTAGAGGAATAAAAAACAATATTTGATTGAATGACATAAAATATAGGCCTGGCCAAAATAAATATATATTCTACAATAATAAGTTGAGAGATATTTTTCCTGTAACACATTCTTGATAAATAAAATATAGAGATGACTTTACAACGTGATTTACATTTTCTCTGAATCTATTCTACCCTGATAAAAAATAACGGCCAATCCAATATTTGAAAAGACCATGGAAAACTACCAATGTGGTAGTTATTAAACTAAGAAAAATAAAATGGTAAAACACCAGTAACCGATTTGTTGTGATGGTCTTTTCCTTCTCTGAAATGTCTCTCTTTCTTGCTGATCATTTTTATTCTATTATTTAGATTTTCTTGGCTATCAAAAATAAAAACACACAAAAAGATGTATGGGAATGTATATATGAATTCTACAGAAATGAAAATCATGTGATAAAAACGTCTTACATTTAAATTCCTTTCTTTCTTGAACTATTTACTTTCTAAACAGGATTGGGAAGAGAAGGAGATAAGTAAAAATAAATTGTAACGTAAAGATTAATAAATGGTAATTACAAATGGGTTACTAGCAATGAAAGGAAAAATATGAAAAGCACTTGGATTAGTTTGCTGTCCCAATTATTATATTTAAAATGTTTACTGTAAGTATGGAATGTTTATGCTTGAAAATGTATGCATATTACATATACCTTCATATCTTCCCAATTAATTTAAGGATAAAAAGCCCCTTTTCCAAAGGTCAAAGTGTTCCACTTGGATATTTATCTATTTCCCCTACCGAATTTTTATTTAAGTAAGAGAACTCTCCCAATAAATTGGATTTTGGTGACGTTCTACACAAAAAAATTAGGGTATACATTAAAAAAAAAAACAAACTTCATTTAATTGACTTTATAAAGAAATTATATCAATTTGTGTAATATATATATGTGCTATGGCTATCCTAAAAATGAGGTAGCTTCCTATCACTCATATTATGTAAGATTTATTAAACAAAAATTAAACAGAAGATAATTTATAAAGCCTTGTCAAGGAAAAGGGAATAATCCAACTAAGTCATATTCTTGGACTGTCATTTCCTTAGGAAACTAAAAAAAGAAACCAAACTGCACGAATAGTTGGTTTTCAAATAGGACATAAGATCACAGGAGAGAATCAGCAACACACATACATGCACTGAGTTTTCTTTCCCAGCTTGGTGAAAAGCGTTAGGACTCACCAGCAGCGTCCTGCACCTGCCGCCGGGCCACCTTCAGACCAGCATACTCTGCCGCTGCTGCAACTGCCTGGGCAAAGTCAGCGTCGGTGAAAAAGGAGCCGTCCGAAGAACTCACACTGGAGCGCCCACTGGAAATGTTGTCCTCCTCGGAGGCTGAGCCCCAGCCGTTGATCATGGACCCTGTGACAGAGCTCTCCAGGTCCCCCACGCTGGAGGCAGGTGTCTGCTCAAGCCCACGTAACAAAAGCCTTCTAGTCTGCATCTTGGCTACTTCCATGTCGGCTTCGTCTTCTTCCTCTTCTGGTGCATCCGTATCCATATCTGAGACCAGGGGTCCTGAAATGTAGCCATAGGTGTGTGGAGGGGAAATCGGCCGTGGAGGTGGAGGAGGACTCACAGGCTGCCGTCTGTATGAAGGTGAAGAAATAGGTCTGGCTCAGCTTGGTATTTAAGACACGAAAGGGCAAATTACCCAAGAAATTCACAAGTATGCGGATTTGATCTTTCCTTCCTTTGAGCTCATATGTTCAGAAAAACAACGGAAAATCACGGGATATTTAAGTTTGATTTTATATTGAGTTGCTCTTCACAACCAGGGGCTCCGCTGGGTTACTTTCTGACTCAAGTTGGATAGAAATATAGTCAGTTATCGCTAAGCCTTCTTATGTTTTACCATTTGGATTTTGTTTAGTTAAAAAAGGAAAAGTAATACTTGTTTTGAAAACATACACATATGTATCTGTCCTAAAGCATTTCAAACATTACCCATAGTTTATCATTACTGAAGACAACTGACGTTCATCCTGAAACAGTGTGCTCCAGAAACATCTGTTTCTTTCCTTTTTTTTCTTTTTTATCACCTCTCCTACTTTTTCAAGCAAATGAAGTCATTCATCTTCATTATAAGGAGTAAAATTTCATAAGATTTAAGGAAGTACACATTCGGATATGACATAATTTCCTGTAGATTTCATTCTATTTAAAAAAAGCTATGGGAGCCAAGAGTAATTTTTCTCTGATTTATTCGCTATGAGTTTCATTAAAGATTATTAACTATTTTTAACCCTATTGCATTTATTGTTATCCTATCTTTTTAAAAAAATATTTAAAGGTATTTTTTCTTAAGTCCTGGAATTAGTTTAAGAACCAGAGTTGAGGACAAAATGAAGTACTCTCCCACAACATAGGTAAACAGTTACCAATTAATTGGTTTCAACCAACTCTGCAGACATGAAGAATAACAACAGCTAAAAGCCATCCTTCCACTAACACATTAGTGCTATGATCCACAGGGAATAGATGACTGAGAAGGTACAGCGCATTTTGACTTTAGTGGAAAGCAAGATTCATGGAAAGAAGTCATCCCCCTGGGAGAAGAATGCTGAGAGAATAACTCTTAAATTAAAAGAGTGCCTTCACAAAAGGAAGACACGGTGATTTCTAGTTGGAGGATTGCTTGGTCAGTGACTTGCTCAACAGTCCTAACACTCTCTAAGCAAGGTTAAAGAGATGGCATAATGGAGGACCTTTCAGATGGAAAGGTCATTAAAACACCTCATCAAATTTTGCACTCCTGAGAAGGAAAGAGGATAGATTCTACACAAGCTGCCAAACTGAGCACCAGTGCTGGAGAGCGGTTGAGATTGGGGTCTAGGGTCAGCTGGTGACCGCCACAGCTTGGGAGGCTGGGAGAGATACAGCATGAATGCCATCAACTGGTAGTTTACCTGAAGATATGGATAAATCACTGAAGAACTGCAAATGCCTAGAGATGGTGCCCAGGATTGAGGCCTTCATCAGTGGGGTAAGTACATGTCAGCACCTCTCCTTTAGCACCCTTAAGATACTCATAGAATAAGATGAGATAAGAAGAGTCTTCAGGGCTAACCAAGGAGAAGACCGGATCCTCATCTACATCTAGTTTGCCCTTTTCTCATTCCATCTTCCCCGTCTTAGCCCTAGGAATTTGCACCTGGCAGAGGCAGGTGGAGGGATGTATTTCAAAGCTGAACATGCTCACTTTCTCCATGCCACCACAGCCATAGAAAGGGACATTTGGCAAAGGATGTCTGGGAATGCACAATTGAGGTTTTAAAATTAACAGAACTGACTGGGCATGGTGTCTCATGCCTGTAATCCCAGCACTTTGAGAGGCCGAGGTGGGTGGATCATCTGAGGTCAGGAGTTTGAGATCAGCCTGGCCAACATGGTGAAAACCCGTCTCCACTAAAAATATAAAAATTAGTCGGGCATGGTGGTGATGCACGCCTGTAATCCCAGCTACTCGGGAGGCTGAGGCAGGAGAATCACTTGAACCCGGAGGCAGAGGTTGCAGTGAGCCAAGATCACGCCATTGCACTCTAGCCTGAGTGACAGAGTGAGACTCTGTCTCAAAAAACAAAAACATTAATTACATTAAATTAAATTAACAGAACTAGATTTTAACAGCAAGCAAACAAAACAAAACCCTATAGGATCTGGTCAAGATCTAAATAAAGTTAAAACCATGTAGGACCTGCCCCAAGATCTCTACCATAGAGGGAAAAATAACTTTGATATGGCACAGTTTTTAGGGTGGCATGAGAGTTTTTTGAAGAAAAACGTTTTCTGCTTTTTATCCCAATGAATTGAGACACTTTGACAAATCTGTTCAATACAAATGGAAAACATTAAAAATAAATGATTATTGAAAATACTGCAATTAACTCATTTAATGAGCACTTACTTTGTAGCTAAGCATATTTTACAAGATTTACTCATTTAATTCAGTAACTTTTTGAGTTACTTTTTAAATGATCATTTTACAGGGTAGGATATTGAAATTCAGAGAGATTAAGGGTCTTACCAAAGTTGCCACAGATCACAGGTATCAAATGTATAATTTAAAATCAACTTTTATTTCCAAGGGCATGGCCTTCCACACACATATATAAATGTACATGTATTATATATGTGTGTGTGTGTATACACAGAAGCTAGGAGAGATATGTGCCATACACAGATGTATTAAAAAACCAAGAAATAAAAGCTAATATATTACATTGAAAATATGCATATACACACACATATGTGTAATTATATATTATTATGTGTATATATCTGTTACATATACACATAGCATTCTTTAATATAATGCATTATTTTTCATTTCTGGGTGGTTTTTAAAGTGTCTGTGTGTGGCACTAGGAGAAATATGAAAAATGTGCCAAAGCTGAAGTTATTTAAGAGATTAAAATGGATAATTGTTTCAATATGGAGTGTTATCCACATAGGAGGAAAACCATTGTTTAATTTGGAATGCAATAAAATACCACACTTAAAAGTTAATTTACAGTCTTTGTCAGCATACAAACCCAAAATACCACAAGAAACTTCTTCCTTTTTAAAGACATGTAAGACTTTTTAGCACAAAGGGGACTATTTTGACCATCAATAAAGAAAGATGCAGAACGGCCGACTTCACTATGAAAGGATGCCAGCATTGTTGTGTTTGGATAATTCACATCCTGTAGAGCAAAAACATCTTCATGTAAAACAAGGGCTGGCTTTTAACTACAACCACCCCTTACAAATGTTGAAGAAAGACAGAAAAATTTATTTAAACCATCTGTAAATAAGGCAAGCCCAGGGAACGTGTGATAAACATGTACAGTTGAAATATGTAATACATTCTATTGGAAAACAAAAAGCCATTTCAAGATGCTGCACTCAAGTGGGACTGGTCGCAAATGAACCTCAACCCTCTAGATTTCTCCCCGAGGGGTTTCAATGTCTTCTGAAATAATGTATAAGTATATGACTGTGTATCGTAACACTCTAGTCTCCTGCAAGAATGATGCCTTCATAAACATGTTCAAGAGAAAAGCGGAATGATGTCATTAATTTATCAAAGTAGGTGTTTATACCATTCACCACACAGCATTTACCAGGCAAAAGACAAAGGAGAAAAATGCACACCTTCGAGATTTTGTTTTAACACTGGTGTAGCTTCAATTTCTTGTACAAGTAACTATTACCTCAATTTATCTGTATTAATAAAACAAGTAAATCTATTCCATACATGAACATAATTTTCACTTTTCTAGAGGCTTTTACTATACTGCAATAAAGTTAAGTATATCAATCACTTTTTAAAACAATATATGTGAATAAGTTTAATTATATGATTTTCCAAGCAATTGTTTGAACAAAAGAGAAGACAAATTCCTATTATGTTGATCACCTAGTTTACCCAGTTTTAGAAAAAAATGGAATACCCTAGAAGTTCACTATAATGCCAAAGTTGAAATATTCATAATAATGCAGGTCTTTAATGTTTCTATAATTAGACTTGCAGAGTTACAATGGTTTGAGTTCAGTAATTTTATTAATGTATCACACTATCTGCACCCCAATCAATAAATATAAATGTAATCAATGTATTTATTCTTTAAACATTTACTGTGCGCCTACCATGCTAAAGACTGCTAGATTTATACCAAAAAGATCACAGGCAAACAGAGCTTAGGTAACATGCTTTATGCTTTATGACAGGTAAGGATCCAATTTTAAGGTAAACATACTTAATGTAAGCTATGTATCTGGCCACGGCAGACTGTATTCTGCAAAATGTCCATAGCAATATCTCCCCTTCCAAATGCTACTCTGAAATGAGAACTTGCCACTCTCCAACCAAGAGAGGTAGATGAGTTCAACACTCTTGAACCTGGATGGACTCTGTGATTGCTTTAATACAATGTGGCAGAAGCAAGGCTATGCACCAGTTCTAAATGTAGTTGTTAACTGGCCTGGCAACTTCCCCTTCCTGTCTTTTTGGATGCCAGCTGCCATGAAAGGGGTGCCATTACCCTGAGACCCCATGTTATGAGAAGTCCATACTATATGGTGCGATGTGGAAGATAAGACTCCACGTGGAAAGAGACAGGTCAAGGAGCACTGAGACATCAGACATATGAGTGAAGAAACTAACTTGGAAGCAGATCTTCCATCCCCAGCCAAGCAGCCAAAGCCATATGGATTGGAGAGAATTGTCCAGCTGAATCCTTTCAGAATTCCTGAGTCATGGGATTGTGAATAAAATGATTAGATTACTTTAGGTCACTACATTTTGGAGTGGTTTGTTAGACAGCAATAGAAACAGGAACTTGAGCACTATGTTAGGAATTCAGCTACATGAAACAGATATCCATGTCTAAAGGGACTTTAGTCTAGTGGAGGAGACAAATAATTAAATATGCAATGACAGAGGATATACAGAGTGTTGTGGGAACACATAAATATGGCTCCTATCCCAAAGTTGGGACATCAGGGAAAGATTTACTGAGGAGGATCTGCCATTTAATCTTGGATCTAAAGGATACATAGGTGTTCGTTCCAAAAGGAGAGGAGAAAATGGTGTTCCAGGAAGATGGGAGAGCATGTCCAAAGATATTGAGGTGAGTGAGAATTGTGCTTATTCCGGGAACTAGAAGAAACTTAGAGTGAAGACATCACAGATATTGTGCGGGGAGCGGCAATGGGTAAGGACGGTAGGGCACACAGGGTCAGATCACAAAGGGCTTTGATTGCTACATTAAGGAACCTTGCCTTTATCTTAAGAAAAATGGGAAGCCACTGAGAGATCTTAAGCAATGGAGAGACTTGATCAGTGTTGCAATTTAGGAAAATGCCTCTGCATAGTCTGCAGCAAGGAATGAGACTGAAGGAGGGGCACGGCTGAAGCAACAAGACCACTTAGCAGAACATTACTGTAATGCAGGTGAGAGAAAATGGCTGTCGTAACTCGGAAAGTGCATTTATGGCTGGAGATGTGTGTATCACTCAGAATGATATTTAGGCAGTACAAATCTACAGGAACAAGTAGTTGGATATATGGGTCTGAAGCTTCAGAAAGAGATTTGTAGAGAAATAGCTATCTATATCTATGAGTGTACCATTAGGGAAATGGCAGGATGATAAGAATCAGAAGTCATCTACTGATGGGGCAGGCATTAGAATAGATCAAGGGATCAAGAGGAGACTTCATTCAAATACTTAAGATGGAAATCACAACATTGTATATAGTATCAAAAAGGCATATACAATTAAAATGGCCAATATTAAGAAACTGGTTAAATAGAGTTACATACTTTACACAAGTGTCTAAACAAAAAGCTAACAACATGCAAAAACGCTGTTCAGTGAAAAGAGTAGTTTATGAAATAATATTGGCATATCATAAATCCAAGCAATGTGAGTACAAGTACAGATGAAAGATTGAAAGGATCTTCACTGAGGTCTTCACAGTGATTTTCTGATTACATAGATCACTGGCACTTTTATATTTTCACTTTGTTTATATGTATTTTCAAAAATTTCTATGGTAAACATATAGAATATACATTAATCATAAAAAAGCACTTAAAGCACTTTTTAAAATGGGCTTTCACTTACTTTTTATTAGTGCCCAGTGTTATTTCCAGCAATGACCCTGGAAATAAAATCCATAATACCCTTACAGATTGAAAATCATACCTTTGAGAAAGGCTGAAAATAGTCAAATGATTATAAGTGCAGATAGTTCATGTATTATCCAATTACATATATCTGCCTCAAGTTCTACAAGCATCCATTAGCCTAAAACGATAGACAGTAGGTCAACTCCAATTCTTCCATAGTATCCGATTCCATTCATCAAATACTTCACTGAAGAAAGCTCTGCAGAACTCAATGACATGAATGAGTTCTGCCTTCAAAGAACTTTTAATGTAAAAGGGAAAACAGAGATACAAACAGCAAATACTAATGCAACATGAAAACTGGTTAGTGTGGTAACGGGGATGGGAATAGACTCTTATGAAGAGTAAAGAAAAGAGGGGTTCACTTTTGCCAGGCAGACAGAGGACGTGTCATTTGAACAGGGCTTTGAAAGATGAGGGGTGCTTACCATGCAATCAGGAAAGAGGATGTAGCAGATCTGGATGTTGATGAGTTTCAGGCAAATTTAGGAACTTTAAAAGAGACTAATTAGAAAAAAAGTGTATGTAATGAAATTGGGGGGAAAGTAAATAAAAGGAAAAGGATTGTGAAAACCTTTAAATATTGGGTTAAACACTATACTTGACTCTGAATGGGGGAACATTACCAGATTTCTTGTGTGCAAATAAAAATATTGTGAGAATGAATAGAAAAACAGAGAGACGAAAAGTGGAGATCGGTTTAAGGATAAGGCAGATTTCATGGGACAGGGATGGAGGGCCTGCCCTAGCAAATGTAGGAATGGAAACTAAAGAGCAAAATCAAGGGCCATTTTGGATTGAAGTGACTTCATGAATAACTTCCTTTGTAGAATGCTAGGAAAAAACTAAATAGTAGGATAACTAAGCTGATTTCAAAATGACAAAGGTACCGTTTATGCTTTTTGCCTATTCCCTCAGTCATTTTATTTTAAAACATTGGTCAAATAAATAATGGTTGAAAATTCTAAACAAGACAGCCATCAACGTAAAAGAAAAGACAAGTTTGCAGAGTCAAGTGCAAAGACAAAGAATTTGGATTTGGACACAGGGTGAAGTTCAAGCGGAAATACTGTGGCATTCAGGAAAAGGAATTAGGCTGGGGAAAGAAATTTGACAACCACCAGAATGTAAGAGTTGAACCAAGCTATGGGATGATAGCGTAAAGGTGAGGGCTGTAGGGCGCTAATATTTTTGAATACTTACCCTGCTTCAGATGCTTTACACACATTATCCATTGATTCTCACAGCAATTTATAAAATGGCCATCCTGGCAGAAAGCATAGGTATGGTAACTGAGAGGCCTTCAGATTTGACTATTAGGAGGTTACTTTCAATGGACCAATCGAAGCAAAACACTCTAAGCCAGAACGCAGTGGGCTGAGGTGCGAATGCGAATCCGGAAGGCAGAAGGAGTTAAAACGAAGCAGGGACGGAGCATGGAGCCAGAAGGGAGGCCAAGGACGACGAAGGCATGGAGGGAGTTGAGTTAACCATGAAGAGAAGGAGAATTGAATGAAGAGGAAGAGGCTGGACATTCCAGACAGATGAAGGAAAACTGATTTCTGTTTCTGTGGAAAGGAGGACATAAGGAATACAAAAGAAGAGCTAGCCAGAAAGAAAATAATTGGGTACCCTGAGAATAGAGACAGGAATGGTGAGGGAAACAGGTAACACAAGGCAACAAAATAAAAGAATTCTTAGGTATTTCAGAGCTAAATGGTCTCTTTTAGTCTTTCATTGGCTAAGAGTAGCACAGATGGTCTGTGACTTTAATATGGGAAAATGGTGCCTTATTTGCTCTCAATTTTCATATCATTTCATGGGTTAATAATATTCCTTTAAAATGTCTGACAATCCAACTTCCTCACTGCCAGATAGAAGAAAGCTTCACTACTTTCTTGTTTTTACAGTGTATGTAATTTGAATCTGGTAATAATCTCTTAACAACGGAAGAGCTGATAAACATTGCCAAATTCTGTTTTAATCTGCAGAGCAAAATTCAAGCCACAAAAATCAGAGTTTCTTACTCATTTGAGAATATCAAAGGAGCCTCTTCTGAGGCAAATAATATACTTAATTTCAAATGATATTAGGAATACAGAAAATAATATATATATATAATGTGTCAAGGGCAAAAAAACAGTATAAATACAATCATTAACAATGAGAGAAAAGCTAAAATGACGCAGTAACAGCTTTTATGTGGTAGAAATGACAAGTGAAGCTATTGTATATCACAAAAACGTATTGGTTGGGGATGCTCAATACATAGGTGTAAAAAAGTTTAAGCACACACACACACATGCACACACACACACGCACACACACACACACACATACAATAATCTGACTAAAAAGCTCCAAACTCATATCTAAACCAAAATAAAGGTATCTGAGGTCAACACAAAAAGAATATGCCAAACTCATTCTTCTGTGACACTACAGTTATGAGGGAACACATTATTATGTAAACTTAATTTTAAAAGAAAGAGCAAATCTATTTTCTGCTGACCAAAGAAGTGACTTACCGATGCTAAAGGAAAACTAAAGTACAAAAACACCCACTGTCAATAGCATGTTACAGAATTAGCAAACCATATTCATGATCTCCATGTGGTTATGAATGCAATTTTTATAAGTGGGTATTAATACATATTATTTTATGGTTGCAAGTTCACTAGGATCAATTAATCTAATGCAATGGCCAACAATATGACTTGAGATGTTAATCACCGAGGTTTACCGTGGGATGATACTGCAAGGAAAGGCTTCTGAGACAAGGAAATTACTTCATGGGATGGCATTCAATAACTTCCACTGAGGAGTAGACATTATCTGATTTGTCAGCAAAGAAGGCTAGTGACAACGCACCTTCTGTCGGGTGGGTGCTGCATGTGGCCAGTCTCCTCTGGACAATCCTGTAACATGGGCTGCAGTTCTTCCTGTGGGGAGGGAGTCAGGGTGGCAGTGGACTGATGGCTATAGGACACGGCAGCTGGAGAAGACGCTGCTCCCCGAACAGGCGGAGTGGGGCCTCGTTCATCTTCCTCTTCTTCTAATTCATCTTGTTGCAAATACATCCTTGCTGGTGGCACCGGACACGGCATTTCTTGGTCATAGCTAAAATAAATGATAAGGATGTGTAGACTTACTGCAGGTTATTCAAATCAACTATTTGGATAGTAATGAAATGTCACCTTTAAATTGTTTTTCAATTTTCATACTCAGGAGCTATTGTTGAAAAAGATTTTACCTCACAAGGTTTGTGAATTACTGCATAAACTATTTTTCTCTAAGAGATTGTAATTTACATTAGCATATTATAGGGTCTTAGAAGTCATACAATAAAAAAATCCACTTAACATGGCTTAATTTAGTACAACCCCAATGTATTTGGTATATTTTGTCCCTCCAATATGTTCTCTAAAAGACTCAAAGATGGTATTACAGAGGACCTGAAGATGAGTTGCTACATTTAGAGAAAAATTACCCTTGTTTTCTTTTTTTGAGATGGATTTTCACTCTTGTTGCCCAGGCTGGAGTGCACTGGTGCAATCTCGGCTCAAAGCAACCTCCGCCTCCCAGGTTCAAATAATTCTTTCGGCTCAGCCTCCAGAGTAGCTGGGATTATAGGTGTGCATCACCACACCCAGTTAATTTTTGTACTTTTAATAGAGACGGGGTTTCTCCATGTTGGCCAGGCTGGTCTCGAACTCCTGACTTCAAGTGATCCACCTGCCTCAGCCTCCCAAAGTGCTGGGATTACAGGCATGAGCCACTGTGCCCAGCCAAGAAAAATTACTCTTAAAAATCCTTTCAGAGAAAGATATACTGGAGGTCAACCTATTTAGTCCAATACTACCCATTTTTTTTTCTCTCAAATTATAGTAGATCACTATTTCTTCAGTTGAACACAAAATGAAGTTGTTGGCTTGCATTTAGGATGGTGAGCGAAAAATACACATTCAACAATAAAATGCCCCTGTACTCCTCTGCTGGAGCTGGGTGGGAAGCACGATGGATCTGGGGAACAATCATGCCTTTCTCTTTTCTCTTATCCCAGGGCGTATGTTTATTGATTATAAGGGCAATGATGTACAACACTATATAAACTGGTTCTGTTACCTATTTCTCTTGTTCATTCTCTACCATCCACCTTGTTTACCTGAATTCCGGGAAGTGGATGCTCAAATAATGTTTCTTTGCATCTTTCTTTACTTTCCTAATCTCACTGTCTCCCTTTTTGCCTCTTTCTTTTGCTTCCTTTATTAGCAAACAGCTGAGCAACTTGCCTACTCATCCAGACTAGAAATGTTTTAGTCATCTTTGACTTCTTTTTTCTCCCTCAAACCACTCCCCAATTCATTTCTATTCTATCAATAAAAACTCTCTACAATCTATTCTCTTACTTTTATTTCTTGTACGTGCTACTGCAACAATCTTTTAATTGGTCTCCTAGCCTCCAGTCACTCCATTACTTCCAAAATTACATTAATATGCATCATATGCAGGTTATTCACGTGCTCCTCAAAATAAGAAATGACTCTCTAATTGTTTAAAGAATAAAATAAATGACTAAGCAAGACACTGGAGTATCTGTATAATCTGGCTTACATCTGCTGTCCCAGCATCCTCTCATTCCCAGCATGTGTTTCATGTTAGTTTTCCAGGAGTCCACATCTGTGTGGTCCCATGTCCATAAAACCCCTTTTTCTTAACTGAGAACCTTCTCATTTGTCCAGATCAAGAACAAATGTAGCCAATCACGAAACCTTCATTCTTCTCCATTAGAATCAGTCTTTCTCCTTGGGGCACAGTTGCAGCTTCAATATAGCTTTTTTCTTTTTTCTTCTTCTTTTTTTTAACCTATATTTACTTATTTCATTTTAGTCCTCTTATTTTTGTGAACCAAAGCAGCAATGAATGTTGTTAAAACAGCTTGGGAAATGCATTTTTAAAAATGCATTCAGGTCAAGTGGAATTGCTCATGCCTGCCTGCAATCCCAGCACTTTGGGAGGCTGGGGTGGGGACGATTGCTTGAGATCAGGAGTTTGACAGTCTGGGCAACACAGTGAGATACCATCTCTACAAAAAAATAAAAATAAAATTAGCTGGGCACTGTGGCACAAGCCTGTAGTCCCAGCTACTTGCGAGGCTGAGATGGGAGGATCACTTGAGCTCTGGGGTAAGTCCCTGTTTCTAAAAACAAAACAAAACCAACCAAACCAAACCAAACCAACCAAACCAAACCAAACATACAGTTTTGTTTTCATTACTTGCAGATTCTGTATCTGCAAATTCACTGATTCGGTGTAATTTATTTGTAAACCCCCAAATCGGTATCTATGGCATTTTCATGGTCATTCCCACAGACTCACAAAGAGGCCAAAAATTTGAGTGCCTGATGTGCCTGTTCCCAGCTGAGGTAAAACAAGGATACACTTTGCTTTCTTGTGTCAGTTCTCACACAGTAAACAAGCGTCCTTTCCGTGGTTTACTTACTGCCATGTTTGTCAAAATGTTTTAAGCTTTATATTAGTAATTTCCCTCTTAAAACGGCCCTGAAAAGAAGTGCTTAATGAAGCGCTCTTAGTGAGTCTAAGCCTTAGAAGGCTGTAATGTGCCTTAAAAAAAAATATCTATGAAATAAGCTTTGCTGAGGAATGACTTACTGGGTTCCATGTTAATAAATGAACAATATATATTAAATAAGCATATTTTAAAAATACATAAAACAAGGTTATGTATTGGTCAGCTGACAAATATGTTGTGGTTAGAGGTTAGAAGGAACCTAGCCCTGTATCTCCCCTAGGACCAATGGTTCAACATTTGTTAACTCACTGTTCACAAGAATTTTAAAATGTATAAATATTGTGGATAATGAGAGCTCCCTGTAAATATTTTTATATAAGAATTTTACTTAAAAATGCATTTTATAAAAAGATTATTAGAAAATTGAAACACAGAGACTTTGTTTCTGGCACAGTAATACACTTTTCTGTGTGTGCAGAATGAAGGAATGATGTCTTTACAGCAGTCACCGAAAAGACTGTATTTTCAGGTATATTTTATGATGTATTCGCTAATTCTCCACCTTAAAGGAGTTTTCCTCCTTTGGTTTAAAGAAGCAGCTGTTTCGTTTTGTCTGGTGGTACCATGTCCAGTTCTACAGATTCTGGAGTGAGAAAGAGGTACACTAACTTCGTAATTGCTGTCACGTGGACTACTATACTTGTTAAGTCTTTGGGAGAGACAATTCAGCAAAGTTCACATTTCTACAAAGAGTGCTCAGCATAAGGTGATAATATCTAAGAACAAATAGCCTTCAGGATACCATCGTTGTGGTATCAATCCACACGACTGTCTTACAAAAATTTCAAGACATGTCACAGAAGTTCTAATATTCAAAAATCACAAAATCATATATCCATATGTTAAATTATGTATACACACACAGGATATACACATGAGCTAATATGTATTCATTTTTCTATTCTATTCTAGGTTCCAAAAGAATTTTTTGAAGCACAAATTCCTTTTTTGGAAGCAGCAAGGAGAATTTTTACTTCCTGCTGACCAGCACTGTTTTATTTAAAGCCAACTGTTTGTGGACCTTAGGAATCTGTCTTCTCTTGACCACCTAGTTTAATAATTGCTTAAAATGGGCGGAAACAATCATATTACACTGTTTACATCTGTTTGGACACTCCTCTTACCTTTCATCTACAGAAATGTTGTACTCTTCGCTATTGCTGTGTGGAGGAGGATGTGCTGGGGGAGGAGGAAGCAGGTCTGCCCAGTTCATGCCACCCTGTTTTGGTACCTTGGGTGTTCTTGCCCCTTTCTTGTGCCCCTGACTCCCTAGAAAGGAAATAAAATACAAGCCATTGATCTCTGGCCTTTAAACGTTTTCTATTAGTCACAAATTAATCATTTTTTGTAAATATGATTTTATAATTCATTTATGTATACAGAGATAAACACGCTTTTTCATTAATTTTAAACAGAACTTTGTACCAGAGAAAATGCAAGGCACTGCAATGAATAACTGCAAAATAAATAGCAAAAAAGCAATAAAACCATGAATGAACGTTTCAAGTCATATCATTAATAGTGATCTTCTTACAGCAATTAATTGCATTATGGATTATCATCTCAAACAAATGAGCTGTAGACATATTTTCTGGAGTGCCTTTCTATTATTTAATTGCTGGAACCTAAAATACAATATGATACAGATACGATCTATTAGAGTTCCACTGTTGCATTAAATCACTGAATATATATAATTTGTACTTGTCCATTGAAATGTTTTAGGCACAGTGAAATTACTAGTTTCCTTCAGAAAGGCAAGTACAGATGAAATAATAGCTGGAATGACTGATTGAACTAATGACAAAAGAAGCAGAAAAATGATTTTTAAAAGGGACAGAAGTGTTTTCAGCCACTGTTTCTATACAATGATGGCTTATGGTAAAATGATGTTGCTTGAACATTCTTAGTAGTTTGACATAGCCCAATTATTCAAGTGTTCCAGTGTTCTCATTTTAGATTCGGCATTACTTTTTTTAAACACAGGAGGCTATATATTTGAAAGCATTTATTTTAACGAAAATTTTAGATCAACAACTATTTTGGGATAAAATATCCCCCTTTCCAATATGTTACATTTTATATTCATATGTGAATTACAGACGATGAGTCTACAATTATTTTTCTCATAATGTCCCTTTATATCAGTGAATTATCGTGGTCTTATTTTTTTAACCCTATCCAATCCTTCTCCAAGTCACGTAATACATGAGTCAGGTCTGACCATATTCAATGAACCTTGATATTTTTGTCACTTGGGAATTTTCAGTCAAATGGCAGTGTTTGTTACGCCAGATGTTCTTGTACTAGTATGTTACTGCAGCAAGCGTGCGCTAGGGACAGGCTGTTATTAATAAACTACGATTATCAGTACTACGTGTATGTGTCTCTGTTCTCTCACCCACCACTCAGGTGTCCAGCACTGGGATGACTGTGTGTGTGTTCTAGACTAGACATTAACCCGCGCCTTCCGCTGGATTTCCTGATATACATCTCCTGTAGCAACTCCACCAGTCCGGAGAGGCCTGGCACAGATGTCTCCTATACCCTATTTACTTGCTTTTTACCATCTTTACATCTTTTTACCATATATTCACAGAATATCAAATAGTAGAACATCCAGACCTAGGTATCTAAGCTGAGGGATACCGAAGGTCAATTAAACATTCACAACTAGCATCATTGTTTATTTTCCCATTAAGATACGGTTTTCTCTGAGTGACTAAAAATTCAAAGATGAAATGGCATAAGATAATCAAATATCAAAATATTTCATATGATTTTCTTAAAAGTAGATCCTTGAAATATTTCTCTTAATTCAGGATTGACTTAGTTTCAAAAAAGAAGTCATTTAATAAGATGTCAATTGTTAAAACAAACAACGTATAATAGAATCAGAGTAAATCTAAAAGGTAAAGGGCCATTTCTAAGTTCCCTTAAATCCAACAGAAACACAGGCTAGAAAATGCCAAACCAGCGTGTTAGTTAAGGGAAAACTGTAAAACGCAAATGCCATATTCATTACAGAAGAGGGGTGGAGACTCTTGGCTAAAAGCCCCTAAGAACAACTTGAATCCAGTTGCCGGGAAGTGGCATTTCTACGCTCTCCTGGAGAAACATTGCTAGAGTCAAGATCAATCGGTCTTGTTCTCATTGTGGTGTGACGTGCCACATGTTAGTTCTAATAACGAGCTGCCTTTAATTAGAAAAACAGGACTTACGCACCCAGCAAGCTCCCATCTGCAGCCTCTATCAGGAAAACAGCTGGTAAACAGCTGCAACAGCATGAAGACCACAGGGAAGAAGCCTCAGTGGGGCTTGGGGAGGCACTTACAGACTGAGGTTGGGAGGTTGCTTTACGAGGCTTCAGAGCAAGAACTGAGGGATCGTAGAGAGATGATAAACTGAGACAGGTTCCTCTTGGACCTGAATCTCGTGTTATTGTCTCTTACGCTTTTGATTCTGCTCGGGTGTCCTCAAACATTATGTGCTTTTACAGGCTCGTTTCAAATGGCAACATATTTAGCAGGTTAACTCTATGTGCAACATTTTTAGTTACATTTTGGCCAAGGGGGAAAAAGAAGTCCCCACTGCCTTTAAAGATTAGGCAGACACGTTTCTTCTGGCTTTGCTAAAGCTCATTAACAAGAAAGAAAATAGGACACTCAGTCTTTGTTGCCAAATAGAACACAAAATGATTTAGTGAGTGGAAAGTCCCTCAAATTGCAGAGACAAGACCATGCCTGAGATTCAAATTACATAAAGTGATTTAGACGTGTCACCTACATACGTCAGTCCATTAGCACTCAATTTGTAATCCTGGAAAGTACCAGCTTTTTAAAGGAGAGGTTCTTTGGTTCACCTTACTTACCAGATGTACTACTGCCCCGGTCTGAGCTGTTGTAGGATCCTCCTGTGTTCTGGTCGTATGATTGGTTGTATGGGATAGTTGGAGGAATTGTGTCATTTGCTCGATAATCTAGACATGTCAGATGAAAAAAAAATTATTTTCGCTTTGTGAGCAATTTCACATCTCTGCTTTATCTATATTTCTGGTAACTAAAGAAACAAATTGGACCATTTATTTGCCTTTTTTCTCTTTTATTGTTGTATTCAGATTCTCAGGATATAAAAAGGCTAACACTCCAAATATATATAAACTATATATAACTTTAATAATACAATATGATTTTAATAAGAAATCACAAAAATGTCTGCAAATCATAAAAAATAAATCACAGTAACATAAAAATAAAACTGAAACTTGTCAGCAAGGTTATATCTAATAAAAATATATATCCATAATAATAATAAAAAAAACAAATATCTTAATTTGCCCCAGAAATGCTTCTGCTTACTTAGGCAAAGGTGAAAATCCAAATGATAAGCTCGCCACTGGAATGTAGTCAGTAATAATCTGTCATCTAGTTGTACTCCAGGTTCTTTATTATAGTCTGACATACCAAATCTGCTTACAAGCAGTATAAACAATAAATCAGAGTTCTGAAATATTTGTATGGAGGCTCTCAGGGATTTCTGAAGTCCACAGTAAAACCATACACTATGAAGGAATAACGTGACAATAGTTTGAATCACCACTGCAAATTCCATGATTACAGAAAGTGTCCTATTCATCTTCGTCAGTCTTTGTCATGAACTTATGCAAGAATCTCGATCAAGATTTATTAAATTGGGTTATTCTACCAATCAAGTACTTTCTTAAACTTGAGAAAAGGCTAGCTGACTTCATTCTCAAGTTAAAACATAATATTAACTTAACTGAAATTTTTAAGTTACATTTTTGTTATCTTCAACTGCGATAAATTGTATTTTCGAAGAAAATGTTACCAACTCAACCCTAAAGAAAATAAGTCTATATCTCCAATTATCTACCAGAAAATGTATTCTTTACCTGGACTAGAGGGGTTGCACTGCCCCCATCTATTCACATTAGAGCAATCCTGTCCTGGTTTTCCTAGAGGTATAACTTTGCAAATCATGTTATTAAAGCAGTAGCCTAAAGGACTACAAAGAAATCAAACACCTACCTTTTCCAACTCATGCACATTACAATACAGAAACATTTCCTTCAGGCCACAGAATGCCATTGTGCGACTTCAAGTTAATACTAAACTCAATTTATTTTAGGTTCTATATGGACAGACTTCAATCAGGTCAACCAAGGAAATTTAGGTTCTAAAATTATATATTGTAGCAGTCTTAATAAGCACATGAGGTGGGAGACACACAACAAATGGAACCACTTCTCTAGTTCAAGTTTAATTTAATTATTTTATATCAGGTTGATATAAAAATGCCACTGGTTTATATGACCACATAGAAGCAATTATCTTCCATCCTCTAGTGGAAAGAATGGGATAGTCTATTTATTGAAAATGTGAGGTATTGTGACAGTTGTACATCTGCCTCATGAATAAAAGATTGTCCGTCCCAATCCCTCACCTGCTATTAAATTTAAATTAATCTCAAAACCATTTGAAAATACTTATATATCATTATAAAATAAAATTTCCAAGGTTATTGTTGTGCTAATTAACTTTTTGACACTGGAAATTTTGAAACCAAAGAAATAAGAAAATCTCAGCGACAGAAGAAAAGATTTTACTTGCTAGTCGCAGACAAGTTTCGACATCTAGTCGAGGTGCTGAGAGTATCATACAGAGATAGATGGGAATACGTGCAAGCCTCTTCACCTTTGTTCAGCTTGTTTTGCTCCATGATGTTGTACTGAACTGGTGCCACTTCTTGTTTCTGCTGTCCCAGTGGTTTCCAGTGCTTCTCGCCAGAGTCCCCGCTGCCGTTGTTCATGTTGTTGCTGAGGTTTGACTGGATGAGCTGAGTGGTGGCGTAAGGAGTAGGCTGCCCTGATGGATTGACAAAACGCCCATCCTTCAGATTTGGGCTATTGAAGGTTTTCATCTCATTGATTTTGTTACTAAGGTCCACATCACCATAAACAGTTGACTCAGGGAGCATCAGATTTGTTTGTTTGTTATCCAGTTGGTTGTTATAATTTGCTATACAATCAGCTATGTGCAATGGAGAGGAAAAGGAAAAAATCATTCTGCATGGTTATTCCTTTTAAATTTCTTTCTACGTAGCTTTGTGAGTCATAAGAAAATCATTACGTAAAGTATAAGTGGGCTTAAATAAGATGAAAAAAAGGGCCAAATATCCACATGTGCTTTCCAAAGAAAATTAATAATTGAAAAAAAAAAAGAGGGTACACAGAATTTGCAGAGACTAAATAAATTTGAATTTCTGATAGTGCTGAAGTAAACAACCAATTTAAAATAATTTTCATTTAATAGCTTCATTAATAAGAATTCCACTAAAATAATATATACATGTATATCTTTATGTGCCAACTTTTTATTTCCTAGTCTTTGCTTACTGAATTATTTGAAGCTACTGGTTAGCTGCTGAAGCAACAGACAAAGCATATAAATTGAAAATCCAAAGAGAAAACACTACTCATGGATCAAAGAACTTGAGATTTTGATATATATATATATTTTTGTTGTTCTTGTTATTTTGTTTTGTTTTGTTTTTGAGATGGAGTCTGGCTCTGTGGCCCAGGCTGGAGTGAGCGGCGCCATCTTGGCTCCCTGCAAGCTCCGCCCCCCGGGTTCCCGCCATTCTCCTGCCTCAGCCTCCCGAGGAGCTGGGACCACAGGCGCCGCCACCACGCCCGGCTAATTTTTTGTATTTTTAGTAGAGACGGGGTTTCACCGTGTTTGCCAGGATGGTCTCCATCTCCTGACCTCGTGATCCGCCCGCCTCGGCCTCCCAAAGTGCTGGGATTACAGGCTTGAGCCACCGCGCCCGGCCGCGATTTTGATATTTTATAAAATATTTACATTTAAAAGATACGAGGAACGGGGGTAAAATGATAGTAAATACTACTAAGGAGAATTCTATTAGTTCTTGTCGTAGTCATGTTGGATAATCATTATCCGGAAAACATGCTATATAATCATTTTCTCATGGTTTCATAATGACACCCAAAAAATATAAAATGACAATAATAATAACAAAAGGAATCATAGTAACCTGGGTCATTGAATCAAATAAAGACTAAAATAATACTTAAATATCTAATATCTCATTTCCACTCCAGTTTTCTCTCCATTAAAATATTTGGACAGTAAGTAACTGAATATACATATATAACATATACATTCATATATATATATATATACACCCTGCAGTTGAAAATATTAAAATAGTAGGAAGAACTGAAATCATATTTTTAAATTAAAAGTTTTTAAGGAGAAAAATTAGTTAAATTACAATGGTAAAAATATCATTATTTTATTCATGCTGTCCAAAAGTGGTACCAACTTAAGAAGTCACCTGTAGCACTGGATATGTTAGGTTTTTAACTGGATATGTTAAAAATTATAAATTAACATGCTTGTTACTAAAGATGTAAATGTGAATATAATCTTAAGAAAAATGGGTTAACTTCTCTATCCTACTGAATTCAACTATTCTGCATTTCAACCATGAACCATCAGGGAACAGAAATATTTGATTGATCTGGCCTTTGCGATTTCTAATTTCTAGTTTTGTTTAACAGTGGTTAAGAAATACTATAAAGATCACATGGTTTTTGCATTCTCATTTTGTTTCGCCAACCTATCTATATGTGTGTTATCCAACAGAACCTTGGAGATATTGGACATGGTCTACTCTGCTTTGTCCGATACAGCAGCTACTAGTCACATGTGGCTCCTGAGCACTAGAAATGTAGCTAGTGCAAAAGAGGGACTGAGTTTTAAACTGCCTTTTATTTAATTAAATGTAAACAGCCATCTGTTGCCAATGGCTACCATATTGGACAACACAGCTCTACCTATTAATTTAAATGGGTATTGCCATTTTTTCTCTTCTATGGGTCTCAACCCAGTTTTTCTTTTACTTATGATTACATGCGTATCGATCTGTCCAGACACTCAGCATACGGACCGCTGGAGGGCAGAGACTCGGTCACGCGGCTATGTCACGTCCACAGCCAGTGGAGACTCAGGATTCATTTTAAGGGCAGACATGCAGATTGCTCTATGATTGGTTCTTTATCGTGCTTAACATCTTTACTTAACTCCAACTTCTCCCTTGCCTTTCCTTAATTCCATAGGTTATTTTACTTCTATCATCATAGAGATTCCTTACAATTATTTTACTATTTCCTATATTGCGAATATTGTATTTTTTTGGGGGGGGGGTAAGAAATCTTTGCCAATTTTTATTCCTTTACATCTTGCATAATGTACATCCAATTTTTTACTATTATGTTTTGGCATAAAATTTTAGTCACATATACATCTGACCCAAAAAACAAACAATAGAAAATAAATGTATGCATACACAGCTGCAAAATATATATATGTATGTAAGTGTGTGTGTGTATATATATACACACAATATATACATATATATGTATCTCATGTCCTCAGGATTTGCTAATATACTATAAAATCTGATTTAAAATTCCAGTTAATTTTTATTTAAATTTTTGTATTACTGTTGTATATTATTATTATTATTGTTTTTGCTATTAAAGAATTTGGTTCATTATAACTATGAATTTATTTACCTTTTGATCTATGTTATTCCCAAAATCTCAAAAATGATTAAATATGATTAAAGATTATTTAATTACAATTAAAAATTATATAGCAGGCACAGTAGCTCACCCCTATAATCCTAACACTTTGGGAGGCTGAGGCAGGAGGGTTGCCTGAGTGCAGGAATTTGAGACCAGCCTGAGCAACATAGCAAGACCTGCATCTCTACAAAAATTTTTTTTAATTTGCAAGGCATGGTGGTGCCCTCCTGTGGTCTCAGCTACTTGGGAGGCTGAGGTGAGAGGATTAGTTGAGCCCGGGAGGCTGAGGTTGCAGTGAGTTGTGTTAATGCCACCATACTCCAGCCTGGGTGAGAGAGTGAGATCCTATCTCAAAAAACAACAAACAAACAAACAGGGTAAAATAAATCATAATCACATACATTCTTATCAACATAAATACTTGTGACCAGCCTGGCCAACATGGTAAAACCCTCTCTCTACTAAAATTATAAAAATTAGCTGGGTGTGGTGCTGTGTGACTGTAATCCCAGTTACTTGGGAGGCTGAGGCAGGAGAATCACTTGAACCCAGGAGGCGGAGGTTGCAGTGAGCCGAGATTGCGCCTCTGCACTCTAGCCTGGGCTACAGAGTGAGACTCTGTCAAAAAAAAAATTGTTTTTTAAATACTTTTACGGCTGGGCACGGTGGCTCACGCCTGTATTCCCATCCAGCACTTTGGGAAGCTGAGGTGAATGGATCATGCGAGGCCAGGAGTTTGAGACCAACCTGGGCAACATGGCAAAACCCCATCTCTACTTACAAATATATATACATAAAAATTAGCTGAGCCTGATGGTGCATGCCTGTAGTCCCAGCTACTCGGGAGGCTGAGGCACGAGAATCACTGGAACTCAGGAAGCGGATGCCACTACCCGCCAGCCTGGGTATCAGAGTGAGATTCTGTCTCCAATAAACAAATACATACATACATACTTTCCCATGATTTTATTTTTCCTTATTTGCTATCGATTGTATAATTTATCTTCCCAATTATCTGGGCAAAATATTTTTGGTGGACTTTAGCAAAGTATGGAGGTTAAGGGATGGAGAAAATACTTAAATCAGGCTATTTTGCTAAACGATAGTCAGCACTGGATAAAATATTGGTCAGATTTTATCTTCCCATGTAGGGAGAGGGAAAGAAAACATCTTCTGGCTGGTTCCTTAAAAAGCTTATACAGATCACGCTCTCTCTGCGTCCCTAACCTGGGCGACTGTAGGTAGTCAGGTTGCTGTCGCTGTTTCCATTGCCTGCCGTGCAGCAGTTGATGGAGCAGTCATTGTGATTGTTGCCAGTATTAGGCCACGTGTCTGCCAGCCATGGCTGCGTGGCAGGTTCACTGATGTTGAGAAGTCCAGGCCTAAATAAAAAAATACATAAAAGCAAATGTTATATGAATAGAGAATGATATTTTCTATTGAAAATTCCAATAACTTCCTCATCTTGTTATTCTCACCAATCATCTGATGAACTATGCTGAATGACATTATTAGCCCTTTGATTCTACACTCAAGGCAACTTACCATAAGGTCCTGGGATGCACCTCCATTTACACAGCCATAACTGTACATAGGAAGAGTTACGCATCAGACCTAAAATCTCATATCGTTTGCAACGTTCTACTCTGCCTTTAGTCAGAATGGTTAAAAATCAAACATGGAATATGAAAATATTTTTTAGTCTTTTAGTGGCTTAAAAAAAACGCCCTAATTCAGATAGTTGGCACTTCTTCATTTTGACCCATTAAAAAATTGTGACTCCTTACAACTTCATTAAAAAAATGAAACAAGCCTCTTTACTCAGACGATAGATGCTTCAAATTAAATGCACTGGCGTATTTTTCTCCAAAACCATGCTTCATATCTAATGAGTTTGGGGGCTCTGTGACATTTTACACAGATCTTCATCAATGTTTCAGTGCATAGGTCTGTAAGCTTGTCAACATTTTCTGATGGTGACATTGTAAAATGTCATACATCCCAACATAAGCAAAGGAAAGCTGATGAATTAAATCTGATAAAACAGAGATGCCCACTAAAAAGAATATTAGCGTTCATTTTGGTAGTTTTTGGCAGAAGATGTGATTCTTCTTTTACCGTGCATCGGGAATGCCAAGTACATCAGCGATTATTAATGGGAGCCCTGGACCAACAGAGCCAGGGACTCAAACTGGAGTTCAAGAGTGGCATTCTTCATTTCCTTCTCCAACACTGACTTCATACATACCTCCATTCAGCAAAAGAGGCGATGTCCCACTCACAATAAACAGACTGGCATTACAGATTCTGCAAATATTTTCTTGGTGGTTTTATTTTCTATGTTAAAATGCAATAATTGTGTTTCTTATTTACCTGGGAAGCAAAAATCTGATATTTTACCTTCCATGGTTCTTATTCTAGCACATAATCTACTGAGGAAATTTAGTATGCAAATGATGGTTGAGAAGTAATCCATTCTAAAAAAGGCTATGGATTTATGATTCATTTTTCTATACATATGTGAGTACATATATTTATATAATAAAAACAAATCTTTACCCTTTGCTTATAACGTGTGAGGCATTCTTTTTTTTTTTTTTTTTTTAACATGTATGAACTCATTTAGTCACCACAACAATTTTACAAGGGAGGTACTGTTATCCAAATTTTAAAGATGAGGAAATGGGATGTCTAAGAGATGTGAAGAAGTTTGTGCATGGTTATATAAAGTGAGTGAGTGGCAGAGCTGAAAATCAAACCCTAGCAGGCTGGCCCTAGAGTATACACTCTAATCTAAGATTTTATAAACACATATACGGGAAAGTGCTAACATTTCCCAAAGCTCTGGAATATTCTTCATAAAAGGAAGAGTGGAGAAAGTATTGGAAGTGTAAGCCGTTAAAACTGAGCCAACCTTACTATTAAAATTGTTGATAAATCGTGATTTGAAGAACAGCGTTTCCAAACTGTTGAAATTTTAAACATTTAAATGCAAGTTATAACACAGATATCTGGAGCCTTTGAAATAGATATTGTTACAGAAATTCTGCATCTAGTAATCGTTTGCTTTCCTATTTTTTCTGTGAACTTAAACTATGAATATTATCACTGTAGAAGTTATTAAAAATAAAACTCCATATGTGACACAGCAGAGATGTTACAGGATGTCTGAAGTATGGGTCAAGAGGAAATTTTCCACAGACTGACTTACATGTTTCAAAAGAAACAGACAAATTTTTATGCTGCTCTGATTCCCTCTGAAAAATACTTTCATAGTGAATGCTTTGATATCATCATAGGCTGAGAGCCCTTTTCATATATATGAGTGGTTTCCAACAGGAAGCTGACTTATCGGTTTACATTCAAGTTTTCTGTTTAGACTTGAATTTGGAATGCTAATTATTTAAGGCAGAAGGTGAGCTGTGATTACTGGCCCATAATGAACCTTAAAATGCCATGTATATATCTGAGAGGACTTTGAGGAAGTCAAGGTCATATGTAGCTACTCTAATAAGGGTTCTAAGGTCTTTTTTAAACAATTCTCCAGGCTACCTTTATGTATTTGAGCTTAAGATATGAAGCAGAAAAAATCCACATGGCAGTTATAAGTATTAACATGTTTCTTAAATATTATTATATAGTATTATCACATAATATATTAAGTGGATAGATTTGTGCTATGAAGAAAAAAAGAGGGCAAATGCACTTTAGTAATTATATGGCAATTACCTTCAATTCCTACTCTTCTGTTGATATTCCAATCACTCACCCCAAGAAAGCCTATTCGAGCTGCTAAATCACAAAATCAAACAGTACAGAGTCCAGGAACTGGGGAAATGGTGGAGGAGCCCGGCAGGAAGGCTTGTCAGGCAATAGGCTGTCTCCCCTTCCCACTGGCAGCCTGAATGAGCTCTAAAGCCAAGGGCTAGATCTCAGAACTGCCAATATTTTAAAGAGAAGCAAAGGCTTGAGCTCTATTTCCTCACCTCCCACCAACAGGGAATGTGGTATTGGCATTCTCTACCAAGTTAGCCAGACTTTCCCGCCCCACCCTTCTCAGGTTTTCTCTGCTTTCTTGCCTTCTACTGTGGTTTGGATTAAGTACGTTTTTTGGGACACATTGCCTGGAATGTTTGAGGAAAGGAAAACAAATGAACAGAAACAGCTACTTAATATTTCCATGATCATTTCACTGGATTTTCTCACAATTTCTTTGCCCTTTTGAAGTTGGGAAGGGGTCTCTTTGCTTACCACAATCTTTATTCTCTCTTTTCCAGGAATAGCCACACTTGCAAGGTTCACAATTATAACAGAGTTCTAGATAACCTTCCCCTTTTATTAGAGGAAAAAAATATAGCCTCCAAAACTTCTCTAATGTCACCAAGGACTGAACTCAGGCCTTCTGACATTCATTTATTCAATGGTTCATTCGTTTTTTTCTTACTTATAAGTGACGTCTTTCAAAAATTAATCTTTTGTGTCATTTATCCCATTTATTTATGTAATTCAATAAATTACATTTATTACTTTATTAAAAATCCATTTATCAATAAATAAACCATGTAATATCCATCCTCCAGGAACTCACATTCTCTTGTCAGAGGCAGTCATTATCTACCAGGAGTTGCCAAACATTTTCTTAAGGGACCAGAGAGTAACGTTTTAAGGCTTTCCAAACCGTATTGTTTCTTTGATAACTAGTCAACTCTGTCAATGTGGCTTAAATACAGTCATAGAAAATATGTAAACAAATGAGTCTGGCTGTATTCTTATAAAACTTTATTTACAAAAACAGGTGGCAGGCTGGATTTGGCCCAAGAGACATCATTAGCTGACCTCTGATACAAACAAAAGATAATGGCATCACTTTATGTTAGGTGCTTCATTGAGGTAATTCCACATTAGAGAGTTAATGGAGGGCATAGTAGGTGGAATTCAGTAAACTGAGAAGGGTCGCTGGGTGGGGAGACAGTCCAGACCTATATAATACAGGGGCAGTGCAGTAAGGACACAGAAGAAAATGCCATTTTGGCAAACGGCCGGTGGGGTGATACAGTGGATTGTAGGATCTGGCACATTTTGAGGTGTGAAGTAAGCCTGCAGAGCCCTAGAGCTTGTGGACTTCGCATATTATGGCCAGTTTAGATCTGATATTCTAAACATGGTAGGTCCTGTTGATAATGGGATTGTCTGGAGCTCAGAAACATGATCAATATGCATTTCAAAAGATCATTCTGTCTCCAGTGAGCAAAGGGAATTAGCAGGAAATAGTGCTAATGAAGGTATTATAGATAAAGGTAGGACTCCTGAGAGCTTTTGTCATAGGTTAGGCAAAGGAGAAGTAGGGCTGGAAATGAAACAATATGAGAGTGAAAGGAGTTAACAGACAGCATCAACAAAATGCAGTAATGGATACAGGAGATCCAAGAGGATGGATGGAAGGTTTTTGCTTTGGTGTCATTAACCAAGTGAGGTAGGAGGTCCAGTGAGGGCTCAAGAGAGTCTTAAACACATGAGGGAAACCAGTGCTTAAGGGACAGACACAAGAGAAGTCAGTGTAGGAGTCTGGTTCATTATTCCCGCTCTGATCTCACTGGATCACGAAACACAGACACACAGACACACAGACACACACACTGACACACACACCTGTAAGTGGCTAGGAATGAGGTCCCTTCATAAAGCATCCTTATTGTCCTCATCCTGCTTTATTTTTCCCATAGCATTTATCAACTGCTGATATTATACAGTTGACTTTTTAAAAAAATGTTTATTATTCATCTTGCATCTTCCCCACTACAACCTAAGGTCTAGAAGGGCAGGAATTTTTATCCACTTTGCCTACTGATGCATCCCAAGTAAGTAAACTAGTGCCTGTCACATAGTAAGTGTTCAATATATTGCATGAATAAATAATTTTAACATTTTGTATATAACTGACATTTTGAGCATTGACTCTGAAATCTTTACTGAACTGTTGCCTCCGTAATATCCCAACATGGTTTAGCATTTCATTTAGGAAAATGATCATTTCTACTTAGTATTTGAAATAAATCAGCTTCACTGCCAGGGATTCTATGTTTAAATTTAAAAAGCTATGTTTGTTTTGTGATATAGTGAGCTTTCCAAAGAGACAGCTCAGGAACTTTGTAATCTTCCCATCCTGCCACAGCAACTAGCATTTGCTACCTATGCGTTCCTGCCATCGCTTCCCATGTGCTGGTTTGCTCTACCCAGGTTGTAAATTCTTTTAGAGTAGGAACCAGGCTTGTACTTCTGTAAGTGCCTGTGTCTGTGATACTTGTGTACACATGCCCACGCACAGAGGCTAGTGAAGAACATATCAAAGATGCACAAGAAGCACTTTCACATGCTTTGATTAATGAGGAGGCTGAAATGTACACATGTAATGAAGTGGTTATAAAATCAGGTATTCCAGATTCACCCATGAGAAAATGTTCTCATGCCAGAGGCTCTTTCATAATGTCTGGGCTGTGATTTAGATGGAATTCCCCTGGATGCACAAACATGCCCTGCTTTAATTCCTGAATCGAGTGGATTTATTCCTTATGAAAACCTTCCTAGCTTTGGGTCTGTCACTGGCTGGCTTTGTTTCACAGGTATGAGAACAGGAAGTTAGCAATACCCAGGAAAGAAAAGATTAGTACTTGTCGCCAAATTTGTACAGCACTGGCTAAAGGTGGTCAACCTTTATTTTTTTAAACCACTTCTTAAATTCAGTCATTTTCTGATCTGATGGTATGTTCCTTTAATTCAGGAATAATATCTTACTCATTTCTAGCTTTCCAGTAGCAGCCATGTTACACAGCTGTACAAAGAAGGGAATTTAGTAAGTTCACTGAATTTGAATTATAAGATGGTTTTGGTGGAAGATTTCTTTTTTTACACCATAAGCTAGATGTTACTGTTTTGGAGAAAAAAGAAAACATATTATTGTGAAAAATTCTGAAGCTTGGCTCATCACATAACTTATACCTTATTTCAGCCCCTTGAAGCTGGTTGTCACATCAATTTGTGATTTCTCCGTGAATATATTAAAGTTCACTGAATAATAATTACTTTAAAAATCATAAATATAAGATTGAGATTCATTTTAATTAGAGGAGGGAAAACGTTCTTTGTTAACAAGCTACCCAGACTTCCTCTTTTATTTCAACACATTTTCCTGCAAATGGAGATGTGAACTATGTTGAATTCATAACAAGAACAAACAAACATAACCTACAACTTATGAGCAATTGCTGTGTTCAGCAGGTTTTTCAAATGAACACTTTTTCTTTGATGGTATTTGTTAACTAGCTATATTTGTTCATCTTCATAAATGCCACAGCTTAGTCACTTTAACACCTTTTAATCATTTGCTAAATCAGCGTCTCTTTCTCGGTTAAAGTGCGCTCTCTGGTGGTCACTGATTAAGATGCAACTACCCCAATCAACTACATTGTGTGTAAACAGCTTGGTTCACCAGCATAGCTAAATGGAGCCTTTCTCAAGGAACTAAATACATTTCACCTTTAAGTTAGACTTTTTAAGCAGAGAAAGTGGTGTCGTTGAGGAAGATGAAGAAATATTTGGAATTCCCTGTAGGATCTACAAAACAAGCAAGATAATTACCTCCCTCCACTGCTGACAGCTTCGCCTCCTCTCTGGTAAGTTACTAGAATGTTACGGAAAAAAGGAACAATTAATAGACATATTTATATATCAAAAGCTATTACATTCGTGAGCATCTTTCTAAAATGGAATTCCTTCTGTCTTCCTACATAGAAGCATTGCAAAAATCATCACACGATGTAACAGATTTCTGATTCAACTAGTGACATTTCTTTTAACTATTGTATAGAATTATATATACATATCATATATCTAATTATATATATAATTAGATATCTATATATCACTCTTATTTTCTTCATGTTCCAATAAGGTGGAGAATCAAGAAAAAGCAAAACATCAGTACATTCTTATTAAATATAACTATTACACATCTGTACATTAGCATTCCCATGGATTTCCATTTTGAATTGATTATTGGAGCACATAATTTCATGATTTTATATAAGTGTAAACTTAAACTCAGAAAAAAAAACCTACTAATTTTCCCAGAAATATGAGTACCAGTAAGTCAAAGATAAATGTTAAAATAAAGCTTTCCACACACAAAGATGTATGCCAAGTTGTGACTATTAATTCATGTGACCTATTTTTTATTGTGGCTTGTGCAAATTATTTCTTATTATATTTTCATCAGACATGTATAGATAATCAAAATATATTATAATGCTCTTGAAAGCATTCTCGGCGTAATAAATTTGGGGTGGAAAATTTTAACCATAACAACAACAAAAAAAGATTTGCACATAGTTAGGCTAAGTGGTTAAGAAGATTAGCTTTTCTGTAAATAGAGACACATTTTCTAAGAAGAAATGTGTTTTTAAAGCTGCCAAATTCCGCTACTTAGAAGAACTCCAAACTGGAAGTCTGTTATAGAGAGATAACTTCTCCCAGTGATGACAATAACTGGATTAAAACTGAGAGGGCGTCACTACAGGTACATCTTTTCCTGGAGGTGATGTGACAGAAGAGGACCCATTTTGAATAGAACGGAATATTAGGATTCTGACTTAGGGAAAATGAAAAGTTTCATCTTTCACATGTGCTGGGTATTTTGATTACCTTTAACAATATTGATTCTGGGGACAGAGAAATACAAGGGAGAGAAATTTTTGTTGGAAAACTCGAAAGCTTAAGTTGAAAAATGCACTGCCAAGTCTGAAATAGTCAATAAGATCATTAGCATGTTAAATCATGCTGAAGGTAGACAGAGTGCGTCTACTTAATGAAACACATGCAAACAAGGCTAAGATCCAGTGTGGAATTGTGAATACATCATTGCATCAAATGGAAGAAAAGCAACACCAACCGTGTCTACTTTAAACACATGCCTGGTGTGAGTAAATCAAGTATGATATGCACTTTAAGTTCTTACCCCCAACTTACTGCAGAAAATGAAATAAAAACAGAAACACAATAGTAGAACACATGCCAGACTAACAATGGAAAGGAGGAGGGTAAGTGCAAATATATACCTGTTGGTGTGAAGGTAAAAGACGGGACTGAAAATCAAAACAAAATATAAACCAGTTATTAAGCTGAAGAGAGAAAGGGAACATATCACATTAGTATAAATCAAGCAGACAGCTGAACATAAAACAAATGTAAATAACTAAGCCAGCAGTTCTGACACTCTGATCTATGAATAAAACCAACTCTGAGGTTAAAAAAAGAAGCTTGTCTCTACAGGTACCATTTTGAAGTGTCTGACATTCTAGTACGTTCAGGAAGGGAATTCTGCTAGGTTAGCCTGCAAATGACCCTGCATTTAGTAACACAGATTTAGCTCACGGCTTTCGTACAAACAAGAATCCTCCACTATTAATCATCTCCAAACACAGGATGATGGATTCTTAAACAAGTATTATCAGAGTCTTGCTGGACCTTATCTAGAAATCTGAAAGTAAATGCTTATTAAAGTGAACTACTAGATACACTTATGTACTCAACATTGAGAGAAAAAAAGAGGGAAAGAAGGAAAAGAAGGAAAGGCAAGGAAAGGGGAAGAAAAAACAAACACAACGAAAGGAAAGGAAAGCAAAGAAAAAGATGAACTGAATAAAAGAGAACCATAAAATTTAACTGTTTCGCTGAGCGGAAATGCCTGACGTCTTATCACATAAATGACATTTCTTATCATCATAAAAATTTGTGAATGGACAGAAAAAACTGGAATTTTAAATTCTAATTTCTTTGAGTTTACTTTTAGAAGCTTCCTAGAAGTAGACTGGGCATTCTTTTAATACCACAGTAGAAGCTAAACAATAGAACAGTAACACCCTTCTGAAAACCGTCACTCTCTCTGCAGTTATAAATCTTAATCTAATCAATAATGCCTGAAATTGAACTGCAGACCTCAAAAGTAGCAGCCATTCCTCCCCCACTTTTCCTATCTTCTCCCATTCCTGGGGGGTTGGATAACGGCAGAGCAATTTCCATGTCATTTCATAGAGGGAGGAGATTGACTTAGTTCCAATCTCTTCATGTTAAATTAAAGTAAACGCTGCTCTGGTTAAAAAAAAAAAAAAAAAAAAAAGCAAGGAAATACATGTTATTCCCTTTAAGATTAAAGTTTCTTTAAAATAATCTTTAGTACAAACAAACTAGAATATTGATTACTTATCATGTATCAAAACGCTGCCAGAATTATATTTTCTATTTCACATTAGGACATCTCCAGGAAATTTACTGTAAAATCGGAGCACTTGGGGTTGCAAACTGAAAGGCTATAGCATCCTCTACAATTGCCAGTTCTTACCCAGACACTTTATCTCTGAGCATACTAGAAAGAACAAAAGCAAAAACGTCAGTGCTGCATCCCCAATTTATACCCTGGCCTTCGTTTGCAGCACAGCAATCCCCGTTTTAAGAATCCTATTGTATTTTTTTTTCAGTCAGGTCTTTTCAGAGTCAGTGTAATTTAGCTACATTCAAAAATTCAGAGCCATAGTAACAAGTCTTCATATAAAAAAAAAAAAAAATGAAAGGTGCATTTGAAACTAAAGCTATTCAAGCAAGAATGGAGTGCCTGAACATTAATTTGCAATCACAAGGACACTGGGAAAATATGAAAGGTCCTTGTCATTACTTCTCCTAGCTAACTGCTAACCCCACTTTGAGGAACTGAAGAAGAGATGAAAAGGAGGTCAATCTAAATGAAATTTTCACTGCTAGCACACCAAATAGCAACTTAATTTTCAAAGCTTCCAATAATATAATAAACTCTCTGTGTCCCTAAGTGATGCAGGTGCACTCTGTGAATGCATGTGGCAGGGGGTACCCAGCCAACTGGCAGATGTCACACCGATAACTAAACGTAAGGGGGAAATGTTAAATAGACTACTATTCCCCCAAAGTTACACTCTGGCTTGATGTTTTACAGGTCAATGGGCTCTTTTACAATTTTTATTCTTTAAAATATTTCACTTTCTTTTTTCTTAAAATTACTGGCATTGACTTTGGCATAGAAAATTTAAGATCTCAAAATGCACTTAAAAAATTGCATAGAAACAAAATTATGAAAAAGTGCCAACAGGACAAAGTGAAGAAAGCAGAATCAAATGCTCATCAAATTACATTTGTAATTATGTTCTATGATTTCTGCTTAAACACAAGCTAAGTTGAAAGGACAATGGTATTAGTTTAATGGCTTTTGCACAAAGAGGACACAGGCATTTCTCGGCATGCTCAAAGTACGTTAGTAAAGAAAGAGAAACATTTCAGTAGGAAGGAGAGCTGCATGTCACATTTCTAGAGTTCAAGACAACGTACAGCATTAAATTAGTATCATCACGTAGCTATGGCACCTCATAAGAAACCCAGGATTCCACCGACTGGCTATTTGCAAAACAGAGTTGATGATGGAGGTCTTTTGATGATGAATTCAAGAGACTCCACATCTATATGTTAATTAGTCACCCTTTTCCTCATTCAAATCAGCTTTCCAAACATCTTCTACCCCTAACACCCTACCCCTTCCCCGCTCCACCACACAAAGACACCCAAAAAACCGCTTGTCTACCATTATTTTTAGTCAAAGGTTTTATATGGTAACATGTGCCTGACATTCTTCTACTTTGTATACAAAATGAGCGCCAGTTCTCTTTTCAGTAACCTCCAAGCCCTCATTTTCCATTTCACAGGCGGGAATATTGACATACTGCTTCATCCCTAGATAGGACACATATCTGAAAAAAACATATTTAAGGATGATAATGCTAAAGCAAATGTATGTACATGAAGAGACTGCTGCTGAGCCACAGGCAGGTGGCAAGGAGATTTAGTTTTATATATTAGTGACGCATTTGTGCTGACTCTTGCTGAGTCCCCTTGTGACGGAGAACACAAATATTTTAGATGGGTGTCCCGTACTGTTTTATCTATGCGTAGGGACATTCAAGTTCTAGCTAACATGAAAAATTCTGACTTTGTCATGTAATTGGTCAGGGAAACAATCTGGCCAACATGTGTAAGAAATGTTCACTTATGTAGAAACTTGGGGGGGAAAGTTGGTGATGGTAGAAGACTTTTTTTTTAATTGGAAATCCTCTTTAAATTTGCTTGGCAGCAAAGGAAAGCTGTTGCATGAGACTGAAGGATGGGCCCTCTCATTTGTATAATCTGCCACTTAGTCAGTACAATTCTGAGAGCAAGAATGGTGTACTAGAAGTGATCTTGTTGGACTAATGACATAAACTCGGTGTCCCTGAAAACTGCGACTTACAACCATCTAACCTAACCTACAGCCAAGATCTGAGGCTCAGAATTGATGAAGATATCAAAGGGGCAGCGAGCATTGTCTGTCTGACACTGTTAACAATTTCCTTTGAGAATACAAAACACAAAAGTATCAGCAGGCTTCGGAGTTTAAGGATAAGTAGCAAAAGTATCTGTGAAAATCTTGGCATATTTGGGTCATCTTTAAAATTGTAAATATTAATAGTGGCCACGTAAGCTGTCTTTTTTAAAACTGCAAACATATTTGTAACAAAATCACCATCACTAAGTAACAGCATACACATATTCCATTTCGCAACTTTACAATAATAAAAATGGACTAACCCTCTTCTCTCCGTAAGCAACAGTCCATCACTCAGTCACGCCTTCCATATTCACCAAGAAAGGAGTATTTTATACATAATCAAATGGCAGTATTTTCTATTTTGCTTCACAGAGGGTAATGGTGTCTCCTCTGAAACTGCGTGAGATTGTTTCAAGGTTGCGTTTATAATTCCAATAACAAGGACATTAAAAATTTCCCTCAAGAACATAAGGCAATAAATTAATTCCCTAAGAGAAAAGGGAAATGGTCTAACAGCCAAAGGTAGACCTACCTTGGCGAAATCTATTTTAAAGGAACTGAGCCCTAAGAAACTAATCAACTCTATTTGCAGTTCTGCTAGGTAAGAGAAGTTAGTATGTGGATACCACAGCACCATAAACGCACTTTTGAAAATCTTTATATATTAAGAAATTTTTAGAGGATATGCATAATCATGAATCATTTGGAATCAAATATTAAAATCAAGAGTTTTAGAAACATTAAAACATGAAAACCTTGGGAAAGCGAATACCTTTTCTGATACCCGCGTAAGTGCTAGTCAGTCCGTTCCTCTTCTTGCGGTGCCGATAAAGCCAGATGCTGAAGACCATGAGGATGATCCAGCAGGCCGCTCCGATCCCTGCTATGAAGGCCGGCTGCTTCACGACGTCAGAAATCTGCTGAGCCAGGCTGACTTGGTCCTCGGGTGACACGGGGTTTCCGTGAGAATCTGAAAAGCCATCTTCCGATTAATGTGGGCTTCAGACTCAACGCAATAACGCACGCACTCACTTGTGGCTGCCATTGCTTTGTTAATTTCTGGATAATGATTTCTGTTTTTCCTCTCACACCACTCACCATCATCAAATAAAACAGTTCATACTGTTTTCAGCAAAATTGCACAATGCTATTTATTTATTTCAACGCAAAGCAAGCGAGGCAGCTGTATAGAATCATGCTTAAAGACGAAAGCAATGGCACCTGCTTCTCTTTCCCACCCAAAGAGCTCTGCAGGTTACTGCTTAGATTAAGTCTCACAGGACAGCGCTAACTAACTGAGAAAAATACAAAAACATAACACTAAAAAAATGAAATACTTTCATACACGTACAAATAATACATGTACAAATAAGGAATATTTAATAAGTATTTACAGACAAGATAGAAACTTTCTCAGACTTCTATAGGCATGCTTAAATAGTATGTTCTTAAAAAAGAAATAAAATTTTATTTCCTCTCTAAGCTAGATATGGAAAAGTCTCTATATGTGTGTATGTACCCCCGACACTAACACTATATTGTAAGACATTTAATTGTCTTAGAAACACATTAATTAACGTAAGTTCAGAAAGACCTATACAATTCAGGATCAGGAAAACCCAAAGAAAAATTAACATAATGTTACCATTGGAAGAGCCATGGATAATTTCTCCATTAAAATAACAATCACGGTGAGCAATAGACAAAATAATGTTAACTATGTAAAAGAATTATAATATCAAGGGTTATGAATAGTCAAAAGGGCTCATATTTTCTGCTGGCCATTTTGATTCAATATTTAAAAATTGATGGAATATACGGCTAATAAAATGTACTTAGTTTACATTTATGTTTTAAGCCTACTGAGTTTTTTCAAGCCCACCGTAACACCCAGTCACACAAGAGGTCTGCAAAGTTGCTGTAGAGAACTGGAGGCTGTATCACCAAAGCAATACCTAATTTTGTTGGCACTGAGTGATATCAACCCTGAGGGTGCCCACTGTGCAGAATGCCCACCTCTGTCTGCAATTTTGATGTTCTTCCCCCACCACATCTGGTGAAACAAGAAGGTGTTGGCCCGTTTCATTAGGATTGGTGCTTTCTTACTATTAAACATTTGACTCTGATACATATTGTTGTCAAGAGTTCTTAAAATTTTATGTAGCCTCAGCATTGATTTTGAATCTAAGTTTAACCTTCTCACAGGTGTCTCACTGATACCCTTGACAATTTCCAGTTCCCTGCTTCCCTCCAGCTCCTCAACATGGTCAATCCAGGTATCTGCCTTACACGACTGACTTTTGGTGACCACTTCCCTATGGGATATGTAGACACAACTTCCTTGACTCACCCCAGTGACGCCACACCCCTCATGGACTGTGCAGATATGCCACAGTGACCGTTCTCAGACAGAATGTGACCCCATGGAACTTGTGCCATTTGCTCTAAGAACCCACCAGTTGGAACTCCCCAAAGGAAACCTGCCTGGGTCATACCTGCAAGGGCAAAAAGGCCTCAGTGCCTAGGTCTCCCCTCTCTGGACCCCCACCTGCTGGTTGAGCACACTGCCCCGGTGGCCTCATTGGCCCTTGTCGGCACACCCTCTGTCCCAAGGATCTGTGAGTAATAAACTGCTTCAGTTACTGCATGTGTTTTTGTTGTGTTGCCTCCTCTGAGTCTCATCTAAGCAACACACTGGAAGGTTTTAACTTTCCTCCCAGTCAAGGCTCTCCTAGGAGGGGTCATATTGACAGGAATAAGCTGGACACAGGTCAGATGAAAGCCACAGGGACATCTGCCGGTATAAACAAGTTTCCTGTGCGAGGAACACCTGGTCATGTGTTGAACACTGAGGCGTTATGCTGTCTGCCAGGATTAAAAAGCATCCTGTGAAAGGCACAAAGTGAACACCCACAACCAAATTCTCCAAAGCCCTGTCAGGGCAGGACTAGAGTTTATAGCCACTCTGCAAAGAGAGACCTTAAGACCAAATTAGAAAGAAATACAGCAATTCTGCTAATAGAATCTGCTTTAAGAGAGAAATATTTTTCAATCCAAAATACATTTTTTTCCAGAAAGATAATTGGTATAACTCATTACACATGAATAACATTTTTTTATGGATTCTTCTTTCAATGGATTTTTTTCTTATTAAATGGCATTGCATCTTGATAAGAAAACTGGAAGGAAAAATAAGCAGCGTTCAATGATGAAGGAAACAGCCTTCAGGAAAACTGCACCCCTTTCAATGCAAAATGGCTAAATTCCTTCTCATGTTGTACGAGTGTGTGTGGTTTTTCAGTTTGCTTTTTTCTTGAACAGAATTCCAGATCTCATTCTATAGAGGGTGAAAAACCTATTTTCACAAGCAGTTACCTGCCTTTCTCTGTTTGTTGAATGAAAGTTTTATTTCATGTTCCAGACTCTTTTATTACCTCTGGTTATCCTAAGAGCACTTCATCCTCTTAAAGTTCACCAAGCAGACCTATTCTTCTTATTCCTAATACCTTCTTTGTATCTGCTAGGTTTATAGATTTCATGGCTATTTGTGCAAGGTTAAGATGGGTAGCCTCAGATAATATGGAAACATCCAAGAGAGGTCCTATGCAAGCAACCAGATGGACTTAACAGACTCAAGTGTGGTATGACTAATGAATTAAAACAGGCACTCGCTAGCTCAGTCTTTGTCTCCCTGCAGCTGAGCCTATATTAGGAGATGGAAAAATGGAACTCATTTATAATTTCAAGGAAACCAATTTGGCCCCCATGGTTTCAATCTTAAATAAATAAAATTATACATGGTCATTTTCCCAATTTATCTTCCAAAAAATAGAACTAAATAATCTTCAGTCATAAAAATAGGTAAGCAACAATAATATATATAGTCATCATAATGTTAACTTATTTCAGTGTTAATAAATTCATACTGAAATTTAACAACATTGGGCAAATATTTGAATATCAACTATTTGCTCAATCTAAACTGTTTTACTCCACATCTTATATAAATTTGCAACAGATGCATCAAGCAACTCATTTTGTTATAGTTTCTTGTGCTGCTTCAAACAAACCAGGAGCTATTTTTGTTTAAAAGTTTTATTTCTATATATAATCATTGGTTATTGTTTTAAAAAATATTTTGTTTTACTAGTTTTTGGAGAACAGGATGTTTTGAGTTACATGGATAAGTTCTTTAGTGGTAACATGAGTGCAAAAAATCAAATTTTAGCCTACGGCTGTGAAAGAGAGAGCACGTTTTCCCTAAAAGCTTGAATGGAACTCTCATCTAATGGAGCTGTTGGGAGGAGGCTTCCTGGCCAGTGACTTAGTTTTGTAGTGACCCCATTCATCTGCTTGTAGTCACACTGGGGGAGTGAGGGGCACCCTGCCTAGACCTGTACCATTGAACACTCCCATAGATGATGTGTTTCTTTCCTCCCCTTGCTGCAGACCCCGGGTCCACTTCAGAAGCCCTGTGATAAAGAGGCTAACATTCATCCACCTGTGATCCTCAATGTCTGTGTGGAACAGAGTCCTCACCCCACACGTGGACTTTGGTAGATTTATTGTATCACAGGACAGAAATTCTGCAAACGTATCTATTACTGCAACTCGCATTGTCTGAACAACGGAACATCAATAATATTCTTCAAAATAAATGTGAAGTTCTTTATGTATAGCAAGGAAGTTTACGAAAACCAGGTGATTCTTAATTTTGTTTTGAAATGATCTCCAGGATGTAATCAATATTATTCACATGCAAAAATAGTATGTAATTGTGAAATACAAAGCTTCATACATCGGATCCCTTTTGATGACTGAACAACTGATTGTAATATTAGTAACATATACTAATATTTCACTAGTAATAAAATACTACTAATGCTTAACCTCTGATCTGGAAGACAAAAACATAAAGGTGCTATATCCTTCTTGGCATCATTCATAATTTAAACACAGCTTCTAAATATTTGAACCTTTCTTCTTCCTTTTCAGTTACAATGGTATTTTGTCATTGTTTTGCTGTTTGTTTTAGAATTTACTACCATGCACTTACTAATTTGTACTTTATGTTCATGCCATATTGCCTAGAGTGAACCGTGGTAATGAAGCTTTTGATGTTTTTTTTTTTTAAATTCATCTAACTATGTTTGAGGCATAAATTGTATTTAACTTTCTAAGCAATCAGCATATAAACATATTTTAATACTTCTTGTCATCTCAATCTATCTTTTGCTATAATAAGCAATTATAATTTTAAATAGACACTACATGTAAATATAAATTGGTCATTGCTATAAACTTCTAATACCTGGTTTAAGTTTTAAATAGAAGTTTGCTTGTTGGATTTTTTTTTTTTTTTTTTTTTTTTTTTGAGACGGCGTCTCACTCTGTCACCCAGAATGGAGTGCAGCGGTGCAATCTCAGCTCACTGCAAGCTCCACCTCCCGGGTTCACGCCATTCTCCTGCCTCAGCCTCCCGCGTAGCTGGGACTACAGGCGCCGCCACCATGCCTGGCTATTTTTTTTTGTATTTTTAGTAGAGACGGGGTTTCACCCTGATAGCCAGGATGGTCTCGACTTTCTGACCTCGTGATCTGCCCACCTTGGCCTCCTAAAGTGTTGGGATTACAGGAGTGAGCCACCGCGCCCGGCCTGTTTGATTTTAAATCCAAGCAACTGTGAGTTCCATGAAGGTACAGACTGTCTTTCATGTTCACGGAGGTATCCTTGGTGCTCAATTAATAGGATTTGTTGAATAGATAAAAACATTATCTAGGACAGGATTAGCATAACATTGAATATGGACAGCCTTTTGCTTGAAATATCAAAAATGTGTGCTTGGATATGTTCAAGTTTAGTTGAGATATCTATGTCTATATATCTGCATCTAGTCTCTCTCTCTCTCTCTCTCTCTCTCTGTCTCTCTCCCCTATATTTTAAGTAAAGCTAACACCTTTTTGTAGCTCTAAGCCATATTCCATATTCTATTAAATTAGCAATGGCGGTGGCTCAGCCAAATGCAGAAGAGCAAGGCGGGACCACATGGTAGAGTGAAAGACTGTCAACCTGGGTCCGCACTGACACTCACCCAGCTGGATGAACTGAGGCTCACTCTTCACCCCGGGCCCAGCCCCAGTGCTGGCTGCCACTGCCACACTGTATCGAACTCCAGGAACGAGAAAGGGAATGACCACAGAAAAGGTGGAACCGTCCACTGTCTTGTTTATGTGGTATCGAGTTTCATTGCCCAGACACCAAACCTGTAAGAAGCGAAAGTCAAGCTGTAAATTACCTACATTAACGCAAAGATCAACGCAGGATTGCAGTTTTAGACCTAGACAGAGTTCAAAACGGTCATGCGCTACCATAAGAAGTTTCCAAAGTCATTTTTCCCTAAAATCTAGTTCTATGAACAATCTTCTCTTCAAATTTAATGTTAAAAGTCGTTTCAAGGTGTCTTTATTAATTTCTCATATACTTTTAAAAGGCTGTATCAGGTAAGTCTACAAATCTGTGCTTGAAGGTAGAAGTTTCCATCAGCCTACTTCATTAGGATTTCTTAACAAGACATTATTTGCCAGATAAATAAGCAGCTCGCAGATAGCTGTGTCTACGCAGATCAAGAAGAATACCATTCAACATTTGCATTCTAGGCATGATGACCAGATATTGTAAAACAAAAATGAGTAGGAAACTCCAAGTCTCGTACTTTACTTCAATCGTTCTCTGGGATCAATCTGCCTGGCACTGACACTGGCACATCACAGTTTACTAAGAGTAGCTGACTGAAAAGGAAGGAGAGCTTCTGAATACGCTAAAGCAGTTTGCACAACTAAGATTATTAAAAACAAAACTGCACACAAGGGGTAAGCCTCATCCCAGGATTCTATTCACCCTCCGGTACACTGAACTGTATTGTTGGTGAGGGAAAATTCGCCCTCCGATCGTCTATTTAAATGGGACTATCAGTGCTTCACAGCATCCACGAGATCATAAAGAATAGCAATACGTATTTGATGTGAAAAAACCTTTCTTCTAATGGGAAAGTTAGAGCTACCTGATTAACTTGGCTAATAATATTTGTGATCCAAAACTATTCTCAAGAAATTGAGATTTTCAAACTATACTACAATCCTTGTTTTAAATTTCACTAAAAGATTCATCACCAAGTGATTTTCTGCGATGTGTAAGAACTTGGATATGGTGCATGACAATGTTCAAACTCAGTTTCCGTAAGAAAATGATCTATAGAAAAACATGCACATTATTACTATTATTATTTGAGATGGAGTCTTGCTCTGTCGCCCAGGCTGCAGTGTAGTGCTGCCATCTTGGCTTAGTGCAGCTTCCACCTCCTGGGTTCCAGTGATCCTCCTGCCTCAGCCTCCTGAGTAGCTGGGATTAAAGGTGTGCACCACCACACCCAGCTAATTTTTGTATATTTAGTAGAGATGGGGTTTCACCATGTTGGCCAGGCTGGCCTCTCAAAGTGCTGGGATTACAGGGGTGAGCCACCACGCCCAACTGACATGCTCTGAATTCTTTATGATGTCCTCAAGCAATATATACCATTAACTTTAAGTACACAATTGTCTAAACTATAATAGGAAGTGAGATTTAAAAGAAATCTAAGTATGAGAGTCTCCTCCATCATTTATCCTTTTACTTTTTTCTTTGAAAGTTAGTATTATTTTAATACAGTTTCAATACATAATACCAAGAAATGGTCAGACCCTATACGAGGAGCTGACCATTTGGAAATAAAGACTCTTTTGTGATTTTTTTTAAAACCCCAATTACATTATACAGCTGAACCAAAGCCACAAACTGATTTTGTACCAGTCAATCAGGTTCAGCAAGGCATTTTATTATTTTAAATTGACCGTGAAGTTAAGTGAAATCCACCCTTTTGCATTTCTTCAGGAGAGAAATGAGTTTTGACTCTTAGGTGAAAATGCCTACATTCCACAGTTTACCTTGAGAGCTGAGACATCATCTCATTTTAAATCCTTAAAAATCTTCTATAATATTCTATTTTCCTAGACTAACACATAGTATCCTGTCAATCCTCAGTATGGAGACAGCCTTGAAACTCTTAAGAAAACACTTAAAAGTACAGAGACTTTTAATGCCTCAATTACGCTAGAAAATCTTATTTGAAACATATTAAAACATCCACAGTGCACTTATGGCAGTCTTTTAAATACTTTAAAAACCACGCTGTTAATATAAAGAGGTTTCTCAATTTGTTTTTAAAACTATTTTGAAAATAAAATAAAATTCGGCTCAGGATACTTGGTTACTGTACAGATTAATTTGCTACTCAGAAGAACATGTACAGTCTTATTTGGGCCTTAACTAACAACGCACATCAGAATCGCCAAAAGATTCACCGAAATATATGTCCAAGGGCCCCTGTCAGACCAACTGAATCAGAATTTCAAAATCACTGAATAAACAACAAAGCGTTTTAAAAATAATTTACATGTTGCTATTGGGACCAGCAGATGGCGCCAAATATCCACAAACAAATACCAGCTTTTTCTTTGTGAATGGCGGGGGCTGTCCATCAGGACATTCGTGCACATACATTCTTCTCATACCTTATACTCTTGGACCATTCCATTCTGGGTGTCCTCTGGAGGTGGCTGCCAACTAACCAGAATTGCAGTTCCGTTTCCATCATTCTTCGATACAGTTACACCTTGGGGTGGGGCACTGGGTGCTATTACATTGTTTTAAAAGGTAGGTTATTACAATGTGCTAGAGAACACTGAAAGCAGGTTATTAATATCAAAACCAATGATAAATATTTAATATTATATCAACATATGCTTTTTTTTTTTTTGAGACGGAGTCTCCCCCTGTTGTCCAGGCTGTATGTAGTACAGTGACATGATCTCGGCTCACTGCAACCTCCCGCTCCCGGGTTCAAGCGATTCTCCTGCCTCAGCCCCCTGAGTAGCTGGGATTACAGGCGCCGCCACCACGCCCCGCTGATTTTTGTATTTTTAATAGAGACGGGGTTTCACCACTTTGGCCAGGCTGGTCTCCAACTCCTGACTTCAGCCTCCCAAATCCACCGCCTCAGCCTCCCAAAGTGCTTGGATTACAGGCGTGAGCCACTGTGCCCCGCTGCATATGTTTTAAAGATGTATTTCATCCAAGTCTGAATAGTCCCAAAGTACCTAAGTTGTTCCTCACTCAATGCTAATTAACTGCCACTGTGAATTTTCCATAACCAAAGTTAAACACCTTGTTTCCACCAAACATCCCAGGACAATTCCTATTTCCTCCACCCTGTAACTCTAGTCTCCTGTTCTCCCTCAAAATGTTCAAAAGTATGAAAATGAATGTTAATCATTCATCATAATTATTTATACAGCCAAAGTGACAAAGACATGTTGGGAAACATCGTGCTGTAATTTAATGTAATCTTTTACCTTTATGTAAATATTGTTTAATTTCTAGGACTAGGGTGGTCAGCTATAGTGGTTTGTCTAGAACTGAGGTGTTTTAAGAGAGATGAGATTTAGGAAGAAAATGTTAATCCCGGCCGGGCGCAGTGGCTCACGCCTGTAATCCCAGCACTTGGGGAGGCCGAGGTGGGCGGATCACGAGGTCAGGAGATGGAGACCATCCTGGCTAACACGGTGAAACCCCGTCTCTACTAAAAATACAAAAAACTAGCCGGGCGCGGTGGCGGCGCCTGTGGTCCCAGCTCCTCGGGAGGCGGAGGCAGGAGAATGGCGGGAACCCGGGGGGCGGAGCTTGCAGGGAGCCAAGATGGCGCCGCTCACTCCAGCCTGGGCCACAGAGCGAGACTCCGTCTCAAAAACAAAAACAAACAAACAAAAAAATGTTAATCCCAGAAAGTCCTGGGCAAATCAACACATTACTCCAATCATGGATCAAAACAAACAAATAGAAAATGCTGAATGTAAAATAAACCAAATGGAAAACAATTTCATTTTTAAATGTGAATTTTAGTTCTGAATAATTAAATTTCTGTATATCCTTAAGTAATATAATGTTCACATTTGCACATTTGTAGGTAGGCCACTATTGAAGCAAGTCAACTATTATAGCATTTTGCTTTTCTAGTTTTCTAAATAAACAAATACTGTCAGCAAAATGTATGTTCAATATCAAGAAAGTTAATAATTAATGCCACTCTTAACATTCTAACAATTTAAATTAAGCCAGTACAATCCTAACAAATATACTGCACTGCATGCAAATCATACGCTTCATCATACTTGCCTTCTTCCAGGGTCTTGGCAAACTTGATTTCACTATCTGCTCCTTGAAATTCATTAAAAAAAGGGCGAGCCTTAATTTCATAGTTGACTCCCTTTCTGAGATCAGGGATAACCACACTGTTTTTGGTTGGGGTCCTCACTTCAAAAACTAACCAGTCTGATTCTCCGTGGTTGGCTCCAGACGGCCGATAGAGAATTTTATATCCTTGTATATACTGAGACTGTTGATCTACCTATTAAAAAGACAAGTAAAATGTAATTATTCATACTATTTTACTGGTTCATTAGAAAACAATAAAAATTAAATGTTATAAAATGCACAAAATTCTGTCTGGCTTCATCCCACATTCTTACACAAGAAATGTGTAAGAATTAGAAAGGAAAAAATACTCATTGGAATGTGGACAACATGAGTGTGCTCATAGAAAATCCAAAAGAATCTTCAGCTAAAACATTCAAGTAAGTAGAATACTGAAAAAAATCCACTATCTTTTGTAAATCTTCAGCTAAAACATTCAAGTAAGTAGAATACTGAAAAAAAAATCCACTATCTTTTGTAAGGTGATACAAATTTCTGTGGCATTAACTTCTATGCTTCATGCAGAAATGTGAGGCCTGATGGCAGCTCTGACATTGCATGTAAGACATGCCTGGGCCAAGGGGATGAGAAGCTAAAATGTTTGATGACTCTCTGATTTTAAAAGCCTACTTAACACTACTTGGAAATATCTCCCAGTTTAAAAGATTCATGTAATAATGATCCTATCACAAGTTACATATCATAGTTAATACTATCTGTTTCTTTCCTGAGACAGGTCAAGTTCACTACTGCAGCACAATAAGAAAAAAATAGGCTCAAGATGCAACATTTTTCTGTTTAAAGCCCAACTAATAAGCACTGTAATAAACAGGGCTTACACTGTAAAGTTATCATTAATGTACAAGTAGGCAACAGATAGTTACATTTTATATGCATTATAATGATCTCCCAGACGCTTAGGAAAACTGAGATCAAATATTGTAACAACTCACTGTCCAGTGCACTTCGATGGAAGAGGAAGAAAGGATGGTAGGGTTGTGGAGGTGCAGAACAACATTCCCCAGCTCTCTCTGGACCTGCTTGTGGTCCACCCCCTGACTTGTTGGTGGAACATCTACAACAATTCAAGAAAACTGTGTCAGTTTCTACACAATGCTACTGAACTGAATGAAAGCATGGTAAAACAAACTTTTCATTCATAGCAACTCTCAGTTAAGTAGAATACAGGCCAGGCTGTGATTCAGAAAATAATAATAATAATAATAATTTAACCTTTTTATTAGGATCAGGAAAGTAAGAGGGGATAGACATAGAGAGAGAGAATGCAGAGGACACGTATTATAGAAAGTCAAAAAGAGCAGGAAGCAAAGACAACAATGGCAAATAGCAACATTGAGTGGCTCCTCCTACCATGCCATGATCACTTTCCTGATGAAAATGAGGGCACTAGTGCAACGCCCTCTGAGTTTATGAAAACCTGTAGTGGTCCTAACTATACAAGACAGAAAAGAGACTGCAATTGCAGCAGAGTGGCTAAGCAATGAAAAGAAAGGAGATATGGTTAGTGAAAACCAAGAACAGAAAGAAGTCAGATACTTTACATCATTAAGATGAACTTGGATATTTTCTCATATAAGGTATATGGTATATCAGTGGCTACAATGGAGGTGATACAGATGCCACCAAGGAAGTAAAATAAAATCAATCTGATTAGATTCATGAGAAAAAAGTACTTAACATTTATGTAATTGATGATGATTTAGTTTAGTTATTGTCATCGTAAAGAAGGTTTAATAAAGAGTTCTTAATCACAGCAGCCCCCAAATTTTAGAAAGGAAACTAAGAACACAGTAAGAATGAAATGGCTACTAACGCTAATTTTTTTAATAAGCTTCTTAAAGTCTACACTCAAAAAACATTTGCCCATTTCTGAAGCGGTTTTCTAAACAGGTGTTTTGCTTTGTTTATAACAGTAACAGGGAATACTTGGGAGGAAGTGAAGAAAATGTTTTTTGGACTTCAGAATTCTCTTTCTCAAAGTATTGCATGTGGGCACCTACATTCCAGATTATTCCACATTATATAAAAAAATTAAAATGAGAATTTTAGTTTACTGAATCATTAAATACCTTCAAAGAATTGATCTTGGGTAGAAAGCAAAAGCAGGAATACTAAGAATAAGACTGCTAAGTATCTCGGATGAAGTCCAGGGAAGCCAGGCAAGTGGAGGAAATGACACCAAGATGGACATCAAACACTCTTACACAGTGTTTGGTTGTTTTTATACTTAACCTAGAAATTAAGCTGATAAATAAGATGAAAAAAAAAAAAAAAGAACTGGGATAATTCTGTACTTCATCTTACTTTACCAATATTTTTGGCTAGGATCTGCCCTCAGGATAACTATTATCACAGCCTCTATGTAGTAAACACTTGACCATCAGCTTTCCATCTCTTCCTTATCCACTGGTATCATTTGCTCCTATGACTTAAACTGCCATCCATTTCTAAGATAAGACTGAAATACTTGGAATAAAACAGACTTGGGTTTGCACACCACCTCAGCAACTTATAAACCGCATAACATTGGAACAATTTCTTAACCTCATTATTCCCCAGTTTCCTTGTGTTTCAAATGGTGATATCAAAGGCAGCTAATCCTGAGGGCTGTGGTAAAAGCTGTCTTGTATTAGACATAAAAAGTGCTTTTCCTGAGAGCAGGGTTGTGGACCCATGGTACATAGCATAGTGCCATATACATAAGTGTTGCTTAATAAACATAGGTTCAATTAAAATGTATTCACATGTGGAAAACACACACATCATGTCAGCTTCCAAATATCTCCCTCATACGTAAGCTCTCATCCTCACAAAATCATCTCCCTTTCAGAAAGTCTCCTCAAATACAGAAATAACCATTTTATCTGTAACTGCCATGGTCTGCATCCCAATCCCGAATTCCTCTAATAGGAGATAAACCCACCAGTCAGTTCCTTCATGGAAATTGCTAGATTCTCCCACCTAGTACCCATGACAGCAACAGGAGTCTATAATATCATAATAGAAACGTTCACATCGGAGAGAAAAAGGGAAAGTGACGCCTCATAAAATAATTTTGAGAAGTTTACAAATTGATCCTCTTACTGTTTTTGTTCTCTACCTCCTGAAAGAAATGTATGACAATGTAAAAGGTCTTTCCCAATATTCACAATTGACTTAAGGAAAACCTAACTGCTCCAGCCAACTGTTTCCCCCAACGTGAAAACTTCACATACACAACCTCCAAGGGGAGACTATCCAGGCCCCACTCACTGATGATAACTGGTATCACCTTAGGTATGATATATATGTTCTGTGTATCTGTACATCCTAGGGTCCAAGAATGATGCGCAGACAGGACACGTGGGTGAAGAATCATAGCAACGAACAACGACAACAACAGCCGCATCTCAGCGATGATGACCACCACCCCCACCTGCCAGGTGCTCATCCCATCTTCCTTGCATCATCACATCTTGTCTTTGGGAAAGCACACGTTGATCATCACATAGCAAGGCTCTGACTCCAACCATGACATAGGTCTACCTGATTCCTGTACAGGGAACCTGTGCCCTGTATCTGTGCACCTTTAGCTTTTGACTCCAGCTCATTCATATGTATCTACACTTGGGGAAGATTCTTTTGCAACTATATTCCAGAAATGGTTAGAGAAATTATGCCTGCTCCTTTAGGAATCACTTTCCAACAAGTCCTTCTTGAATTTCCTCACCCCTCATTTTTCTCCTTACTGTGTATGCGTTCTGTTCCCTCCAGTGAAATTTTTTTTGCAGGTTACTCCCCAGGTTCTTATTACGGTTATAATCCTGGGCTTACAGCCTCAAATGAGGTCCAAGAATAGGTAAGATACGTGCCTCAATTTTACTTCTCATGGGCCCTTTGCTGTTGCCTCAAGCTAGAAAAAGCATGACTCTTCCATACGGCAGTTCCTTAAAAAGTTAAGGAAAAGATGTCATGTCTGCTCTGATGTTATTACTTTCTGGCCTAACCATGCCCAGATCCTTGAATGTCTTTTCATATGATGTGATTTTCAGCCTTTCGTGCAGCCTCATCGCCTATCCTTATTGTCCTCCTCTTAAAAGTCCATCTGAAAATGTAGTGTCCAGAACAAACACATTACTCCGTTCATGAACGGAATAGTTCTAAGTAAAGAGAGAAAAATTACTTGATCCAGGCATAATTCTAGTGCCAGCTAAGACTACATTTGCTCTCTTGGCAACTACATCCCTCAGTAGGTTCAGACGGGTGTTTAATTTAAAGTCGGACCATTCTGAGAGCCCCGACACGCACGCATATACCTCCCGCAAGCCTGCTGTCTTTAGTCTATCCTTTTACAGGTAATTTTTTAAACCCAAGTTCAAGTACCCAACTTTTTAATTTGCTCTATTAACTTTAATAGTGAGCACTCTCCCATCAGTCCAATCTGTCGAGCTATATTTAATTCTGATTCTCTCATTTGGCATACTAGTTGTCTTTCTCAGTTTTATGATACCCTCAAATTTTATGAACTTCCTTTTAGTCCTGACACTAAAAGACATACAAGTCCAATAACCGATTTTATGGAAAATAAAACACAAATCTGCATCTTATGTACTTATATATTGATTAGTTAATTTATTCCTTGTCCAATCCTGCGGAATGGGTATGTGCAGCCCCATTTTAAAGATGAGGAAACTCACAAGGGTTGACTAACTTGCTCAAGGCCACGCAGCTAGTAGACTGAGGAGCTGAAATTAAAAACATGTGTTTGATTTCACAATTGTACGCCTGTTTCTCTACGTTTCCAGTCTTCCAGTTGACAAGGATGCATTATACTTGGATCGCTATGGCTTGGCTGTGTCCCCACCCAAATCTCATCTTGAACTGTAGTTCTCATAATCCCCACGTGTCACAGGAGGGACTCGGTAGGAGGTAATTAAATCATGGAGTAGTCACCGCCATGCTGCTGTTCTCATGATAATGAGTGAGTTCTCATGAGATCTGATGGTTTTATAAGGGGCTCTGCTCACTTTTGCTCGGCACTTCTCGCTGCCACCATGCGAAGCGGGACGTGTTACTTTCCCCTTCTGCCCTGATTGTCAGTTTTCTGAGGCCTCCCCAGCCATGCTGAAGTGCGAGTCAATTAAACCTCTTAACTTTATAAACTGTCCAGTCTCGGGGCAGTTCTTTATTAGCAGCGTGAGAACAGACTATACACATTGTTCCACTATCTATGCATATACAAAGGCCAATTGACAGAAATGTGAAAAAGACTAAATGAATGTTCAGACAGAATGCTAACTCACTCCTCACTTACAAATGAGGCTACATATTACGGAATCATGCATGTGAGTACAGGACAAAACAGAGTTAAGCTGCAGTCGCCAAAAACCTTCAGTTACAGTCTACTGGCTGGAGACCATTGTACTGGGGACAAACGTTTAAATTCATTTTACAGCTGTCATTGGGTCTACATTCCTTACAAATGTGTATCTAATATCAAAAACCTCAGACTACCTAAAGGCTCCTGGAAAGGTGATTCATAATAGCAAATATGAGCTATGGGTGTGTTACAGTCACACAAGAGACACATGTGGGCATGTTCTACAACTTGGTGTGCTTTTTCTGCAAATTCTGAAACAAGAAGTGCTTCCAAAAAGACTGTTTATGTACATACTTGAAGTAACAAAACAGCAACATGGCTGGCAGCCCCTCTCCCAAACCAGCAACAAAGGAGTGTAAGTCTCAGTCATCTGGTGTATAACTTGTTTCTATTAAAATAACCAAGTCTATTTTTTTTCTTTTTTCCTTTGTTTCCTTAAGATAGAAACACTATCCCTCTGTATGTTGAGAAAATAATTTTATACTTCGAATCATTCCCCTCTAAAATTACCTTTCTTTACTAATATAAAAACAAGCACATTTTATTTACAATGACATGTGTCTTTTTTTCCCCAAAAATAAAAGGTCAAGGATGATTCAAATTCATCTCTTTTTTTTCCAGTATATTAATTTTACTCCTATTAGAGCACTAAAATAATAGGATGAGCAAGAGTGTGGAGAGATGAAAATAATCCGTCTGTTAAAAGCTAAAAGTAATTTCTGTTCACAAAAGATAAAATGCAGAATACCCAAAATTTGGTCCAAAGGAACAAAATTTCCAGTTTTAAATGTTCTAGAAGTAGTTTTAAACATGTCCGTTTTTCTTTTATCTGTTTTGCGAACCCAGCTTTGACCAAAACGTAGGTGTTTTTCATTTAAAAGTTTCTTATATCATGGCTCATATATAACTGACAATAAAGACAGGCCAAACAAAATAAAGACCTAAAGTATTTTCTCCATGCTTGTTGGAGTTTAACTGGACAGAGGAATTAATAACAAGTTTCCAGATATCTCCTACATTCATGTGATCTCAAGAGAGTATTATCTGATTAGGATTGTAATGTAAAAATTCATCCAGAAGGTTGTAAGTACTGAACTTATATATAAATAAAATTCAGTTAATTTTAAATACAATTATAATATGATTAAGATTGTACACCTATATGTTACTATATTTAAAATTCAGGAAATTGAATGGAATACACAAATATTCACGTATTTTTAAATTTATGGGTCCTAACAGGTGTATATATTTATGGGTACATGAGAAATTTTGATATAGGCATATAATGCATAATAATCACATGAGGGTAAATGGGCTATCCATCACCTCAATCATTTATCCTTTTTTTGTGTTACAAACATTCCAATTATACTTTAGTTATTTAAAAGTGTTCAATAAATTATTGTTGACTATAGTCACCCTATTGCTATCTAATACTAGATCTTATTCATTCTATCTAACTATTTTTTTTTGTACCCATTAACCATCCTCTCTCCCCACAGCCACCCTACTACCCTTCCCAGTCTCTGGTTACCATCATTGTACTTTCCATCTCCTCACATCATACTTTTGTCCTGGTATGTTTGTAATTTTATGAGAAACAGTTCTCTTTGTTTATCCATCTTATGTTTGTATGCTTAGTCCAGAAAATAATAAAGTTTGTAGACACTGTGTTTGCATATTAAAAATTAATTAAGCAACTTGGGCAACCTGAACAGCAGACTGTAAATGTACAATTGTAGCATGTAACACAAGTCATTTGTGCAATTATAACATCTAAGGATAAGTAGGTGTCACAGGGTTAAGTAAATCAATATTTACCTTGTGTTTTCACTGGATCTGATATTTGACTTGGATCACTAATTCCATATGCATTAGCTGCCCTCACAAGGAAAAGGTAAATTGCATTAGGTTTGAGTCCTTTAATGGCAAATGTTTCTGTTTTCACATTCTCTGCTACGGTCTGCCAGCTGCTACCAGATGCATGGCTAAGGACAGAAACACAGGTTAGAACATGCGTATTTAATGGCGAATCAAAAAAGAACAACTAGGAAGCATCTCCTTCACTCTACCTGAAGGCTTCTATAATATAAGATGTTGGAGTTGCTCCTGAATTCAGATTTGGTTGCCATGATAATGTTACTGTATTTCTGCTGACATCTGTAACTTCGGGTTTTGATGGGGCACTAGGGATTAAATTTGGGTCAGTGGGTCTTGGAGGCTGAACTGGAACTCCAAATTCTAAAAAGTGGGAAAAAAGGCCAAAATAAAAGATGTTTACACATACACAGGTAAGCATATAAATGCAGATAACATATTCATACACCTACTCAGGGAACAGGACATTTACTTCATTAATATCCCAGTAAGTAAATAACTGCATTTTAAGCATTACTTTAAGGGAAATATACCATTTAATTTACCTTGGACTTCAATGTAGGCACTCCATGTTGCTTCACCACTGGGGGTTGATGCAATGCAGGTGTACCGACCAGTATCACCTAGCTGAGAAGGCAGACAAAAAATAAATATTTGGAAAAATCAAGAAGTCACTGGGCTGAAAACGCAATTACAGGTTTGTATATGATCCATGAATATGGATAACTGCATTAAAATTCACTAACCAGAAACTTCCCCTTAACTGAATATATTTTTATTGAATGTGAGGGAAAATATTACATCAATATAGAAAACAAGAGATTTTTATATGATTGTTCTAATGGTAGAATAAGAAATATTTAATTGTATTAGCATATATTATCATCAGTCTCAGGGACAATAATTCCTAAGGTAAGGCATATAACTCTTCAAATTCAAAGCATTAATATTTATTGCTAAAATATATCTTTATGTTTAGTAAGTCATATAATAAGGCTGATAAAGCTTAACCAATGGCTATTCTTGCCTTTATATTTTATCAGTTATACCTATATGGATATATGAGATCAACAGAAAAAGGATGGGAATCACAGAATTTTTTCTTAAAACACTGACTTTCCCGGGTTTTCAAACCTGGAACTTAAGGCAGTTTAAGAAGTACAAAGCCAGACTCGAGCTGGAATGAACACTCTTGTTCCTCTTTAAAAACTGACTGACAGAGAGCAAACAGGCCACACGTTCAACTCTGAAATCAGCAGCAGCAGAATAAACCCATCTACTTCTGCTCAAGCTAATAACTGTCTTCAAGTAACATCTGATAAAGAAAGAATGTTGTCATCTTGCTCTGGCAATTGCAATAACCAGGTCACAAAGTAGCACAACATATTAACTGCTGTGGCACTTAAAGTGAACTGTGATGCTGATCCCGTGCTCCAAAGGAACCACCCACACTAGGAAATCAAGCAACAGAAAGTTATGTTTATTGCTGTCAGGACCATTCTTTCATATGCCTCAGGAGCTGGTCTGATCTTGACCTAAAAAAAGAAGAAAAATCAAAACAATAAAGTCCTGAAAGAGCAGGCATGGGATGTGATGCCCTGTGAAAGTAAATCCTTAAATGGTTCCTACAAACCTGTGGGTTTTCCATCATTTAGCTTTCTGATTTGAATTGTACACTCGGTGTGTACATTGCTTTATGGCTTTTGTTTGCATATACAGTTTTGTCATTGCAAAATGATGAAACAAATACTTACAATAGAACAACTTTCGAAGTATATTGCACATAAAATGATACAGGTAAATATCTTAAAAGATGCCTTATGGAAGGACTACATCATACCACTACTTTGAAGACATTTATTCTCTCACAAACCCTCATCTAGTTTCCTCGGTAGGTTCTCAGAAATCCTTTTTTTCCTTCTCCTCCATATAACCTTAAATTACCTGCCATGGACTAAATTATGAGTTAAATCATCTCAAACATATACAATGAAATATCTGAAAAAAATAAAACATCAAATTAAAAATATATTACTACTCTTCATTTAACATTTCATTAACTGCAAAGTTTGAAATTTCAATGCCAGTTGTTGGAGGCAGAAACAAAGTGAAACAAAACAAGAAACCCCAGGTGCCATTCCAAGGTACCTTAGCATATCGGATCTGCAGCACTCCATTCTCCAACTGTTTGATTCGAGAGTCTTGGGTTGAAACGAGGACCCCATCCTTTCTCCACAGAACTGTGGGCACTGGACTGCCTGTGGCCACACAGCTGAGGACTAAAGTGCCATCCACAGCTACAGTCTGATTCACGGGACCTTGTCGAATAACCGGGGGAGGCCGATCTGCAATCACTGCCAGAAGAAACAACAGGAAATAGATTTCTGCAACTGGAAGCAATTTTCTAATCATCCAAGCAACAGCAGTTGCTCTAGGCTTTGAAACAAACTAAAGATAATTAAACAAGTAATTAAAGTAGGAGACATGCATTATTCAAAATGCATTTATAGGATGCACTGATTCAGAATATTAAAAGGAGATACAATGTGCTACGTTCGAATGACCAACCACTCACTGAGCTGGCTGCACTGTCAAGAGGCCTATTTAAAGAACTCTGGAATTAGGATTGTGGATGCTGAAGTAGATACAGAGTCATGATAATGGAATACTGTACTTTTTAAACTTAAAAATATGAAAAAACACAACATAACAACAACAACAACAAAAAACCATTCCTCTCAAGGAAACATATGAGAGAAATTATAACAAATGAAGCAAAACCAAACTGACATTTCATAACTGTTTCGTACAACAGAAAAAAAAGAAACATGATACCATACCAGAATGTTTAACAATTTTGGATCCAAAAAAGTGCATTGGATTTTCATAATTTAATAAATCAGTATGATTGAGTTCCCTGTGCCTTTTTATCCTGTAATTCTTTCTATTACAATATACATGGGAGAAAATTACCCAATTGTAACAAATTCAAAGAAACTGGAAAATTGCCCAAATACATTGTTGGTTGGCAGATCCAAAAGACAAGTCAAAATGATGTTCTAACTTGGCAAATACTGTGCTGCTCTATTGGGTTTAATAGGATTGGGAACGTGCCTCAGCTAACTCCGTTACCTTAGATAACAGTTATAACGTACTACGGAAAATAACGAGAGGCAATTTTATTATGTGTAAATACAATTATCCCTATGATTACACGAAAAAAGTCTAAAATCTAAAACCTTTATCTGGCATGAAGTCCTTTTTAGGGGAAAACACAGAACAACTGTGTTGGAACTAGAATAAATCCTACACTGAAGAAGCGTTCCCATGCCCTGATTTAGGCAATTTATATGAAACTCTACAGTGTTTTTTTTTTTTTTTTTAATGACTTAAAAACTAAATTTCAGAAATTTTCTTTAATTAATCAACTTGAAAATTCTGGATGTTAATGAAAATTATTAAAAGACACGAATGTACAAAGAAAGATTCTAAGTTGCCTGGTTAAAGAAAACTGGTTGCCAGAGTAACTAAATTTTGGAGGCAATAATTTTCAAAGCTGGATCTGTCATGGTCGAAGTTCTATGCACCAAAGATTTCCACAAGCTGGAGTCACACTTTAATTTGTTCCTCATTTGTCATGCAATAAATATTAGTTTTGTGCATGCAAACTAAAGAAAAAGAAAAGAAAAGATAAACAGGAAAGCAATGGAGTGCATTTCCACTCTAATCTTTCAATTCTCTTCTATGTCTTGGTTACTAGGGTGAAGTTTGCAATACCAAGGGGTGAATTAGAAGGCTAGAGTTTGAAACTTGGCAGGAGTATTCTTTATAACTGATTATAATTAAGTCTAATAGAAGGATGGTTTAAATTTGATAGTCTTATCATATTTAGAAACAATCCAACATCTGGGAATATATTCAATGTTCTTTACCCTTACGGTTCTTTGATATTTGTATTTTATTTAGTGTCATCCACACCTCCCCATTCCATCCCAACCCAGTTATTGATGTCATTGTTTCCATATAATTTACAATACAATGCATACTTAACAAAAATAAAGCAATAAAAGAAAAGGATCAGCTCTAGCATCTGCCATATGTCTTTGGGCAAGTTCCTTAAATTCTCTAAGCCTCAGTTTTGTATTGTTTTAAATCCACAAACTAAGCATAATAATACGTTTTTCTAATATCTCAGGAAGGGCATTGTTATGCATATTTACATGGAACAGATAAGGGAGTGCTTGGCTAACTGCAAAAGGCTGACATATATATGTACTGTAGTATCGCTAGTGTCCTCTTTGGTAAAACAACAACAACAAACTATTATGCAAATCAGAGATGAAAGATCTGTCCAGGCACTGGGGCTCACGCCTGTAATCCAGCACTTTGGGTGGCCAAGGAACGTGGACTGCTTAAGCCTAGGAGTTCAAAACCAGTCTGGGTAACATGGCAAAACCCCATCTCCACACACAGAAGAAATTAGCCAGCCATGGTGGCGTGCCCCTGTAGTCCCAGCAACTTGAGAGACGGAGGTGGGAGGATCACCGGAGCCCAGGAGGTTTAAACTGCAGTGGTGGGCTTTGATCAGGCCACTGCACTCCAGCCTGGGTGACAGAGTGAGACCCTGTCTCAAAAAAAAAAAAAAAAAAAAAAAAAAGAAGAGAAATGTTTAGAGTACAATAAAGCAATTTGATGTTTTCAGGTAGAGAAACTAAGGTTTTTGATGTCATGAAGTAGAATAAAATACTCGTAAAATGTTTACACTTACAGACACCAAAGAATGTACTGCATTGATGAGTCAAACCTTAATTTAGAATGAGACAAACCTCATATTCAGGTCTAGGATCTTCTACTGGAATTATCAGAATGAATTATCCAGAAGTAAAATAGGAAGTGTTTAAGAATCAGCAGTGTTTAACAAAGGATTAAATGCAATGACTTTGGAGTCAGAAAATGTTAGTGCCATACAATGGAAATGTTCCATATCTACTCTTTCTAATATATTAGCCAATAGCTCCAAGTAGCTAGAGTAATTGGGGAATTGGATATGCAATTTTATTTCATTTTAAGTAATTTAAATTCAAATTTAAATAGCCCCATATGGTAAGTAGCTACCTTATCGGAGATGTAAACATGTTAGTTCTGCTACTTATCATTGTAATTTGGGTACACATCTTCACATTCACTGCCTCAGATTCCTCACTGGTAAAATATGGTTAGATCTGAAATTGTTAATGTGTGAAAAGTTTCTAGTATAGTGCCTGGCCCTATGTAAGCTTCTCCTATAGCTTGTTATTAGTCACGGTAGCTCATTATTGTCAGTATAAAAATAATAGTGGTGGAGGCAGTGATGGTATAAGCAGTGTAACAGGTACAACAGGAGGTGTAAACCTGCTGCAATATTTATATATTATAAAATATATAAAATAAAATATATTAAGAATACATTTAAAATATATTATAAAATATATAAAATAAAATGTATAATACATAAGTTATATATAATATATAATATATATATATTTTATATCTATTTTACAGCAGGGTTATACAAGTTTATAAAAGTTTAGTTATCTTTTCCCCACATTTAAGGAAAGACTTCAAAACCCCTCCAAAATAAGGGTATATAATCAGATTGTAGTAATTTGTCACCTCAAAGTAATGATCATGAGGTCTATGTTAATATACATAAATATACTTACGAAATACTTTTAAGTGAAAAAGAAAATAATATACACACATTGATTAGTTCATGTACAAAAGTCACATTTATACGCCAATATGCATCACAGATAAAGAACGTAATTTTCATCCACTTACAAAGTACAAACGTCGTATCTTGGAAATGTATAAATTTGGCTATAAAATATTATTATTCCATTTTAGAAATCAGGGAACTGAAACTCTAGAAGTCCAAGTGACTTGTCCAAATCAAGTATTAACTGGCAAATCACTTTTCTAGATAAAATATAACACTCTATGCACTATGTATCTATGCATTTTGTGAGATGAACACAAATGACTTTAAATTTTATACATTATGTAGTAATCATTAACTTTGTTTTCTTACGCTCTAATACTATAATAAAGAGAAGAAAGATGTTCAGTTAAATAGAAGACATGAATTTGTATGTTTCTGAGTCAAATGCTATTAGAGATAGACCACAGCTACAGTCAACACAACATTTTAAAGGCAGCTGCTACTTCCGTGCTTCATGTTTTATTCTGCCTTTGTCTTTGCTCTGTTTGCAGACAGTAAAGAAGGTCAAGAAGCTAAAGACAAATAGTATCCCCAAGTACTCTGCCTACTAGCAATCCTCTGGACTTGCTAATGTATAAATATTGCTATTTCCAGCACTGGCAATAATTCTAGTTTTACCCATGAAGAATGAGACCACAGTGTTAAGTTGTTTTCACAATATCAATAAGCTCCAAAATAAAGCAAACAAAACTTTAAAAACAGTGCAAAAATAGCAAACACAAAATCACCTTAAAACCCCCAGAGTTTGCAGGGTGAAACAGAACATTTACTGTTGAACTGGCTAGTAGGGATGAATCCTAAATTCACAGATATTTAGAGATTTTGTTTTTTATAGTTTAATAAAAGGTCTACGCATGATCTAGTCTCACAAATACAAGCAATTTGTGATAATGTCATGCCAGTCGGCACATAAAAACCTTTGCTTTAAATTATAAAAATTGGTGATATTTGAGACTACTTTAGCATAGCTTTCTAAAATCTTTTTAAATGTATACCTATATATAAGTCGCTTTACAAAGTTGCAATTATTAATGTATGTGCCATTCTATGTTCTAATGTCTCTATATATTGGTTATAGCAGTCATTATCAAATTCACTATATGGCTTTCACAATCATTATTTAATGGCTGTAATGTACTTAGACATTATAAAAATATTTTATGTCATTCTAGCTTATTGGAGCCAGTACATGTGTAATATGTATCATATACAGGGGTAAGAATTTGAGCTTTTGAGAGAGACAATCCCAGTGTTGAATTCTCACTTAACCAAAAGCTAGTTGTTCTTCCTTTTTTCTTTGTTTCATCCACTCATTAAAAAAAAAATCTATTGAGCATTTGGCACATGAGAGATCTTGGCTGGATACTAGCAAGCACTGGACTAGAGAAACACAGGTCCTGCCTTCATGGAATTCAATGTCTTATGAAGAACATAGGAAAATAAACAGAACACAGAAAAATATAGGATGCAATCTATGTATGTACTGCAGGGGCTGGAGGATGGAACCTGAATTTGAAGAGTTAGGGAATGCTTCTTGAAGGAAATGAAGTTTCACGTTGGTGGAAACAACGTGCAGAAGACTTAAGATGGAGAAGCACGGCAAGCACAATGATTAGGGCACGTGAGCAACACAGTATTCAGAACTGAGCCTGCAGTGAGGGCAGATAATGAATGGTAAAGCCATTAAGGAATATACACTTACCCTGAGAACACTAGAAAAGAAAATAATGAAACTGATGTTTTAACAAATTCCTCCAGAACTTCTTGAAATTCAAAGATATCTACAAAAGTCCTAGCCAACACTGTATCTGGTGGTAAAATATTAAATTATTTCCCCCTGATGTTAGGATCAAGAAAAATATATCCATTATTGCCAATTCTGCTCACGATATTGGAGGTCAGAGGCAATGTAGGACAAGTAAAAGAAATAAAAGGTATAAATATTGAAAGAAAGACGTAAAACTTTTTATGTGCAGCTGACACATTTTGTACATAAAAATTTCAAAATAATCTACCTACAAACTATTAAAAATGAGTGAATTTAGCAAAGTTGCTGGACACAAGGTTAATATAAAAAAGTCAATTGTACATTCAAGCACTTGCCTCATACAATTCAATAATAAAATTATATTATTATAATTTTATTCCTATATATTAAAGAGAATATACATGATTTTTGATGTGACTGTGTACATATTTTTGATATGATGGCATGTGTATACATATATAAATATATATATTCATATTCATCAAAATCATGAAACACCTTAAAATATCTGCAAAGCCTTTACTCTTGAAACTCCAAAGCATTGCTGAGAGAAATTAAAGACCTAAATAATTGAGAGATATTTGTAGGATATATACTGATTCCCTGAATGGACTCAGATTAAGATGTTAATTCTTAAGTTATTCAACAATTTAAATAAAAACAAAATTAAATATTCAGATTTTTTGTTTGTTTAGGGAGTGGGTGTGTACATTTGATTTTCACAAGTTTATTTTAAAATTTGTAAGAAAATGTGGATGATCTTCAATAGCAAACCCAAAACAAGCAAAGAAAGGCGGAGACTTTTACTACCAGTTTTTAAGACTTAGTATAAAGCTACAATAATTAACAACATATGGGCCGGGCGTGGTGGCTCATACCTGTAATCCTAGCATTTTGGGTGGCATGAAATAGAATAAACAGACCAGAAATAGGCCTACAAATCTATGCTTATTGGAATTGTGACAAGACGCCACTGCAATTCAGTGGAGGAAGGAGAGTCTTTCCAGTAAGTTATGCCGAATTATCAGTTTTCATATGGGGGAAATGAAAAGAATTTTGACTTTGAAACATACCATATACAAAAATTAACCAAGATAGATAAAAAATTTGCATCTCAAAGGTGTAAATAATAAAACTTCTAGAAGAAGACATAGAAGAACATTTTCATGGCCTCAAAGTAGGACAGAACAGTAAAAGCACTAATCATAAAAAAATTGGTTTTCAGCAAAATTAACTACTTAATCCCTAAAGCCATCATTAAGAGAATGACCAGGAAGAAATATTTCCTATATATATATAGAGAGAGAATAAAACATATTTATGTGTGTTTTTTTCTTCTTCTTTCATCTTCTTCTCAAATTATCACTACTGTCCATCTTACAGTTTGGAGATTTTGTTCAGCACTGTGTCTTTATAATAGGTTTGGCATTAATTGAGCGTGTTTAGGGGAGTTGACAGAATAAAATCACATTAAAGAAAACTTGTTCACTATTGTAAGTGTGAGCTTTTAGATTTTGGACTTATGATCTAAAAATTCATCGTATCTCCTCAATTATAGAGGAAAGCGAAGAGATGGCAATTTACACTAAGATATTACAAAATATTTTTTTGTTTTCCAAAACATAGATATATTCCTATATGCAGCCATTTAGTATAAACTTCTCCTTAGATAATTGCTATGCTTTTATGAATCTGACTGAATGCTACGAATTTATCAAACATTTAGGTTAAAATAAGAATAATTTTGAATTTATTGTATCAACACTCTTTTAGGTTTTGCACTAAAATAGCCATAAAAAGGTATAAAGTTGGGAATAAATATATCTACGGGCACCCTCTGTGGATCCTAAGCCAAACTTGGACATCTTGAAATAAAATGTTGTACACGTTACCATCTGTAACTTCCAAATATGCCTTTGTGATGATGCTTCCAGCAACATTTAAAGTCTGGCAGATGTAGTAACCAACATCAGATCGCTGGACATTAGTAATTGTGAGGTCACCAGTCTGGGAGACTGAAAACCGGCTGGATGACTGTGGTGGTTGATACGAGAAGAGCAGATTCTAAACCCAGAAATTGGGATGGAGGAAAATAAAAATAGGTTGTTAGGTTCCAGTATTTTGGCATTTATACATTTACATTTAAAAACATACATATAAAAGTATACATACACATATGCATATTTATCTCTATATATACATATGCAAAAATAAGCTAAATATGCTTCCATCACATGCCCACATATATACACATCCATGCACGTAAATATCTACATATGTACACATATACACATACAATGTTTAATAATCTAACCTCGTATAGGATCATTTGAAAATTTAAGTAACTCTCAAGATTGATATATATGTTTCTATCTGTTTTTAAGCAATACTAGATATGTAAGAATATTAACTATCACTGTAGTAAAAAATGTTGACCTATTTAGCAAAACAAAGACAAAAGTCTTGCTTCACCTATCTATGACTACTAGGATTATTAATCCTAAAACCTTTAATATATTCAAGAATTAATATGTAAACAAATTCTGACAAATTAAAATCAAGGATACGATACCATTTTGGCACCACAATAAGCATTTCTGTTAGCTATCCATTGTAAAAGTTCAGTAACCTATACCAAACTTTTAACACATATCTTGTTTTTCTTGTTAATTGGTGAGAAAATCCTGTTATGGATTTTCTAAAATTCCTATGTTGAATTTAATTAAAACATCATGCTTCTTAGAGTTAGGGTATATGTCACATAAAATAACAGATCATGTTACTGAATTTCGTGAAATAAAAAATAGTAACATTTTCCCTACCACAACAAAATTAATTCTTTTAAAAAGTTTTGGTGCCTTTTAATATACGTTATTTTATAAAGGTTTAACTACTATTCCATGGATATATGTACAATGACAACATTTTAGGAAAAAGTGAGTTGGAATATTGAACAAAACCTAAATTATTTGGAAATTTGATCCAATGTTTAAATAACTTAAATGAATCATCAAAATACTACTCCTTTAAGAAGACGTTCCAGTGGATTTACTATTACTGCTACAAAGATTTCCTTCTAAAATGCACTAAAATTCTTCCTGCCCTATTGAAATATTTCATTCTTTCTTGTCTATAATTTGATTTCAGCAAATTTAGTTCTTTGAGGCCAAATGGAATGTGTTAGAACCTACCAAGTTACTAGAATTCAAATATGGGCCTATATACGATAATCAAATCAATATTTGGCTACCAAAGTGGAAGAAAAGGTGAACTTGATGGCATTCCCTACCAAATATTAAATGCAGTCAGTAAATGACCTGTTTTTTATAAGAACACATTAGAAGCAAGACCATGAAACAAACACCCATGATTGATTTAAGCAAAATAAAAAAAGGTCAGGAATAAGTGTTAAACATGAATGAGAATTGTTTATTTACACATATCAGAAGCAAGTAGAGGGAAACGTTCTGCTTTGTATACTTATTTTCTGAGACAGTGTCTCGCTCTTTCACCCAGGCTGGAGTGCAGTGATGCAATCACAGCTCACTGCAGCCTCTACCTCAGGGACTCCAGTGATCCTCCTGCCCCAGCCTCTGGAGGAGCTGGGACTAGAAACACTCACCACCATGCCCCACTAGCTGTTTATTTTTAATGTTTTGCAGAGATGAGGGCTCACTATATTGCCTAGGCTAGTCTCAAACTCCTGAGGTCAAGTGATCCTCCTGCCCAAGCCTCCCAAAGTGCTGACATTACAAGCATGAGTCACTGTGCCCAGTCACGTTTTTGTTTTACTGAAGAAGGCTAATCATTAAGAGATGAGACAAAAAGATATTTTAAACTCTTCTAAGATTTCCTGTTTATTAAACTGAAGTCCAATAATGAACTTAAGAGTTTAAAAGAGTATAAATTTCTGTATTTCAGTTTCCATACATATACAAAATTGAAGTTCATAAAAGAGAGTTAGATTTTATAGCAAATGTTGACTGCATGTGATAGTTTTCAACACATTTGAATATAACAAATTATATTTAACACACCATCTCTGTTAAAGATAATTTCATATAGGTTAATGATTCAGAAGGCAGTTCAGACTCCTGAAGCTTTCAGAGAAATCACTGAATAATTATCATCTGTTTTAAATGTACATAAATCTCTTTTAATATATAATTCCAGATACCTGAATAATACAAATAATAATTAATTGGATAATATTGAGAAAAAAGTGTTTTTCTTTTTAATGTGGCTGAGCTACAAATAAAGGTAAACTTTATATACTATCTTGTGTACCAAAACTAGGTAGAGAAAATTGCTTTCAGAATTCAAGCAGTAAAGAAAATTTTGTCTTCCTTCTCATTGCTAAAATTTTCTGGGCACTCAAGAGATTTCCCAGTTCTCTTAACGTGACAGCTGCATGACTAAGTAATATGTTGGTTTCTCTTCTCATACATCCTGGCAACCATCTTTGCTGATTTAAAAAAAATTAGGAAAAGGTTGTACCTGGCTCCCCTCTCTCCTCCAAAAAATAGCTGGTTGAGGATTTCCAGTTGCTTCACACTGAAAAGTTACAGTCCGTCCCAAGGCAACAACCTGGTCACGGGGTTTCACGACAAAATGTGGAGGTTCTAAAGGAGATGAAACAAATTACACTGAATTAAAAGCATGTAGTTATTGTCCTAATTGAGACAATCACTTATATTCTAAGTGCTGCTGTTATTTTATACAGCATGTTATGTAAAACAGTAATGATATACCAATTCTTGTCCTTAATTTGAAACTAAAATGTTAGGTTCATGGTTAGAGAATGAAACCGAGTTGTTATATGAAGTTTTTTATTACCTGACCTTCTAAGATTAACCCACATATTGAAAAGAATTCTAAAGCTACAATTTGACCCTCTACATTCTAAGTATACCTGAATTTTTTATGAATAAATATTATCTTTTCTCCTTTAGATCTGCTTAAAGGTGAATGAGTTTTAATCATACACAAAAGGATCTCCTGATGCAGGAAGGTCTTAAAATTACTTTAACTCAAAATCTCCTGAAATGCTACCATGCAAATTATAACCATTTAAAATCTTCAGTCCAATTATTTGAATAGAAATGAATTTAAAGCAAGAGTGGAGTGCAATGCCTCTTTCATTTACATAGGCAAGGGCATGTTCAAACAGAATATATATGGAAATGAGGGCAAATTTGAAACATCTGCTCATCCTGACATTATAAATACTGCCGGCTTTGTCCAAACTGTTTGATTTAGACCGATTTAAATGGCTACTTCATCCAGCAGTAAATAGTGTCAGAAAATTGTGTCAATTGCATGGAATACGATGGTAGTTGAAAACGTTAGGTGTGCTGATGGAGTCACTTCTGGGAAAAGAAAAGGTATTTGCTTTTGGGCTGAGCTTTGGGCTTGGAAAAATGTGCACAGAATGTAAATCTTTTTACCTACTGTTTACACTTTTCAAATCCATTTCTTATCAGCTGTCTGAAACACCTAATTATTCTCCTCTCTTGTCTCAGTTTCAATTGAAGTGAACAAATGCTTCAAGCGACATTTAATAGTTTCTACAGGACAGGGTTTGTCTACTCTACTTTTTAAGACTTTTACACTATTTCTAACCTTCTCTTTAAAAGTATGTTGAGTTACTTAAATCCATCACTTAGGGAAACTCCTTAATGTGAATATGAATCAAATTATATTCAGATTATGTTCACAAATGTCATCAGTCTGCTCACAAGAATATAATTTCTTTGCTAATGAAGGTCAGTATTGAAAAAGATACTTTTCTGTGACTTACAATTTCTTGATCAGTTGCATTTAATATACAGATATATGTAAAATATATTTTAATACATATAAAATATATAAAGTTATAGATTTTATAAATTTATAAATTTTAATAAAATAGCTGAAATGTCCCTAAATCTGGGTATTTGAATTTACAGGTCATAAAGAAATGTTAAAAGCTACTTAATATGCATATTAAAAACATGTATATATTTCAAATATAAAGCCCCTTTTAAAAAAAAGTACATGTAGAACGACTTGATGATTGCATGGTGGCAAAATTGAAGAAAGTAATTAGAACTCCTAGCTCCTAGATTAGTGTTCCTTTTTCTCTACTCTTTTTTTAAAAATTGAGGTTGAGTAGAAATTATAACATTTGACTAGAAAATTATAGGAGACCTGAAAAATCAGGTCAAAGGCTTTCAAACATCCTCTAACTTATAGGGAAGAAAATACAAAGTTAGGAAATATAGTTTAAGTTCAATTTGGTAACACTGAAGTTCTAGCTTATAATTTTTTTAAAACTGTGATTGTAATTGAATGGCTTACTCATGAATTTAGCAAACACTATCATTATCCAGGTATAATAATAGGCAAGTGCATCACTGCTCGGGGATTTTCCTCCAGTACAAATCCATACAGGAGCATTCTATTCCTTAATCAAGGGCTGGAGTAATTGATGTCAAAATCAGACCAAGACATTGAAAGGACTGACTGGATAATAAACTAAATTCAGACTGGAGTTTGGTTTGCTTCAGCGAAAGAAATCCAAGTGATTAATTAGATGAAGGGGTGCATATGACTTTTCAATATGCAGGGAATTTGAGTAGGAAAATATAAATGTTCAAACCACTTAGTTAAGTAAAAAACTTCGGGTGGTCTCTTTCCTAAATCTCAGAAGCATGTTTAAGAATGTGTGCCAGAATCTATGTTTCTTTTATAAAATGCCAGTTCTCCTCAGACCTCAAAGACTTACTCGAGAACAAGGAATACAAACCCTTATGCTAACTACACTCATCCTGAAGCAATCCTTCCACACAGGATATTTGCCTGGAAACAAATTTACTGTATTTTGTAGGCATATTCTGAAGCCAACATCAACAGTGACATCAGCCACAAGATATGTCTTAGAAATATAACTTTTAAAAACCCTCTTCTACATGTGTTTTTAAATATCAGTTGTAGTAGACGTATCTCTAAGAAAAAAAATTTAATGGCCTAAATATGTTTCTATCTATCAATCTGTCATTGTTATCTATCTATTTAGATTGAGAAGGCCATTCATTAAAGGTGCCCACTTAATGTTTATGATGAAAGTTTGGAATGTTTTTTGAAAGCTACAACTTTAATTTAAATTTGCCATAATCAAAAATACGTAATCATATTACCAAGATCATTTATGTTCAGGGATGAAAATTTGGAAAATTAGACAAAAGGGAAGAAAAGAAAACCTACCCATACTTCTGCCACAGAAATTGGGTCATACTATTAAAAAATCATTTTAAGGACTGTTTAATAAACAATAAGCAAATTACCTTTAATTACGGAACCAATCTCAGTTGTTTTAAATTTAGATTATATCTAATTTTCACTGTTAAAAAATAATGGTAATGTGAACATCCTTCTGACAAGTATAATCAAAATTATTTGCTAGCTGTAGAGTTACAAGGTCTGAAAATATGCAAAGATCCAGGATGTATTAACAAGTATAGCTAAATCATGCTCAGGAATGTTTTTAATCAGCTGATACTTTCACTAACAGCCTACAAATAGCGTTTTTTCCCAACCTCACAAACATCGAGCATTAACATCTTTGCCAAACAAACAACAGATTCTCCTCTTAATTAACAATTTTCGATTCGAAATGTTAAAACATTTTTCTTCACACTATCTTGTCATTGATATCTGATTTGTTGTGGATATTGTGCTCATGAACTCAGATTTTCTTTCTGATTTCTAAGAACTGTTGATAGGCCACAATTTTAGTCATTTCTCCTATATGTTGCAAATATATTTTCCCATTTTATTAATAGTCTTTCTAGTCTATTTAGGTATTTTTGTTATTGTATCAATAATACAGATTATATAATATATAATAAATTATATAAATATTCAACTTAATTATCCTGTGCTTTTATATCTTCATTATTTTATGTTTATATCTCATCCTTTACATGTATTTTTGTAAGGTATCACATAGAAACCTATTTTTTCAAATCCAGATATTACATTATTATTGAACATTCCATCCTATCTGTATTACTATGAAAAGTCACTTTTATAATATTATTGGAATTTTTTGTTTTTTTCTTTTTCTGAGGCGGGGTCTCACTCTGTTGCCCAGGCTGGAGTGCAGTGGTGCCATCTAGGTTCACCGCAACCTCTGCCTCCCAGGTTCAAGCAATTCTCCTGCCTCAGCCTCCCGAGTAGCTGGGATTACAGGCGTGCACCGCCACGCCTAATTTTTGTATTTTTTTGGTAGAGACGGGGTTTTGCAACGTTGGACATGTTGCTCTTGAACTCTTGGCCTCAAATGATTCAACCGCCTCAGCCTTCCAAAGTGCTGGGATTACAGGTGTGAGCCACCATGCCAGACCTATTGTAAGTTTTTAACTTAAAAACAGTGAGAGAGAGTCTTTAGGGTCAAAGTTATTCTCTGGCATACTCTTTTGCATATTCATGTAAAATTATCTAAAAATTGCTTTCTAGTGACCTTATAAAATGATTGGACCTTCCTCCAAGGTAAGCACTTAGAAACTTGATGGCTCATTTATTTATATGGGGAGAAATGTTTATCAAAGTACATTTTGATAAACTTTGGACACATCTTGGGATTATTTCCTACACAAAATGAAATGAATCTGACATACAGAAATGAAAACGAGTGCAAACAGTCCTAAGTGCAAGGCTGTTACTCACCAACAGGACTTTTAATGACTGTTATAGAGCAATAGTTATAAAAACTCAGACAGACATATGTGAATTCACAAATATATTTTGAACCAAAAGAACCTAAATCATTCTCTGCATGTATTTTTGTTTAATCTTATATAAATTGGAACAGTACTTAACCAAGATACAATCCTATCACTTATTTCGGGAGAGAAAAAATAAAAGGATACAGATCACACAACATTTAATTTAATAAGATATAAAGTTAGCAACCCCATTACCTTCACTCTTTGTCACAGTTACCCATACTTCCTGCAGACTTTACTCTGTGCAGTCTGTCTTTGTGGCCAATGACAAGTGAAACATGGAGGCTGATTGGTTGAAGGACATGGAAGGGTATGGATGGAAAGGGGAAGAGAAGTTCCAGTCACAGTGACACGGTGATTAGAAGATGGCCAATAAAATGTCAACTTACCAGACCCAACTAAAACAAAACAAAAAAAGAAAACATGGAATAAATAAAAATAAGGAAACATAAAATGAAACAGAAAAGTAATAAGATTTGACTTAACAATGATTCTTCTCTTAAGATAAAGAACATGTTAATATTTGAATATATGGCTCACACTGTCCATGAATGAGTATTTGTTAGCATTTTAGGTATAATCATGAATAGTTTAAGAAAAATAGAAATGAAGCTTAAATTCTCTACTATGATTAAATGGCAGAGCTACAATGGATGAGAGCTATAAAATTATAAAACATTTTAAAATAACTTTACATGTTGCTACCAGATGACAGGTTAGAGAACTAATATCTAATGGGTTTAAAAACATTATAAATCTTAGATGCTAAAACTACACAGAAACCAAAAATTGAGCATTTTAGAAAAAAGAATGTTAAGTCCCACAACTCATCATCAGTTCAATTTTTAAAAGGTGTATACTGCCAACGATATTCTATGAAACTGAAATCCATGCTTCTCATACTCAAATAAGCATGAGTCACCCTGAGAGCTGGTTAAGATACAGATTATGATTCTACAGGTTAGGGGTGTGACCGGAGATTTTGCATTTCTAACAAGCATCCAAGTTTTGCTGGCCCATGACCATAAATTGAATAGCAAGCCTTTAAAAAGGTGCTGCATTTAAATTCTTGCATATTTTTTAATTGAGATAGTGCATACAAAAAAGTGAATAAATTATGAGAACTAAGAAAACTTTATAATCTTATCTATAAATCATAATTACATTTTCTGTTTTTAATGTTGAAACATTAGGCATCTTATTAGAGACAGCTCAAATAATATATATTTAAAAACTGGAAATGGTTATTTTGTTTCTGTTTTATAAGCAAATATAATTACTGTCATGTCAAATGCAGAACTTTTTCATAATAGTCCCAGTAGAAATCTACAATATATTTTACTCAAATAAATAACTTCCATAGCTTTCGGCAAATCAAAATTAATTAGACCTGATACATATTCCTATAGTTTAAATAAATGCTAAAGAATGTTGTTAAGTGGTACAGTTATAAAACAAAGATAAAATTTCTCTTGCATACTTTTGTACCATACACAAAATTTAAAGTCAATTTAGAAACGTTTTTAATTCACACATTCCCTTCAACAGGAGTAAAATAATGTCTTTATTTTTCATTACAGAGAAAAAAAAAAACTAAGCATAATTTTTCACTCACTCAAGTTAGAAAAGTTAAAAAGAAATTTTCTCATTTACACAGGCTTAATGTTTATTATAGCATCTCCACTTATGCCACCCAGACTCAAAAACACAGAATGGATAGAATGTGGTTACATTTCTTGACACCTTATAGATGATGTGTTTTAAATGACAGTAAGAAATATTTAGGCACTACAAAAGAGAGGACCTGACAAACTGTAACAACAGAATTTTGCTTTGAGATAACAAAAAGTTACAGGATTATCTTTTGGATTAATCTGTGAAAATAAATTTGATCCCATTAGACTGAAGCAGTTAAAATAAATCCTTAAAGTCAGAAAAGTAGAGAAATGACTCCTAAATGTTTTCATGTATTTTCAGTAATTTAAAATTCCTAAAACATTTCAAAAATGTATATTAAAAACAACAAAAAAAATTATTGGAAATCACATAATTTAAAATTTTTAAAGCACCCTTTTCTTGCTTATAGTTTTTACTAGCACTCAACCCACAGGAGTAGAATCCTTTTATTAATTAAAATCCAATGGGTTTAAGAACTTTAGACTAATGTATTTGCATATCACGTCAATGACAGATGATAACTGAAAAATATTTTAGGCCAGGTGTGGTGGCTCACGCCCGTAATCCCAGCACTTTGGGAGGCCGAGGCAGGTGCATCATGAGGTCAGGAGATTGAGACCATCTTGGCTAACACAGTGAAACCCCATCTCTACTAAAATTACAAAAAATTAGTTGGGCGTGGTGGCACACACCTGTAGTCCCAGCTACTTGGGAGGCCGAGGCAGGGGAATCGCTTGAACCTGGGAAGTGGAGGTTGCAGTGAGCCAAGATTGCACCACCGCACTCCAGCCTGGGGGACAGAGCAAGACTCTGTCTAAAAAAAAAAAAGAAAAGAAAAGAAAAAAAGAAAAACATTTTATAGCCTATTAAGGATCTTAAAAGTTATCTAATAACATAATGTAACATAGAAGCTTCTAAAACATCAGAGGTTTTGGAGAGGAGTCTATCTTGAATGGTCATTTAAGTTTTTAACAACTTTGATTATCAAGAAATGAATCCTCTTATCTAAAGGAAAGACTGTCTGTTCAGAATTTAACCCCCCTTTCATTTGTTCTACTTTCAGTAAACAAACAGAAGTCATTAATATGGACTATATAAAATCCTTTCACTCACTTGAAAAAAATTACCATCCCTAACTTTCTCTGCTAAAGAATAAATTATAGGAATTTATGTAAGTTTTCCCCAGATTTCTCCTTTCTCTACATTTCTCCAAAGGTCAGGTAATAGGATTTCCTTTCCATACAGAGAATATGGTCCTTTCTATGAAACAGGCAGATTTTAATTATTGTCGTATTGGACATGGCACAAAGAATCAGGGGAAAAAAAAAAAAAAAAGCAGAGTAACTTGGAACCTGTTCATTCATTATCTTCTAACATTCGGCATTTATGGGAGGCTGCACTCCAACCTTTCTCATAGACTTTCTCAACTTCATTCCTTTCTGCTTTTAAGGTTGCAGGCACCTGTATGCCAAGTCCCTTTCCTTGCTAAGAGAGGGGAAATGCCCGTCCGTTTCTGTCTCTAATAAAACTATAAAATGTGGGCACTGGAAGTGACCTTAGAACTTATCAGTCCAAACTTATTTTGCATGAGAAAATAGAAAATCTAAATTGTTAAAGAACTTTCTCAAGGTCACAGGCGGTTCACCATAGACTGGCTTCTAGGCCTCCTGACAATATCCAACTCTCTGTACAAATTTTCCTACTGGTCAATCAGTTAGTGGTGAAGAATACGCAATAGGATACAAAATACTTTTGATTTCAGAAGAACATGCAATAGGATACAAAATATGTTTGATTTTAGAAGAATACGCAATAGGATACAAAATACATTTGATTTTACATTTAAACTGCCACAAATAGTAGTTTAACTTAAAATCATTACTACCAAAATCATTACTACATGCATATACATAAACTGGTTTTAAAGAATTCTTCATGATGGTAAAAATATTTTAAGAATATTCAGCTAGAGTTTTAAAAAGACCTGGAAACTAACAGGTAATAACACAGACTTAATGCTGCTTGAAAAATTTATTTTTGCAATTAAAAAGTACTGCAATCATTTTTAAGGGTAAATCAATTTTAATTATTTCATCACTTGAAATCTTTATATGTTGAACAAAATATCCATCTTTTTTGAAACATCAAAACAGTATATTTTGACAAGAATCCCCTCTTCGTCTCTCTCTGTCACACACACACACACACACACACACACACACAGACACACACACACAGCCACTACCATTTAGAATAAAATACTTTCTTCCTTTATGAATGTGATATCATAGTGTTGTAAATTATTTATTTGTTTTGAAATCTTTTGTATACTAAGAATATACATTGCTCACACAGTAATCTTTAGGTATAAGTAAGATAAGAAGAGAGAAAGGAAGTCAAAGAAAGGAAGGAAGGAAATAAAGGAAAGAGGGAGGGAGGGAGGCAGGGGGGAGGGAGGGAAGGAGGAAGAAGATTCCTCTTTTATCTTCTATCTGCTTGTCACATTCAGGAGACATGTGTATGGGTCAGAAAGATGATAAATGTTTGGAAAAACATTATACAGAGTTTGGAGGAGAAGACCTTTTTCATCTAAAGAAAATAAGTTAGTTGAATAGATACTTAAGAAGTCTTCAGATTATGTCTAATAAGTATGGGGACCAGCCAATTTTTATAACTACCAAGGCCAGAAGAAAAGATGATAATGGGCCTAAATAATAGCATGAACAATGTAAAGAAAGTCTAGAAACGAAGCAGTTAACAGAAAAGGTCACTGAACCATGAATTGGTTGCCAACTATGATGTCTCTAGAGGTCTTTTAAAATAGGATTTATTTCCATTAGGCCACAACAGTTTAGATATAACCGTGTCTGGCAGAGGGAGAGAGAAATTGAATCTTAAAGTGCTTTCTGTGCTATGATTTTAATTGTATGGACATTCAGAAACATTTAATTTTAAAAAAATATAATGACAGAAGATTGCTACAGTATTTAGGTCTAAAATAACTTAAGTATTACAAACTCCTAGATTGACTCTATAGAATATGTTATTGTAAAGTGAATGTATCTACAATAGGACCAATCCTATTAGTAAATATCAGAGAACAGCTGCTTTTTTTAATGGGCTAAAAATGAAATCATCTCAACTTTGGAATTCTTCTGCTAATTCATAGATATAAGTTTTCACTGCTAGTAGCTAAATTCTAATGAATCCTTAAATTGAGGTGATTTTTCCCCCATTCTCATCTATAGTACTTTTTGAATGCAGAGCTCAGTTAACACATCTGATGCACTAGAATTGTAAACACCACATTCCAGAGAATATGAACGGAGTAAGGTAGTGAGTTAAATAAAAACTTTTGGAAGAAACACATTTCTATTCAAATACAAGAGCCCAAATTCTCAAGTAGTAAAGCTATCTATATTTGAATTGACAAAATCCAGTCACTGGTATGTTGGAAAAATTATATACATAGATACTCATGAATGACAATATCTCTAACAATTAAAAACTCTCAGGATATTTTAATACTAGGTATGATTTCTTTTGGGGGAAAAGATTGAGTTTAACTTAAAAGCCTGTCATTATGTCTTTCAACTTTTGAGACATAAAAATAAAGAGATAAAGGAGGCCATTTTTAGAATATATTTAATGGATACATAAAATACTATGAACTTTTCACCTCCACTTAAATATCTCTCATTATTCTGTAGAACAATGGTTCTGGAGACAATTTTTGCTGTCACAACTGATGTGGGAAGACGGTGAAGGCAGAGAGCTACTAGCATTTAGTGGACAGAGGCCAATGATACCGATAAACATCCTACAAGGCCCAAGACAACCTCCCAAAACAAAGAATGATGTAGCACAAAATGTCAGCAGTGCCAGGATTCAGAAGCCCAGCTGCAGATGAGCTATTCAACTTAAAGCTTATCAGAACACTAACATCTATTTATTTCACCCCATATATACAAAGTACCTTGCACAACGCCTGACATATCACAGGTACTGAGAAAAGGTTAGTACTCTTTCTCCTATTCTTCCCTTCTAAAAATACTGTTACTTTCCCAAAAAGCAGTTAATACACGTTGGTAGTTACTTGTCTACTAAGGAATCCACAATTCAAATGCAACCACACAGCAATCTATGACAATGTGCACATCACCCAGCACATATCTTAGGACTATAATTTTGACGGTAATATTCCCTAGGTCCACTTAGAAAGCCAGAAACCTACATCTTTCCTGTCTTTCCTCCTGGAAATACACAGTCAACCACCAAATTCCATAGTGTTTATCCTGTAACCATTTATCCAATCCATCTACCTCCTTCTATCTTTATTGCCACCATTCTGGCCCAAGCTATCCAACAGCACTCACTTGAACTACTATTTTGGTCTTTTCCAGTCCAGTCTTATGATGTAGCCAGAGTGATTAAAACAAAATAAAAGGCCAGGGGCAGTGGCTCATGTGCTTAACACTGTAATCCTAACACTTTGGGAGGCTGAGGCGGGTGGATCACCTTGAGGTCAGGAGTTCGAAACCAGTCTGGCCAACACGGGGAAACCTCATCTCTACCAAAAATACAAAAAAAAGAAAAAAAAAATAGCCAGGGTGGTGGTGGGTGCCTGTAAGTCCAGCTACTTGGGAGGCTGAGGTAGGAGAATTGCTTGAACCTGGGGGGCGGAGGTTGCAGTGAGTCGAGATCATGCCACTGTGCTCCAGCCTGGGTGACAGAGCAAGACTCCGTCTCAAAGTAATAATAATAATAATAATATAATTACACTTTATTTTTGTGTTTTGTTTATTGCTTAAAGTCCTTCAGCAAGGTCTCATTACTTTTAAAATAGAAAACGAAATTCTTAATGTGGCCTTGCTGTGTAACAATTCAGTGTCTTCTCCTGTCACCTCTTCTCCCTCTCCCTGACCTCGCCCTGCTGGCCTTCTTTCAGTCCTTGAGTACACCACACACCCTGCTGCCTCTGGTTCTGTTTATACTGTGCCCTGGGATCTTCCCCTTTCACCCATGTGATTACTATTCAGTAGTTAGAGCTCAGTTAAAAAAATACTTTTTCAAGAAATTATCTCTAAATTTGAACTAAATCATATCAGAATGCTACGTATTTTCATAGCAACCTTAATTTGCCTCTCAGAGCACATATTGTAGTTAAAATTACACATTTGTGTGATTGTTTTGTGTTTCTCTGAAATTAGCCCGTGTGCTCCCCGTGAGCAAGTATTTGCTCATTTTTTTGCCATTATTTCTCCAGAACTTCTCAAGGTGATGCTGTTACTCACATTTTAAATATCGGCTGAAAGGTGGAAGAAATGACAGTAGTGTTCCAATAGCCCAGGTGAAAGCACTCAGTGCTATCTTTAAGAGTCCATTTTTCATATTCCGCTGATACTGTAGATATTTGTGTGTATCTCTCTTCTTCACTAGGCTATAATGAGCTCTGTGAAGATGCGATCCACGTCGTATTTATCTGTACATCCTTCATAGTACCCAGCATACTGTTTTGTACATAGAAGGTGCTCAAGAATTGGTTTATCTGAAAACTGGAATGTCTATCTTTAAATGGCGTATTTCATGGAGGGTCCAGAGTTAAGGGACATGAGGACGTAATGATAACATTGTTCAACTGGTAGTTAAACAACTTTGGATCAAGATCCTTTCCAAAAGGCATCAAGCCTGTGACCCTGCATAAATTATATAAACATTCTCCATCTCAGTTTAATAGTAAGAAGGCATTGGTCTTAGCTAACTGTGTGTCAGATCATATGTGAGGAACCCCTTTAGCAGCTCTGTAAGGAATTATTCGATATCTCGATTTTGCAAAAGAAAGAAAATGAAGACTAAGTAAATTTCATAAGGTCACCTACCAGGTAAGACAGGCAGTATCAGAATTCTGCTGGTATCTGCAGCTCTTTTTTTTTTCTTTTTTTGAGACGGAGTTTAGCTCTTGTCTCCCAGGCTGGAGTACAGTGTCGCAATCTAGGCTCACGGCAACCTCTGCCTCCCAGGCTCAAGTGATTCTCCTGCCTCAGCCTCCTGAGTAGCTGGGATTACAGGCACCTGCCACCACACCTGGCTAATTTTTGTACTTTTAGTAGAGATGGGGTTTTGCCATGTTGGCCAGGCTTGTCTCGAACTCATAACCTTGGGTGATCCACCTGCCGTGGCCTCCCAAGTGCTGGGATTACAGGTGTAAGCCACCGTGCCCGGCCTCTCCAGCTCTTAAAATGTAAAAATAGCAACTTTTTACTACATTGGATGACTTGCTTGTAATTTTAAAAAGAGTTAAACCTTACTGTAATGTAATTTTGGTTCTGAAATGTTTTGTCTCCATGACCTAAACAAAATGACTTTTAACAAGAAATGATTTAAGTGTACAATATATGTATTGATATATTAGATGAACATGGACACATAATTGCTCATATATGAGCAGTTTCATACTTATAAAAAGGTTTGGGGGAAAATAACTTGCCCTGTATTTTATTTTCTTATAGAAACAATGATAAAACAACCAATTCCATGTCTGAAAAGTGATGTGATGCAACATTTTAAAACACTCACTGTAAATGTCAAAGGCAGTGTGAAAGTAAATGCTTTATAAGCCCCCAACCATGTCTAAAATTGAAAGTTTCAACAATCTAGCACAGAGTTACATGATTTAATGTTTATTCTCAAGAAACCTAAATCAGGTCAAAATTATTTATTATCAATTATATTTAGTGATTAAGTACATTCTGGGGGAGTTAAAAGCCTAAGGAAAACCACAAAAGCACTTCTCATCTCTTCACTAATGACCTAAAAGGCACTGTTTGAAATGGCTATTTCACCATCCACAAAATAACTTTTTAAAAGCGCCTTTGTAAAATGGCCTATCAGGTTTAATTGTGCAATGCTCTAAATTCTCTCCTAATAACATCGACCACACAAAATAAATGTCCTAAAGCTAACTTTAACAACCATTTATGGATTTTCCTACCCTCATAAATCTGTTATAAAGCAATTACTCAGCTATATTTTGTCTTATACTTACTTCAGTATTTTCTGCAGGTGTGTTTATACTGGCACATTATTTATCAAGTCCTGAGAGAAACAGTTTAAAAACAAATTAAAGTGCTCATGGTATTTTAATCAGTTTTGCAAACTTTAGGTATACTACAAAATGTTAACTTCTAATTTATACAAAATATTTTTAAAAACTAAAATAAAAAGAATTGCTTTGTATTTTTAAATTACTAAAATATGGCTCGAAGGACACCAGATGCTATGTAATTACCAAGTGTAACTGTTCTAATGATGACCCTGATGTTTGGTATTCGCTAAAATGATTCACCAGTCTAAAAACAGTGAATACTATTCAGCCTAATTGATTCATGCTATGCATATCTATCAAAATATTTAAAACCATAGTAAGCAAATAATAAAAATTATCCATACATATGGATGTACAAACAGTCACATTTTTAGTTATCTTGTTTAGTTTACTCAGGATTCATCATAAGGTAAAGGTGTTCTTCATGTAAACAGTCTGCAATTATTCTGTTTTGAAAAATAAAATACCTTGATCACTTAATGTGCAAACAATTCTGGATAAAATACAAACTATTATGTGAATCAACTTAGAATTAATTTTTTTATATTGAATGATACTAACTCTGACAAAATAATTCCAAGTCTTAAAATTACGTGAGGTTGTTAATATGAACATTTTAAAAAATGCTATCTCTCAATGACAGGAGCAAAAAAGTAATTTATTTCTCCAAATTTCATTCTCAGTCTGAGCAGTTGAGACGTGATATAGCCATACAAGTCAATTACATTTTTCCCCATTGATGCCATTATTTCGGAATGTTAGTTTGGTTACTAAAGACAGTTGCTCAGTTATACATCTATATAACTGGGCAGCGAGAAAACCTTACCCACTGTTATGTAGATGAATAAATCACAGTAAAACTCAGACCATAATAGAAGGCCTATGATGTGCTATTTACTAGTGAGGTGCTGTGTCATTATTTGTTGCTGAATCTTCTTATGTATCAATTATTTCTTGTACCTGAGTGCTCTACTTATTTCTTCAAATATTTGCCTGGTGTACACAACGAAGAAAGCATTTCAAATTCTCTGTAGGATGGCCATGAAGTGAATGCCTTTCTTTTGATTAACTTTAATGATTCATATCTGTTTTTCTGAAGTAACTGAAAGAAACCCAGAATCCTTTTTTGTGGATGAAAGAAATCTAAGAGAATCCCACACATTCAGCAATCATTAGGGTTACAATGGCTGTTTCTTTAAGCTATAGGTACACAAGAAGTTCTTTACTTTATTCCTCTAGGGAGAAACAAAACAAAACAAAACAAAACAGCAAAGAATCATAGGCCAAAAAGCTACTGGGTCTCAATCAAATGAAACAGCATTAAAAAACCCAGCAGGAGTGGTGCTCAGCATCGTGTTTACACCACTGGATCAGAACAGTTAGGAGAGGGAGTTATTCTCACAAATCACTCTCTTCTTAAATTCTGTAGTGGGACTTCATTAAATCTCTTGGTTGATGGCATTCCACTTTCAGCCTGCTCACGAAGAGCTCAACTGGCAATACTGATTCTTCAAAGGTTTCCATCACATCTTGTCTTTTTCAGTTTTCTTTTTACCATAAAATCTCTTTCCCCATCAGCCCCCCTAGTCTTCAGTTAAAAAATTTTAAAGCCTTATTTTAACTACAAAATAAACAAGAAAGAGGAGGATGAGGAGGAGAAGGAGACGAAACACACACAAGCCTCCACAACACATCCCTTAGAGGTAGTATTTTGAATAAGACTCTTGAGGTTAGTATTAAGAGTATCCATCCATACAAGCAGTGGTAAATATACATTACATTGAATATGTGTATACATACATATTTGCATATCCAATATATATGTTTAATATATATATTTACCACCATTTTATACATATATAATCCTCCAACCCCTGAAGCACTGCTCACTGTAGCACTAGTGACTTTAGTAGGCATTTGTGGATTACTGCCACATGTCATTAAGAATCATTCCCCAAAGAACCAGTCTGCTATGTCTTGTCAGAGTCTGGCAAAAACATCACACACATATCAAGGTTCTTAAAATTGTCAAATAAAGCTTTGGGGGGTCTCATAATATGTGTTTCCTCAAAATGTTGATGAACTCACAGTTTTCAACCAAGATCTTGGATTATACTAAACCTAAGTTGACTCTGCAAAAAGGTCCCTTGACACTATTAGTTTTGGCTTTGACTCAAATAACCACGTTAATGGTCAGAAACAATGCACTATTATATTGCCAGATTTTCTAAAATCAGCAACTTAAGGAAACTGTTCCAACAAATGATTTAAATGAAGTCTACATCAAATAAAGGAGATTCAGAACTGAAGGACCAGTTGTTTCTCTCAATATTTATTTTATGCCTAGTTATCATACAAGCTGCAAAAAGTCCTAGGAATCTTACACAAAGATCTCACGTGCTGCTAGAAAGTTAAACAGTGAACTCTATTTATGGAAACCATAGATTTACAACGTAGGTCTTCTCTCCCCGAGAGGTGCCTTTGAATGCAAGTTTTTAAAAGTTTCTCCCCGACTGGCAATAAAGTCTACAGTAAGCTATATTGCTTCACTTTTACCTAAATTTTAATTTTACAATCTGAAATAATTGTGTAATGGTTCATTAAGCACACACATACACACACACACACGAGTCTGCACAACATAGTGAGACCTCATCTTTCCAGAAAAAAAAAAGAAATTAGATGGGCATGGTGGCATGTTTCTGTAGTCCTAGCTACTTGGGAGGCTGAAGGGAGAGGATTGCTTCAACCCAGGAGTTCAAGGCTGCAGTGAGCCATGACTGTGCCACTGCACTCCAACCTGGGTGACATAGGGAGACCCTGTCTCAAAAAGACAGTCATACATTTGCATAGTATGTTACATTAACATTAGCATGTATCTTGATTATTTTCAAAATTGCTAATTCACATGTTAGAAAATGATCAAATGCATATTTCTTTTTGTGGATTACGCCTTCTGATCCATTTTTTCCAGACTAAATTATATTGAAGGTATTTCTGAGTACGGTATATCTAAATTTGTTTATATTTAGTTAATTCAATTGTTCCAATATACGGACTACTTGGAGCAGGCAGTGATGGGATTCAACATTATTCATTCTATCAGGAAATTTAGCACCACTGAACATAGCAGGGAGGGATAATAATTACGTTAAAGTAAAATAATAACCAAAGTTCACATTAATCAGTTATCAAAAATGTCAAATCTCTATGGACAAAATAACAATTAACAGGAATCTGATGAATTTTTAATTTTGTTTTGGAAGAAGCTGAGAAAAACAATCATAAAAACTGTAACAACAATTGTATTTGCTTAAGCACCCCATACTCCACAACCCACTTTCTTGGGAACTTAACTATTTTATTCATTAGTTTATTTTCCTATTAGCTGACTGATATTTGTATTACATGTACACTCATTTTTCAACAGATGAGAACTCTTAATCTCAGAGAAGTTAGACGATTTATCTAGGATTCAACAACCAGTGTGTATCAGGATAAGCGCGTAATTCACTCACACAGAAAATGTCACAAGAACATCAAGGTTTCTGTGATGGTTAATCTTATGTGTCCATTTGAGTGTAACATGTTATTTCTGGGAGCGTCTGTGACGGTGTTTCCAGAAGAAATTAGTATTTGATACCGTTAACTGAGTAAAGAAGACATGCCTTCACCAACGTGGGCTGGCGTCATCCAATCCATTGAGGGTCCAGGTAGAAAAAAGGCAGACGAAAGGCAAATGTGCTATCTCTTCTGGAGCTGGGACACACATCTCCTGCTCCTGTGATGTCCGAATTTTGCTCTTAGACTGAATTACACCACCTGCTTTGCTGGTTCTTCACCTTGCAGATGGCAGATGGTGGGAATTCTTGATGCCTCATACCAATACTTATAATAAATCTCCTCTTATTATCTCTATAGATGCCATTGAGTGTGTTTCTCTGGAGGACCCTAACTAAAACGGATGCCTCTGAGACTGCAGTAAACAATGAGACTAACAAAGCAAGGTAAGCAAAGTGTGTGCCTAAGGAACTCATAGCCAAGCAGTTCAGACGTTGAAATACCCTTAAGGGCAGTAGTAGCATCCAATGGGTAGGTGAATGGGAAATACCTAACTCTCACTCGGATGGGGAGTGTCTGAAAAGCTTGCTGGAGGATGCTTATGTGAACCACGTTCAAGAATAGGAGTAATTAGTGAGTAGAAGATGGGGCAGGTGGGGCTGGGGCATTTTAGATCAAGGAGCCAACATAACAAAAAGCCCAGAGCTAAGCTACATGGTGGTGTATACATGAAAAAAATATAGGAATATAGCATATTATACTAAAGTGAGTAGCAAGAAAGGAGGCTAGCATCATCAAAAGTATTTTGGATCTTACCCTGGAGAGATGGGAACCATGGAAGTCCATGGAAGTCATTTATGGAAGGAATTAATATAATTAGAACTGTGTTTTAGGTAGACAATCTTCTTAAAAATCTTTTTAAAAGTATTAAAAAAAATTTTTTAACACTGGGTCTCACTGTGTTGCTTAGGCTGGTCTCGAACTTCTGGGCTCAAGTAATTCTCCTATCTTGGCCTCCCAAAGTGCTGGGATTAAAGGCGTGAGCCATCGCGCTCAGCCTTTTTGGGTAGATTAATCTGTTGTGTGAAGAATGGATTCTATGAGACAGGTGGAGGCAAGGAACCTGGTTAGAAGTTAATTGTTTCCCAGAGAGATGATGAAGGCCTAAAACGGAGCAATGATAAGAAGGTAAGGGAGGTGGTAAGAGTTGAGAAATAGGTAAAAGGCAAAATAAGTAGGATTTTGTGATGACTGATTAAGAATAAGACACGGGAAAGTGGGAGCATGAAGGATAAAGAGTTAAGCTGTCGACTGACTGTGTGTCTGCAGTTGCATTGCCAACATGTGAAATAAAGAATATTAGTAGATTCAGCTTCTGATGTCTGGTCTGCTCTTACTTTCCCTTCTTCACTATTATATTCTGTGAACGAATGCTTACAGACTGGGTTAGTAGAAGCTCAAAGGCTCAGACAAACCTCTGACAGCTGCTTCTTGTTTTACTGAAAGTTATAATTACTCTTCAACTCTGAGTTCATTGGGACAGTACATAGGGGTCAATCATAAACTGCAGTGTCCTAGATATTTCACCGAAGTTTCTTTTTTGAAGCATGTAGTTTACTAGCACCAAAGAGAGAGGCTCCAGGAAACATCCCATTAGCAGCAATTAAGTCAGGCAAAAGACAGCACGGGTCTTTTTTTCCGTCTTTGTGTCTCCCTTGTTGCATGTCAATCTCATACTTTAAGGCTCAGACTCCCAGAAGCTGTCACTGGCTAATCAGTCCTAATGAGAAAGTGTTACGCTCCTTCATTGCACAGTTGGCATTAATACTTAGGAGAAGCATCAGACAAAACAACAATTCTGCAGAAGAGAATAGAATGCGCATTCTTTTGATGTTTTAACATTCCTACTGTATGTCAGCAATACGTTTAAAGAAACAGCAACATAATTCGTGATACTGTATTTTATAGTTAAAAAAACAGCTGATAAAGTTGAGAGACTAGAGTGACTTCACATCAAGAGAAGAAAAAGGGAGAAGCTCTTATGAGAGAAGAACTAGGATTTCACAGAAATCCCATTCATCTGATAACACGGCCTCATCGGGTTTGGCAATGTTTGGCACCTGCCTTTTCTTTGAACAGAGCTTCAAAAAGTGACCCGTCCCTGTGAGAAGCCTGGAGAGGAGTAGAGCGGGGTGTGAACTGAGATCTAAACGTACTGCTTCCTGTGACTGGCTGGCCCTACACTCCGGCCTCGAGAGAAATGAGAAGACTAAGTGTCTTTTAGTTCCTGTTGTGAGAGAGACAAACAAAAACGGGATTGGATTTTCTTCTATTTCAACTCAGGGAGATAAAAGGTGATGGCTTGGGAAATGGTTGGTGTATGGAAGTCTGTTTTCAGGCCGTTTCGGTTCGGTTTCCTGTGACCGATGGGACACTGCGATGGGAACATGATCACTCTGGTGATAGAGGCACAAACTTACTTTGGAAATGAAATTGTGACAGTAAGAAGAGCTGCTTTATCTGTGAAGTTACAAAAGGAGTGGAAAGATTAATAATGCCATCTACTTTGCCTTGTTTAAGCAATGAGTATCACTGAAGCAAGGAATCATAAGAAATCTTAGAGGCTGAGGACAAACTCAGAAACAGGAGAAACTCAAACTTTAAACTATGCGGCTTTATCACTTATCTTTCTTTCGAAATAGCACTCCTCAAAAATGGAATAATTGAAAAAGCCACCAACATGATTGTCTCTGAAAGTTGTAAATTTTATAGGGTTTGTTATTAATAATTCAATAAATATAATATTTTTCATTTTTAAGTATTTTGAAGCTGTATTCACCAGGCTTTTCCTAACGTCTACTTTGAATAAAGAGTAAAGCATTCGCTTTTCTTTTTCAATTAATCATTTTAGTTCAAAAATAAAAATAATAATTTAATTTGACAGTCATCTGATTCTAAGAAGAACCTGAAGGCCCACCTGGTAAGCATCTAATAAATACATAATAGATTTAGATTAAGATAGCAAAATCATATAAAAACAAACCTGCAACCATTCCTGAATACCAAGGGGAGGCATACATTTTAGCGGTTTCAGTGACACCCTGTTTAAAAACGTGGCAGGGTGCCTCTATGCATCTGTTTCGCTCTGCTTAGATTTCAGCTTTTATAGGTATGTCGCAGCCTACAAAACTGTTATAAACACAGTTTATATATCTTTTTGTCTTAAAAGGTGGAGCCATTATGCAACACGAAATACCACGTCAGTGAAAAATTCATTCCTACCAAGACAGAGCCAGCAATCCTAACACTTGTCAAATGGAGATGCTGCAGTTCAATTAGAACAATGTAATAAATCAAAAGAGAGGTGCTATGTCTTTAAAAAGATGCTTGGTTTTGTTTGTGTATTTTAGGTTCACAAAAAGATTTCTTGAAAAGAAAGGTATGTAGCTGTTATACCTATGGAGGGGAAATAGGGATGCAGAAAAACACTAAGTACAGATGTAACAACGCTGATGGTTAACATTTATAGGTAATGAACCTTTGCTTAGTTTAGAAAATGATGCGATGTGAGGTTCAGGTGTACTGAATTTTCTGGCTAACTAAAAGTTAAGCAGAAACACTTTTCTGTTGTAATTACCCCAAACAGCATTGTTTCAGCATTTGGTATTGGTCAGATAATGAACAGTAATGATTCTTCAATAGGTCATGACTGCTGAGCCTTTGGGTCTCATTCTGACAATGAGTTTCGATAATGTACCAATATCGGTACACCATAAATACCAATACACAAGTTAAAGGGATCAGGATCTTCTTTTTATTGCCTAAACCCTGGAAAAATATATTTTTAGCCCAAACTTTCTAATATCACCAAAATTTTATTACAGTTTGCCTCTTTCCTAAGTCAAATAAAACCTGCATTACTAAGTAATCAATATCTTACTTGATTCAATATTTTCAGTTGACTTTGGCATTCCACTGGCCAGGAACAAGGAATCCCACAAACGTCACTCCAGATGTGATGCAGGTTTTAGTGATGCAACTACTTTCTATTAACAGGGTGCAGCCTCACATTTCATCCATGTTTTGGAATGATCATTAAGGAGATAAAGACGTTTCTGAGGATATTTGCTCATGGATAATCTTACTAGTCTCTGTATGAATTGTGAGGAAGCACCATTATTTTACAGGGAGAAACTGAGGTACTGAGAATCTAAAAAATGAGAAAACAGTCACTCTTAGAGATAATGGAATGGAAATTGTGACAAAAAACCCTTGGCTGAATGTTCTTCCATAACAATAACACTCCAATGCACATGTAATGCCATCTTTTTGATTAATTTTTCTTCCAAAATGGTCATAAATTTCAATAATTTATCTACTTATTTTGCAAAACTTCAATACATATCTAGGTCTAGCTTCACTGGCACTAGCAAAATCCAACATATTGACTATAATAGCCCATAAGGATTTTTATTTTTGTTTTATTTTTAGAGGCAGGGTCTCACTCTGTCAACCAGGTTGGAGTGCAAGAATGGGGTTCACAGCTCACTGCAACCTCCCACCCTTGGACTCAAGCTGTCCTCCTGCCTCAGCCTCCCAAGTTGCTGGGACTACAGGTGCACGCCAGCATGCACGATTGATTTTAAAGTTACTTTTTGTAGAGATGGAGTCACGAACTCCTGGCCTCAAGCATTCCTCCTGCCTCAACCTTCCAACAGAGGTTTTAAAAAATAAAAATGTAATGCTTTATATTTGAGAAATGTCTTTAATAATGTGTTACATAATAAATTGTCATGACAGTATTAGTACTTCAGATTCTTCATTTGCAATAGAAAAGCCACTTATCTAGAATTATCTAAAGATTTTTCTTACCAGATAATAATTATTGAAATTAAGCAATAAAGCTATCAATAATAACACTTGTAAGTATAATGCTCTTTACTTACAAAATATTTACTGTATAACAGATAATATGTTAAATATCCTTATATAAAGGTTGGTATTACTCTGTCCATTTTACATATGGGTCAACTGAGTCTCAGGAAATTTATATAAACTCTTCTAGGTTACATAGTAGTAAATGACAGAATCACGATTCAACTAAATTCTGTCTGATTCCAATGTCCATTCTCTGAGCTATACCATTGTCTTTAACATACTTCTTCTACCTCTGTAAGTCTCCAATTATAAAGACATTTTTTAAAAGTCTTCTATTCTTGCTGTCAGTTCATCAAGTAACTCCTCATTCCTGAGGTTTGTGAAGTTGCTTGTTTAAAAATAAAAAGAAATTTCTGTGCTCCAACCCAGATCTCCTAAATTGGATTTTCTATAGGCCATGCCTGATAATCTGTATAAAATTAACTTCAGGTAAGTTTAAGAAACAGTGTCTAGCCCTAGATTTTACTCTGTTCCCTTTTCACCTCCATTCCTTTTAAAAATACATTTCATTGTATATATTTAAGGTATACAACATGACATTGAGATACAGACAGACAGTAAAACAATTACTGTGCTCTTTCAAACACAGGTCATAAGGCAGCATCATTCATAAATGGTAATCTCTTCAAATGTGATCAAATGGAGCATACTGTTGGCACTCAGAATCAAAGCCACCAGAAGCTGCTTGAATTTTCCCTAGGATGTCCCTGTGCTATTTCTTTTCTTTCTTTTTTTTTTTTTTGAGACAGAGTTTTGCTCTTATTGCCCAAACTAGAGTGCAATGGTGCAATCTCAGCTCGCTGCAATCTCCACCTCCCAGGTTCAAGCGAGTCTCCTGCCTCAGTCTCCAGAGTAGCTGAGATTACAGCCACATGCCACCATGCCCAGCTAATTTTTTGTATTTTTAGTTAAAACAGGGTTTCACCATGTTAGCCAGGCTGGTCTCGAACTCCTTACCTCAGGTGATCTGCCTGCCTTGGCCTCCCATAGTGCTGAGATTACAGGTGTGAGCCACAGTGCCCGGCCCCCTGTGCTATTTCTACCATTCAAGCAGAAGTTTGAAATGCATATTCACATTTCAAATTTTAATAAGAATGTATTAGATAAAGTGCCTACTACATGTGCAGTACCATGAAAGAACCATGATGAGTACACAGGTAGAAAAGTCATGGAAACCCCTAGTGTCAAGAGAGGAATATTTAAAGACATATAGTCTAGAAAACAGCAGAATTTAGGATTACAAGAAGACCTTGGCAAAAAAAAAAAAAATTCTCAAATCAGGGTTCTTTTTAAGATGCTGGAATTAATTGCATCTGTGCTGGGGTTGAAAATCAAATGGCCACCCTTATGTAAGGTAATTTATTCCCACAACTTCTACCTGCATCACAGGGCTTTATTGGCTTAACATCAATGATACAAATTAAATACTCATTGTATGAGGTGGGAGGGAGAGAAAGATTATGTTTAACCTCATACTGACTGCAACACTGTCTGTTAAAAATGAGCTGTACACAAAACACAGAAAGCTTTTTAACAATACAATTACACTACTGAATTTTTTAACTTTAATTATTTCCTGCTACCAAATGGCTTCGATTCTGATTAGCTTCCTTTGTAGTAACTGGTGTTTTTCTACATTCAATCTCAAAAGATGAAAAAAGGCGTATCTGCTCAGGTTTCCTTGGAATGTTTTTTTCTTAGTTATCTTTTGGAGTTGGGAATCACGTTACTTTCTTTAACATACTGTGTTTATTATTCTAGCATGTTAAAGATGTTTTAACAGTGATGTTAATAGGCATATTTTATTTTAATATTGAATAATATATCCTTAACTATACACAGATCTTTTAAACATTTATAGAAAACACAACACAGCTGAAATGAGAAATTCTAAATTCCAGTAGTTTCTGGATTTGATCATTTGTGCCAATTTCCATTGAAACCAAGGCTTAGAGAGCAAGATTTCCATATGGAAAACTGAAGGCTGAATGAGTTTTGTAGCTGAGTTTAAAATTGCAGGAAGAAACTCCATGGTGATTTCACTGTCTACTGCATACTCAGCAGAATAGCTGTTAGTTATAAAAGCATCAGGCTACCAAGGTAAAGTACTTGAAAACACAAAGTGAAACACATTTCACCGACTAACGTAATAGACAGTCAACCTCCTTATCACAATTGCCTGGAGATAGACACATCTTTTCATGTCTTGTATTCATCCTGGCTACTTTCACTCCTGGAGGGCTTTCGAACTTGGATTTGACACCTCTTAAATTTCTGCTTTCTGTAAATGTGAAGAGGTTTTCTTTTCTTAGTTTTAGCCTTACTTGGAGCTCAAGTCTAACTTAGATTAAAGAGAAGTAGTCTTGGCCTTAGAAACTCAATGTTTGTTCTTGATCTTTCTTTTTTTCCTTTTGTTTTTTATGAGATTGAGCTAAAAACCCCAAAGTGGGACATAATGGCTTTAGAGACAGGAAGGAAATATTCTTTACTCTTTTTTTTCTAGTGTAAAAAGCCCACAAGGCTCTTTTGTACAAAGCCCACAGTAGAAGCGCTCCCTCAAAAGCCACCTTTTTTTCCTAAATAGTCTTAGAAGAGACAGTGTTCAGAAAAGATGACAACATCAAGTGTTGCTAATGTTAGACTCAAAACAAGCTAAATGGTTTATGGCCAGAACTTCCATTTACTATATATACTGTCAAAACAGGAATTTTTTTCCCAACCAATAAAATGTTTTTTTAAAGGTCATTGCCTCTGAAATTCCATGATCAACAACTTGCCACTTAAAAAGAAAAAAAAAATAGGGGAAAGTTCTCAAATGAGATATAGTGAGAAATCATCAGTATGACATCACAGAGAAAAACAAAATGGGATTATGAGAATGAAAAAGTTCTGGATTATGGATGGAAAAGAGGTGACAGATCCATTTCCTCCTATCAGCTTAAGATGTGACTTTGACTTTCAAAAACCTGGTAGCCATAGAACACGGCATCCACTTGGGATCATATGATACTAAATAATAAATCTATATCAAAATTAGCAAAGTACAAGTGCAATTCATTCAATCAGCTGATATTTATTGAGTGTTTGTTATGATGCAAGCACTCCGTGCACATAAAACAATGGCAAAGTCCCTATTCAATGAATCCTACATTCTAAAGAGTAATAGAATCTTCTTTTTCTGTTACAAATTGTACAGGCCCTTGAAAGTGGATGATCTTGAAGTAATGAAAGATTTGTTTTCCTCCAAAGACAAAGTTTCCTCCAAGACAGAAATAGCTATCATTTAATTAAAAGATTAGAAGGGTTCTATGTTTGAAGACCTGGAGTTTAAAGCACATTCTTCGCCTCTACTTGACCAAGATAGTTTTTGAACTATCTTGAACATTTAATTCAATTTTGAACATAATTTTGAACATTTAATTCAACTTCCTGTAACACGTACAGAGCTCCCATAGGCAAAACAATATGTGTTATTTAAATATGTTTGAAATACATTATTTAGAGCAATACTTAAAGTCTATATGTAACACAGTCCTATACACAATATTTTCTTCAGTTGTCAGCATTATATTTTGCATGCTCAAACCACCGAAACAAAGACGTCCCCAATGCCTACCTTGAACAGTCAGAGTAGCAGATGCTTCAGCTTTTCCCACCATATTTTCTGCAACACAAGTGTATGAACCCATGTCACCAGCCATCACCTTCCTAATTTTCAAGGTATGATCATCTCGGATTTCATATCTAATGACATAACAAAAGAAAGCACAGTTAAGTGGCTTTCCACTTGAAAGATCTCATCATTATACACACAATGCTTCAAAGCACATGCCACATTCTTTTCTGATAATTTAAAACAAAGAGTAAAATGTGGTATTCCTCTAAGTCAGCTGGCAGAAGAAAAGCTTGTTTTTATAATTATGTGGACTAACATATTAAACTACTTTCTAAAAGAACATTTTGGGGTAAAGTTAGCATTTATTTACTTATTTCCTCAAGCTCCTGTGGTCACACTAAAACAAAAAGATAGTGACCATTAATTAAATTCTTATCATTTGCCAGACTTTAAATGTTTTATAGATTTTATCCTTCTAAGTTTTTATAACAATGGTATGAAATAACTGTTATGCTCACCTCCATTTTTTGGATGAGGAAAATGAGGTATAGGAGGTAAGGCAACTTGGCCTAGGTCCTCATCTAGTTCGGTGGCAGAGTTGAAATTTGAACCCAGTTTCATTTTCAAGTTCACTTGTCTTGCCTCATCTTCCCTCCCCTTAAATGTTGGGTTTTCCTTGAACTTTCACTTTAGTCCTCTTTTTACTCTACATGATCTCCCTGAGTTAAGTTATCTACTATAGTTTATATATTGATCTACTACACAAACATTTCCTATCCCTAATTCATCTAAGTTCCAAATTTGGATTTCTAACTAATAATTAGACATCATATTCCATAGGCACCTAATATTTAATGTATTAAATAAAATTTCCATTCTTCCCCTAACATAAACCAACTCCTTTCCTTAACACATTTACGTATCTTCTTTCACCAGCTGTCCATATCTAACAACTCCTCCAATTTGTCATTTTAGTCTTAGAAATTTCTCTTTACTGTGGAGCCCTGTCTCCATCTCACCTCCCAGTTCAGACAGTTTACATCGCTGACCCGGACAACCACAAAAATAGTGTCCCTGCCGTTAGCCTCTCCCCAGAATAATGTAACACCCATAGTGCTAACAAAATTAATTTTTCCTCTTATTATTTTTTGGACACGGAGTCACACTCTGCCACTCAGGCTGAAGTGTAGTGATACGATCTTGGCTCACTCACTGCAACCTCCGCCTCCCAGGCTCAAGCAATTCTCCTGCCTCAGCCTCCCGAGCAGCTGGTATTACAGGCATGTGCCACCACACCTGGCTAATTTTTGTATTTTAGTAGAGACGATGTTTCACCATGTTGACCAGGCTGGTCTCGAACTCCTGACCTCAAATGATCTGCCCACCTCGGCCTCCCAAAGTGCTCGGATTATAGGTGTGTGCCACTGCATGCGGCCAACAAAATTAATTTTTCTAAAGGGTAAACCTATTTATACTAACACTCTTGGCTCACCAATGTGCATATATTATTAGAAATTCATTACACAAAGCCCTTCTTAGTTTCAACCTGATATCTCATAACTTCTCATCATAAATCCTATGCCCTAGCCATGCTAAACTTTATGCCACTCAAAAGATATGACATTCCTTCTCAGCTTGTGTCTATGTTGTGATAACCCATTTCCTGGAATATTCTTCTCTTCTTCCTTATCAGACTGATACATATTTTTCAAGACGTCACTTATGTGTCATGTTTCTTTGAGAATTCAAATCCCCCCCTCTGAGCTGGTATAGGTTTACCTTTATGTGACAAAAGAGCTTGTGTATTAGTCTGTTCTCACACTGCTATGAAGAAATACCCGAAACTGGGTAATTTATAAAGGAAAGAGGTTTAATTGACTCACAGTTCCACATGGCTGGGGAGACCTCAGGAAACTTACAATCATGGCGGAAGGCACCTCTTCACAGGGCGACAGGAGAGAGAATAAGTGCCAGCAGGGGAAATGCCAGACGCTTATAAAACCATCAGATCTCATGAGAACTCACTCACTATCACAAGAACAGCATGGGGGAAACCACCTCTATGATTCAATCATCTCCAACTGGTTCCACTCTTAACACGTGAATCTCATGATTCAAGGTGAGATTTGAGTGGGGACACAGAGTCAAACCATATCAGCTTGATATTGTTATTCTGTGTCTATCAATACATTTCATTTTCTGAGCTCCTTGAGAGCAGAAACTATGTCTAAACCACTACTGTAATCCCAACACCTAGAGAGAAGGCTCAACACATGTTTGCTGAATGAGTGAACATACTGGAGAAGACAGCCCACTGACAATACCTGAAAGCCTTTATTTTATTGGCTTGTTCCCTAAGGCTCCCTGATTTGTGCATCTCTGCTCCTGGCCAATTTAAGGACTTGACAGATATCAAGAAACTCTGACCTCTCCTACCATTCCCTGGTGATATTTTAGCTAAGGAAAAGGAAGCCTGATTTTTAATTGGCTCATGGACACATCCTTAATGCTGTATCTTTCCTCCCTTTCCTGCCTACTACCATTCCAAAAAATTAGTATTAACTGTCATCTGGCTGAACAGAAGAGAAACCTGTGATATTAAAGAATATCATATTTTACAAGGGTTCCCTGTGCAGCCCAGGGTCATGAATGCACGGTTCTTCTCTGAAAGCCTCAGAGAAAGCAGGATGGCAACTTCCTGTTTCTAATTATCTCCAGTATTGTATCTGGCCCCTGATAGAGGATTCTAGAATGGACTATTCTAACGGCCTGGATGTGGAGCTGATGTGATGAAAAACGTAGAAATGCTGAGTTGATAAATCATATCATGAAACTCTGATGTATACCTGGATTTGGGCAGCTCTCCATCATCTTTCCTCCATCGTACCGTAGGTACAGGGTCACCTCGGGCCTCACATTTAAATTCTGCACTGTCATCCACAGTTACTGCCAAGTTACTGGGTCTCTTCACAAATGATGGTCTCTCTAAAATTAAAAAGAGCCGCCTTAAGGTAAAATTTTAAAATGAACCAGCTGAAAAACACTTTAGGAGTTCAGTAAGAGCATATTTGTAATTTAAATATTAGTGAGGAAATTATTCCACAGAGTCCGCTCATTCTAGAAGCTTCTCCCTAGGTTTAGTGCTTCCTCCTAGTCCTCCTCCCACATCTTTGGCTATTTTATCTCAGGCTGCTTTTCTGATTTCTTCTCTCCTCTTTCTACCCACCCCACAAAAATACTTGGCTTAACAATATTTCTTTCTCCCTTCTATACAGATACAAAATGAGAAGAGATCTATTTTTCAGTAAGAAGATTAAATAAAATTGCACTTACCTAAAACAGTTAGTTCTGCTACTTCACTCTCACGTTCCCCAACCATATTGGTACCAACACAAACATATTTGCCAGCGTCACTTTTACGGGTGTAAGTGATCATGAGTTTTCCTCCTCGTATCTTAAAAAAAAGTTTCACATGAATACTATTAAAATTGCTTCAGCTATGTTTACCTGACAGAGGTCTTCACAAATGAAGACTACTTTCTAAGCATATACATCAAAGCATAATTACATCAAACAGCTAATGTGTAGTATTTGCTATTTTTAGGTAGTAACCTTAAAGAGAACTGACTCCAAAGGTACAATATAAAAAAAGCAAAAATGTTTCTCTTTACTTACATTTCATGTAAAGTTATATTCTGTATAGCTAGAAACTTGTTGCCCACTCGGCCAAGTTATTTCATATTATTTAGTTAAGTGAAAAACCACAAAAAATTGTGTGAATAATTTGGTTAGCAAGAGGAAAAATAAAATTCTTAATACCATATGACTATAACTAATATTGAAATATATATTAGCTATAAGTGATTTCAAGAAAATGTATTCCAGCATTATGTGAATTAACTAAAATGTCTCTAATAACTTAATTTGCCAGAGTTGCTTTAAAGGAGTGTATCTTCATTGCAAAAACATAGTAGAACCTGTCATTTCCTTAAAAACGTGATGTTGCTGCCACCCAAGCTGGTTTTGGGGACTTGGGAAGCAGAGAATGAATAGGTCCCAATAAATCATCAGGAACGACACATTTGGGTACACTCTTGAACATATAATTGAATGCAAATTAATTTTAAATGTTATCAGGCATACAGTACAAGAAGTCGACTGAAACTAAACATGAATTAAGATTGGACTATCCTTAATTTAACACGCTTTTGGATGAGAGTTCAGTTCAATTACCCACGAATATCTACAACGTCCTGATCTTAGAAAGGTTTCATTAGGGACAATTTCCAGAAGGTTTATTCATAGAGGTTTTTACCTCATAGTTACCAACTAGATAAAGGAAGAAGGAAGAAGGAAGGAAGGGAGGCAGGGAGAGAGGGAGGAAGGGACGGAAGGAGCGGGGGAGGAAGGGACGGAAACATCTAAGCACATTTTTTTTCATAATACATTAAGAAGTTCATTGAAACTACTGCTTTGTAAAGGTGAGGTCCCCTCACAGTTTTGAATGCCTAAATGGATTTATTTGAATCAAGGCATCCAAACTAAGTATTCTGGCCAAGTCTCTAAATACTAGAGGAAACAAAACATTAACAACGTTTTTAATTTTTGTGGGTTTAGAACTTGATTTTTTTTCAGTAGCATCATAAAGAAATGATCAGCCTGCTCCAGATTACCATCCAGGGATTTTCCTCTGCATCATTCATCATTCTGTCTCTCATACCCAGAACAATGTCTGCACACAGTAGTCACTCAACATACTGTTGTTGAATGTAAACTACTATTGTTAGTCTGTTATCCAAGTTAAAATATTTCTATAAGGTTTATAACAGTTATAAGATATATTAAATTGTTTTATTTTTTCATACATACTTACATTTTCAAATAGAGAAATATAAAGAAAATGTCACACAAAAAATGCACGTTAGTGTTAGTACTTTTGAACATTCGTCTTTCAATTATGTGTGTATACATACACACTCACATACACGCATGCATATACAGAGATACACATTTACAGTGAATGTGTTTATATATACACATATAAACATATATACATACACATAATTTTCCTAAAGTAGAATCATGTTATATATGCTGTTTTGTAATCTGCATTTTCAACAGTATGAGGCATTTTTATATTTTAAATGTTCAAGAAATTTTACACAGATCCTCAGCATCAATTTCCATGGCTACACACAATTCTAATGTTTGGGTTTACTACATTTTACCTAGCTATTCCCCTACTGATAGATATTTAGGATATCAGTGCCAGGTGATATAGATATCTCATTCTTCCCGCTTAAGAACAGCACTGAAATCAGCATTCTTTTGGACACACTTTTCTCATATGTGCAGTTATTTCCTTGGGAGGTAGCAAAGTGGGATTCTTAAATGTATACCCAACTTAAGGCTATTGGTTTATATTGCTAATGATCTTATGTTTCATAAAGTCATTTTAATATATCATTTAAATTTCTGTCTTTATCATAACCCTGCTGTGAGACTGTGTGGGGAAGTGTTAAAATAACCTCACTTTTCACTAAAGGGAACAGAGGCTCAGAAAAGTACAGCCTCTCCTCCCACATACCTCTGGTATGCGCACTGTAACAACATGTTTTAATTATGCTTCCAAGTGTCAGTCCCCTGACCTTAGTGTGAGCACTGAAGCAGAGGAGCACATGTAATTCCTCATGGGAGCCCCTGTTACAGCGCGTTGTAAATAGTAAAAATTGTGTGGGAGGAAATGACTTGTGCAATGTCACACAACAAGTTGGAACAAGGTGAAGACTTTAGGTAAGATATGTGTCTTTGGCTATACGCGTTATACAAATGAAAATAAATGCACAGCTCACATCCTTATTATCTTAATGTTTGATAAACTTGAGTTTAAAAAACTTGAGTTCTTGAGGTCCAGAACAATTTGAGTATCATCTTATCAAAATCCTCCTAAGAACTTTTGTAACCTTTCATGCACTGATTTTGGAACACTCACATAAGCATTTCCAAAAACCTTAAGGAAACAAAATTATTACAGGAAAAGAGGAAGACGAAAAATCCAATATCTGAAGTGGAAGTTAAGTGAGCTGAGGTGTAGCTAGATGTTTCTTTACTAGTTCTATAACTTTGGATAGCATACCGAGCCTCTTGTTATGCCTCAGAATCTAACCTTGAAGTCTCTGGATATTTAGGAGACAAGTTTATTGCTGAAAGAATTATACAACGATACATAAAAGATATACCAAAATAAGAGGAAACAAACACATAATTTAACATTCTCTTTGTTTTAAAAGTGAGTAAGTGTTCAATGATTTTTACCTACTATAAAATGTAAGGCTTTAAGGACAATTTTAAGACATTCAAATACATAGAAAAATTGCAAGTCAAAGGATAATAACATATAAATAATTTGCAACAGCGTAGATTTATTTCTACAGCTTCAGTATAATATAGTACTAATTCACTTTTACACATCTTAAATACTTGGGAATGTAGAGTTTTAAATCAACTTGCTTATGCACACATGGGGCACCAATTAACATTATATATGACAGCCCAATGCTATTATATGTTGAAAGAATCCATACAAATGGAGAAGGAGGGGGATTTAGTCAACAAGAGTAATGAGGGGACTGCCAGGAGATCCACAGACACGAAAAAATTCCGATTTCGAGATGAATGGGAGGAAACAATAGCTGAGGTAAACCAAAATTCAAAGAGGGCTATAAAGGCCTAAGGACTTCGTAGTATACACCCTGTTACTATAGCTCCAATTATATATTACGCTTGGCTTAATCATGGAAAAAATTGTATCACTAAATCTATCAGATCTATTCTGAGCCCATATCATGTGTTTGGTATTGAATATAGATAGAAAAACTGTTTCTTTTCAATCAAAATTTATTTTATAGCCATCTTTTACAACTAAATCACATTGGCTGTGTAAATTGAAAGTAACCCACCAGGCATTTTACAAATACTTTCTCTATTCTTTGTAAGTAAACAAAGCTGGAGTTTGTTTACTCTGTCAAATTTTTCTACAAGAAATGTTATTGGATAAATTAAGCATCATGAAAACCTGTTTTCATTAGTAACATAATATGACTAAAAGCATATGGTTACACAGTGTTCATACATGTAAAACTTTCATATCAATGCAAAAATATAAAACAAATTCAAGGCCTGAAAAATATTAAATTTTCAAAACACTTTTAATGAGAAAAATGCACTTTTTGTAACAATAGCAGAGATATTAATCATCAATGACTAAGTAAGGTCAACTAAATAGCACCTTTGTTTGTCTACTCAAGGTATTCTTTACCAAAATTACCTAGGTAAAGCCCAAAGACAACAAAATATATACGAAAACGTAACATTTTAAAAAAAGATTTCTAAATCCTAGATAAATTTTCAGATACATATACTTAGGAAAGCAAAGTGAGCATGGGCTCTGGAGTCAGGCTACTTTTTATTATATATGTGTAACTTTAGCCAAGATATTAGTTCCTCTGTATCTCTGCTTTTCAACTCTAAAATGGAAATCCTATTAATATAGAACTCTAAGGATATTATGAAGATTATGAAATAAACCATATGAAGCCCTTAGAAAATGCCTGCACATTATTATAATTATTTATTACACATATGCAGTTAATGATTCAATATTGTTTTTGATCTGTCTAATAAAAAACAATATTCCTTCCTTAGGCTAAATCCAGTCGCTTTTTATTAAAATTACAATTATAGGTCACATAATAAGGTTTAGTTAAGGATGAACCTCATATATGATGACGATCCCATAACATTATAATGGAGCTGAAAAATTCCTAGTGATGTTGCGGCCGTTGTAAGATCGTTTCCCAATGCATCGCCTTTTCTACGTTTACATAGATTTAGAGACATGAAAACTTGCCGTTGTGTTAGAATTGCCTACAGTATTCAATGCAGTAGCATACTGTACAGGTTTGTGGCCTAGGAGGAATCGGCTATATTGTATAGCCTAGGTGTGTAACAGGCCATACCACGTAGGTTTGTAAGTAAACTCTATCATGGCCACACAACAATCAAATCACCTAATAATGCATTTGTCAGAGCGTATCCCTGTCATGAATCAATGCATGACTGTAATTACTAAAGCAACTTCCACTGGTTTCATCAGGAAAATATATATTTGCATTGACACAGCCTAAGACTTAGAAACAAGTAAATGTTAGGCTTTATAGATCATTATTACCTCATCCAAAGCAGTGGTTCTCAATGGAGGCAATCACCTCCCCTCTCCCAGGAGATACCTGGCAATGCCTGCAGGCACATTCTGTCATCAGAACTTGGGGTGGGATTGGAGGACTGAAGAGTGTGGGGTGGGGGGCGGTGCTACTGGTATCTAATCAGTAGAGGCCAGAAATGCACACCAAAGAATTATCTGACTCAAACTGTCAATAACGCAGGGATTGAGAAACTGTGTTCTAAAGACCCAGTTCTGGACTAAATAATTGCTGGATTCAAATGACAAAAGGAAGGAAGGGATACAATTAGATAATACAAATAATACTTATTGTATTTAAGGAACAACTGCTCAGATTTCCCAGATTTGTATAAATACTCTCTCCCATAAATTTCCCACCTCATCAACAAACCAATTTCATTATAAAATACAACATTCTATTATAGACTCACTGACAATAATGGTTAAGGACCCCAAAGTAGATGTTACAAAAAATGAAAAAATAAGCAAGCCTCACCAATCCTGGGAGACGCTTCCTGCCTCAGGGATGACAGAGATAGAAACTGGTGAACGTGAAAGAACAAACCACAGAGTAGGGCAAATGAACTTAAAAAACAGAAGAAAAATGGCAGCTTTCAATTTCCATCAATTCAAATTAATTTTGGCATTATGTCAATGACTACATTGAAATGGACCTTAAAAGGCCGTAATTCTACTCTTAATGGTCACAAATATGGAATCCATGGTGGGCTGTTCATTTCAATAAACAAAAGAACAGAAAAATGACATAGTACTATGACCCTGATTGAATATAACACACTTTCAAGCAGGGCCTCCTAGTAACAATCAACACTTTGGCCGGGTGCAGTGGCCCATGCCTGTAATCCCAGGACTTTGGAAGACCGAGGCGGGTGGATCACCTGAGCTCAACAGTTTGAGACCAGCCTGGCCAACATGGTGAAACCCCATCTCTACTAAAATAAATAAATAAATAAATAAATAATTAGCTTGGTGTGGTGGCACGTGCCTGTAGTCCCAGCTACTCTGGAGGTTGAGGCAGGAGAATCGCTTGAACCTGGGAAGCAGAGGTTGCAGAGAGCCGAGATCGTGCCACTACACTCCAGCCTGGGCGACAGAGTGAGACTCCATCACACACAGACACAAAAGCAAAAAGAAATCAACATTTTATGTTGAGTCATATAAAAATACTGATTGTGAATGTAGGGTGAGTTTATACATTTTAAACTGTGGTGCCCCTATGTAAGCCAAAAATGAACGTTTTCTCTGTCTACATAGGGAAGAAAAATATGTCTAACACAAACAAAACACTACAAATGTGAAAATAGCACTATTTAAAATAAGCTGAAATATTTCTTGGCAAGTCTCTTCCTGCGGCTGGATTTGACAGCTGAATTGTAAACCTATCAAAAACTAGTTTGTGTAATGAACAGACACAATGTTAAACACTGAACTGCTGGAGCACTGCTTCAATTAACATAATCCGGGTAGTGGAGAAGCAGAACATGTTAAAGTTTCAGACAATGTGCTGGCATTTAGCCTGTGTCAAAAATTCAAGGCAGAGGTCTTCCTTCCTCATTACCATATACCTTACCAGCCCACAATAGTAACCACATTAGAAGACCACATTTCCATAAGCTCTAGACAGTGCTTGAAGAGGCCCTTAGCTATATACATACTTGATGAAAGCAAAGCAAAACAAAAAAATGTCCCACTGGTCTTGCTCCTTTTTGGGAAAGAGACAGAGGAGAGAGAAGAAGAAGATAAAGAATTTTAAAGTTTAAATATATTTAAACTTTCTACTTTTCTCTGTAATAGTCTCAGGTTTAAAAAAATGTTTTAGAGACATAAAAATGTAAAAATTCTTGATGTGTTTAATATATATGATTTTTATACACCAGGAATTTTCCCTGTAGAAAACTAGAAATGACTACTTTTCTTAGGGGTAAAGACTTCTCTGAGCAGTAGGAAATCCTGCCTGAATTGTTTACTGAATAATTATAGAGAATAATCAGGTTTAAAGATATAGCTTTTCTACCAAAAGTGAAGAAAACCATTTTATGTCTCTGGTTAGCATGGAAAAACTAGCATCAGTATTCTTATTTCCAGAATACAAGAAAAAAAATTTACCTTTGCACACAAAGAAATATACTGCCTTTAAAAAAGTAAATTGAGTAAACTTTTTTCATTCAGGTCCCTTTTAAAACATAAATTCAGTAAGTTTTTTGATTGGGTTACTCTATAGTATACAGCTTACCCTGAAATCAGTGCTCACAATCAGAAATAAGGATGAACTTAAAATGAACTCCTTGCGATGTCTTCATTTTCTACCCTAAAGCAAGTCAGATGATTTGCAGTATCTGTTACACAGGAATTTTTTTTTTTTTCAGACATCACCCCCACAATGTTATCCATACACCTCTAGGTTAACACACTAAACAGACTGGAGCTAATTAACTAGTTTGGCTACACAAATTCTTTTCTGCTTTTAATTACATTAACCTAATGTGACTTGAATTCAACAGACCAAAAACAAAACCGCTAATTATATTAAGGGCTTCAAAGATGATTTCAAATTGCTAACCACCAAACTGTCATAGAATTTATCTCATTTCCTTTAATATATTTTACATGCAAAATCTGTGCTTTACTAAAAATACTATTTAAAAATACATCAAAACAATGAATAATAGAATATTGATTTATAATGCTAAAAGAGAAATATGTTTCAACTAACACAGATAAGACACACATAGGTATCATCATACCAATAAGCAATTATGCAGTACTAAATTTTTATAATCTTTGAAAAGATTAAAGGCTTGAAAATATTCATTTACAGTAGTAAGGGCTTGACAAGTGGGATTTACCTGAAGAATGAAGTTGTCTAAAGCACCTGAGTTTAGAAATTATTTTTTCAGAAAAAAAACTTGATTCGTTACCACCAACTCGTTTTCACACTATTTTGCAAAGTAAGTGAGATGAGAGGTTTTGAATTACAGTCTAGTGTATCATCCTTAAACAATTCACCACTAACTCTCCTTGTGCAGAATATCTCTTCATAGAAATGCTGTCAATTCTGCCTGGATCTTTGGCCTACAGAATAGAGAGCAAGCTGTTGTGAACTACAGAAGTGCCTGGCATGGCTTCTTAACAACAATGAGATGCAGGTAACCCAGATGGCCAGTCATAGCCCCCAGACATTCCCCTTGGTGAAATCAGCTGCAGGACAGTTTTAGATGGTCCCTAAGGACGCCTTTCAACAGAAACATATGAAGAAGAGTCACAGCAATAACGGCTTTTATTTCTCTAAATTTTGGCATCAAATTAACAACAACAACAACAACAACAACAACAGTAACAATCCAGAAAAAAATAACTTGTCTGAGGAGGGTGCAGAGAATAAGAGGAGGCAAAGTAATACCCATTACTTTCCAATCTGGCTGCAAGAATAATATCAGCCTTTAATGTTAGTTCAGATTAAAGCATTCATATTGTCTAATGCATGCCATCCTATTTCTCAAAAATAATCATGCTTTATTGCATTCTAATTAAGCAAAAGCATTGCTAGTACCATAATTATTTTGTATAAATGATAGACAAAGAATTGGATAATCAATCTCAAAAGTATCCTAGTAACCTAAAAATATATAATCAAGTAAAAATAATTCATAAAATTCAGATATTATACAATATAACAGAAAATACAGTATTTCTTATTTTATAATATTTCTTTGTCATATTCCCAGGTAGGTACTGCAAAAAGATTAATTTAAAAAACTACATCTCTTATTAAATAATTTCATGTTTTTATTAACTATGCCAAATCCAGATAAATTATATTTCTGAACATACACATTAATAATTTTGCTGTTTGTCTTTAAGACCTAAATTTTAATGTAGTCAGGTATTAGATAAAAATGTAAATTGTTGATAAATCAATTCAAAACCATCACCATAAAAATATCATTGATAGAGAGCAACTTATACTTACTGATCTAGTGACCAATACTTCTCTTAAATGTAAGAACAAATTTCAAGAAATTTGTTTTTATATATTCTATAAAAATGTGTATTTTATATATTTATTTGTACTAATCTCATAAAATAATTTTAAAATTCTATGCATTTATGACAAAATGATTTTATATTAAATATCAAAGCAAATGTTTTATTTTAGATTAAATAAACAATAAACCTCAGCCAAGTCGCGGTTCTTCTTGGTTAGCAAAGTTTATTAAAGATTTTTTGATCTTTGTATTTTTTATAAAAGCTATTGATTTTTTATTCATTTTCCCAAAATTTGTTACCTCGCTCTATTCCTATTTTATTCTGGTTCACAGGGACCTAAAAGAGAGAGAAAGGGGAAGGAGGAGGGGAAGGAAAAGGAGGAAGGAGAAATGCATTATTTTAATGACTTCCCACTCAAGTCTCTGGATTAGATATGATCTGGTTTCACGCTGTGCATCCACAGGCTGTCAGGTAAACTCGTCTTTAACTCAAGACTAGTCTAATACGAACTCATAACACAAAATGACAGCACTGTACCCCCAGATGGATGAAACTAAGGAAAACAGATTGTACACTAATATTTATAAGATTTTGCTTTTTTTTCTAGGCTATAAAATAATTATACCCAGATTAGTCAGCTTTCAATTAAACTGTAAAAAGTACCTAGATTTTACAAATTATTCACTAGTCCATTCTCGAGTGAAGGCTATTTCATCATTTACAGCCTGCTTCAAGTGTAAATAATGTTCCTGGGATTTGCACAAAAAATGTTTTATATAACAAAAGGACACTGGGGCAAGTACACACACATTGTAAAGAAAATATGAGAATGATAAATTGAAAGCCATGACCATTCTAAAAATTCCAGGTGACATAAAAAAGGACAGCATTGCCTGGAGAAAAGCCACAACTTGTTTCAGGTCTTTCAACTACTCTCTTAGGAGTGGAATGGAGAGGAAAAATAGGCAATTCGGATCTCTCCATTGGCGTCCCACATTTGCCCGGGCTACATACACACAAGAGAACACGATCCAGTTTCATTTGTTTCCTGGTACACTTCACAATACCATTTGAAAATCACCATGAATTCAGCCAGGAGTTTAAACACTCTTGATCATCAGAGAGAAGCAACAAGAGACTCATGCAGAAAAAGCAATTATCCCAGTGGGAACACGTGGCTCTTTGCACAGCTTGGTGAGCTGCCAGCTGAGAACACAGGCCTGGGAGAGTCCCCGCCTAGGACTCTGGCAGCTGCACTTCCCTGCTATTTCCATTTCTCCTCCTAAACTTCTCATTTCTTCCTCATAGCAATTTATAAATTGGTAGTTGGCTGTTTGCTGCTGCAGAAGCACACCTATGATAATTTGATTATAGACTACACCAGGAAGAGCTGTACTGCTAATTGCAGGTAAGTGGGAGCCACCCTGCAGAGAGACATAGTTAAAGGAAAGGATGATTTTCTTTGTGAAAGTATAAATTAGTATCTTGCTCTCTATCAAAAGTATATCACCAGAGAACCTTTTTATGATTCCTAACTTTAATAAATAACAGAAAGAAGGAACACAGCCCTCTTAAACATACCAATTTTGCTTGCTTAAGTGTAGCTCAAAGACAATATGAAGCCTTGGGTATGGCATTTTTCTGCTGGACACCCATTTTCCTGGGCTAGACAGAGGTACGTAGCCTAAAGCAATCAGCCAGGAAAGCCCCTTCTAATTTATAGTATTAACCAGGAACAGACAACTGCTGAGTGCTGATGCAATGGAGAGCAGATAAAACAGTGAAGGCTTTTTAGCAGATTCCCCAGGTGTCTGGTTCCCAAGTCATTAAGACTAGAACCCCAAAGTGAATCCTATAAAGGAGCCAATATAAAGAGTGGTTTTAGCCTTTGTTAGCTATCTTCTAAAAGTAAGAAAGCTAATTGATTTTTACCTCTATGAAAATTCTAGGTAGATTACATGCTAGCATTCAGCATTAATATGAAAAATTGATTTAGCTTATAGCTATTAAAGTTAATGTATTATTTCCTTCACAGGTCCCATGAAACAGTGTCCTGCTGTTTTAAAGGTAAAAAACAAAGTCTTATGGGCAATTTTCACTTTCCCACAAAACCAGGTTTCGTTTTTATCACCTCATCCAACCATCTGGCTCTAATTCTGAATTTACATACAGTCACTGCTAAGACAGCCTGAAATAAAAATCTACAAGGGAATTATGACTATACTCTAGAAATAAAGATGACAAATGTTCATAGTATTTGAGGGGAGAAAAGCTCATTTTCAAACTCTTGGCTCTTCTGAATTACAAGTACACCAGCTGAAAATACTTTGCCAACAGTAAATCCCTTTTCCTCTCTGTGGGTTCTTACACTTAGCTCTATAGTTTGGTCCAGTGTGAGAAATTTCCCTCACTACCAAATGCTTGCTAAGATAAAGCCTTTTCCAGAGATCACATATAACTTTTTACCCTTGAAATTTACATTGACTTACATTCTGTAGAAGACACAACCATGGCAAAGTCAAATCAAGGTTGGGTATGAACGGGATTCCTTGATACAGATTGACCAATTTTACTTTATATAAATACATTTTTATGAGAAAATATAAAACACATTTAATATTACTAATTAAGATTCTATAGAAGAAATATTCCTAAAATAGCTCCAAATTGAAGTAAACACTCATGCACATTCTGTGGTATTTGAATCCCAAAGAGTCAAAGGAGAAAAAGAAGAGCTTGCAAGTGACAAGCTTAATTGATTAATCAGAAGTTAGGGCTCATCAGACCAGGGTAAGAGATTCAATATCCATATGGCTAGTTGCTTCACCCTCCTTTGTTGAACACGAGATTATGCTAGAATGTAGCTCACTCATTTGGCAAATTTGTGCCTCATTTCATATGGAAAACATGTTCAAAACATACATAAATCCCATATCTTCCAACAATACACATGTTAACATAAATTAAAATATTTCTACACACCTCCTAAGAGGAAGCAAGTAGGCTAACTCCTCAATATGAGGAAGAAAATATGATCCTAGAAAAACAGGTCTGACCTAGCGCTTAAAAAGGAGCTTTCTAGTGGGGTAAACTTCAAAATTATAAATAGGTACTTTTTGCTATTTCCTGAGAACTAATAATTAACTCATGGACAAATAAGAAATAAAAATAAATTCATCTTGACCATTTCTATTTCTATAGTTGTTGGTGAAAACAAAATAACAGAGAAAATGATCTGTGTAAAGGGTATTGTAAAAACTGTTTGGAGGGATATTTATTCGGAACGTTCTTTTTTAGTCATAAATGGTTCCATTCCATAGCCAAGACAAAAGCATGCTGAACAGAAAATGTAATGCAAATGGTATTAATTGTACTAAGGGATATCAGTGTTTTACATGGCTTCTAACCCACGTCTAGGTTATACTGTTGGAACTTTGAGCTGAGAAATCAGAACCTTGTGCATCCTAGGTTGCTTCCATAGAAACCTATCTAAGAGTTCCAGCATTTAGGGACTGGAAAGGTCCACTAGAAGTTACATTAGTCAGTGTGAAGATTAAAGAACAAAGTAAAATCAATGAGAAAAGCTTGATCTGACATTCCCTGCCTCTCTTCTGCATAGAATATATGTTTTGTGATGGCAAAAACTTCCTCCTAGTTTTAACATTTAAAAACACATCACTTACATAGAAAGTATACTATCAGAATTTTTCACAATCTAAGAGATCGGACATAAATAATTCTTATGATTTCAGTCATCTCTTCTGAAAAAAATGCCAAATATCTTCAAATTTATGTTAAAAGCACACTATTTTATACTGCACTGTAGAAGACAAATTCAAATTCTGACCACTCCATACTAAAATAACAAATATATTTAAATTCTCTGGAGTTTCTATAGAAATTTTAAAGAACTTAAGAACTGCAAAAGCCTAACATCTGAAAAAAATCATGTTCTATGTGTAAAATGCCTTTGACAGTTCTTTCTGCAAGTATACAAAAAATGCATCAGTGAATCCGTGGTAAATTTAATAAATGTGCCAGTGTATTTAAGCAACAATCTGTATTATTGCTATTGTTTTAATTAATGAGAACTGTGATATACCAACACCAGCTATGTACATAGCATTGTTACATGCATCATTTTTAACGTTGAAAACATTCTCAGAAGGTGTATTTTCCTATATTTTGGATGAGAAAATTAAGGCTCTGAGAATATCAAAAGTTGCTCCAGATCATTTGGTAAGTGCACTGAAGGTCATTCTACATAGATCCAACATAAAGCTTCTAGAGAGGGCTTTCTTTGAGACAGAGAACAACGGCTTACTTTTTTTTTTTTTTGCTTCCCACGCCACAAACTACAAATTCACAGTATTTTTTAAATGTATAGATCCTCAAACTGAATGGCTGGAAGAATGAATAGTTGCTCTCCATGGACCTTCCTGAGCACATTACATTGAAGTTCCCCCTTCCAGCACACCCCATATTTAAGCCTGACCAATCTGGACATCCAACCTAATGGCCATTAGTCCATGTAATTGTCAGCAGAAAAACAATGTGCATGTTTACATTTCATATTTGCATGTGTTGTCTGTAGGACTAATGTTGTAAGGTAAATATCCCACATGCATTTCTATGCAGAAGAATGGCTCTCCTGTTCCCATGCAAACATGCGCTTATTATTATGAATGTTTAAAGGTTAAACAGAATATTTACAAGCTTCCCTAATAAAGATGGGGAAGTGTGGCATGATCTTTTATACGCATGATGCATGGAACACTACAGTGATGTGATATATCGAGGTGAGAGAAGAGTGACACCATGCATGTGAAAAGACTAAGGAATAAGAAATCATGGATTCCTTAGTAAATTGTACTCTATCTCCTCAAAGAGACAAATTTACATTATTTTCAGCCAGTATTATACAGGTTCAGCTCAACTGCTTTTGAAATGTTCCCATACAGTATGATGCTCTTAAAGGTGACTTAAGCGAAAGCCTGTTTCTAATGCAATAGGCCTTTAAAGCTTTGTGATCACCTCGATTTGTAAGATTTAAGAAGAGTAAACCTGTACCATCTGGTAGTAATTTTGTTAATGCACAACAGACTATTTTACAAGTGTACAATTTATCATATTATCAAATTCTTTGGTCTTAAGGAGATAAAAACGGCAGTGGTCAGATGTTACCAAGAGTTTTTTGGTTAAAGTAACTAACCTTTAAACAAAAGAATTGCAGAATCAGCATTAGATTGAGGAGATACTAGCCTCACCATAAAACTTAGAATTATTCTTTGAGAGAGAATATTTAAATAAAAGTGATAATGTGGGCAAGATGAAGAAATAATGCTAATCATCACCAATTATAAATAATGAAAAGGAAATCTCAATCCCCTGTAAAGTGATCAGATTAAAAATAATTGAAAACTAAAAGGCTTAAGAAAATTTCTTTGATTTTTTGCATTTTGAACCCTGTTTTAAGGAAAGGATATTGTTCACAACATCTTGTAAAATCAAATGCCCTTTTGAATGTAATACTTTTTTTTTTAAAGATTACAATTCACTTTGCTTGATGTCAACAGAAAGAAAAAAATGCAGTCTGTACTATCATAAGCAATCAGAAAGACTATAAGCAATTAGAAAAGTCAACTTTTTAAAAATAGAGAATTTACTAAAAAGTATTGTTATGTAAATATTTGTCCAAATTAAAGATAAAATGTACAAACAATTCTTTAAGATAAATTCTAAAACTATATTTTAGAGAAATATTTCATCTGATAAATGGAACACTGAGAATTAAATAAACTATTTAGGACATCATCCATGAACCCACAAAAGATTGGGCCTTTAATTTGGCAAACTACTTTAACCTATAATTAAACAAAGTGCTCCCTGACAGTAGAAAAATCCCACTAGTCCTTGGCTATTGGGAGACATTTAATGGCCTGATCAGATATATCAAAGTGCTTGGAAACTGAAGAAACTCTAGCTGCTTGTGTAAGCATATATTTTAAGAAAAAAGTAAGAGAAGAAACAACATTTGCATGTCTGCTTTCTATGCTGGGGTGGCAACCTAATCCGAAATTCCTACTGCAGGTTTGTTATTTGACCAGGTGTGTTCATTTTGTATCATTTTAATACAGTACTTCTGCTTAATATATGGTATTATTTTGAATTATGAGGTACAACTTTCTTTTTGGCTGATTACTCCAATTTCTGAGACACTTTCTGCTTTCTGGAAGGTCTATTCTGACTAACAGATCATGGATGCTAACTAGCAGCATGCAGCCATATCAGGTTTCGTCTCAGTGATTTTCAAGAGTTGGCGGAATTCCCTGTGGAAGGCAGCATAGGCATACTTGGTGAGGCAGTCCTCTACGTCATGCAACGTCATGCAACGTTACTTTGACTGAAACTAACATGTGGGTGGAACTAACTTTTGGAAAAGTATCCAAAACTGTTTTGGGTCTGAGTGTGCTGACTCATGCCCATAATCCCAGTCCTTTAGAAAACCAACCTTGGCAACACGGTGAGACCCCATCTCCACAAAAAAAAAAAAAAAAAAAAAAATTAGCTGGATATGGCTGCACATACCTGTAGTCTCAGTTGCTCACATGGCTGAAGTGGGAGGATCACCTGAGCCCAGGAGATTGAGGCTGCAGTGAGCCATGTCCACACCACAGCACTCCAGCCTGGGCGACAGAGAGATACCCTGTCTCAAACAAACAAATAAAACCAAAAGACTTGTTTTTTAGGAAATCTATTTGGAAAAACAAAAACTCCAGAATCATCTCAGGAGATTTAAGAGGATACTAACAAACAGTATGCAACAGTCAAAGCAGGATAGCATATCAACATTGTATGATATCAAAACCGAGGACTTTAATTCATATGTAAGTTCATTATAGTACTTAGATGAAACTTGAAAATATACAGTATATTGTTTCCCAAAGTCACCAAAGATTATTTGTTGAACTAGAAAATATTTTGTTGGCAATCTTTGGTGTCCAATGCCTTACTTCTGCATCTAAACATACTTCACCCCTCTATGGTCCTGGAGTCAGTTTATGTAAAGTTAAAAGAACTTTATAAGGAATAACAAGCAGGTGTTTCAAAGGACCTGGACAAAAATGGGCATGTAGATTATACATTATAAAGCCCATCAAGGTATGTATCTTACATATTGAGACTCATATATTGATGTAAACCTATACATTGACCAAAACAGGATATACTACAGTTTTACAAGTGTTTGGTTTTATGATCCATGAAATATCTAATTCAAAAGGTTTGCTTTAATTTTTGAAGTTAAATATCTTTCACCTTTCTAAGTTATTAAATTTAGTGTAGAATGAACAGGAACTGAAAATCAAGACAGGAGAACTTAAAATAATGCTTTATAATGAGGCTGCCATCAACAGTCCTCAAAATACTTTTGACTACTGTGGTTTGATTCTCAGAATGATCCTAATAAACAGGCAAACAAGATATCATTGTCTGAATATTTTCAACAATTAAAGGACTTGACCAAGGTTTGGTTGTTAGGACAGTTTAAAAAAACATGCTTTGGACATAACAGACCTTTCCCAAGATGGTCACAGATTAAGCTTAACTTACTATTTAAATTGCTGCAATTTATTTTCTGTTTTGAATGAGATTGTGTGACAACCTCTGATATTCAGTCATTTAAGATCAATTTCTATATGTTCGCAATAATATGCAGAATGTACAAAATATTAATCAAATCGACGTAAGGCCATCCCCGTACCTAATGGATAAATAAGCAGAGAAATTTACTAAACCCTATATATTTAAAATACTACTTTCAATGCTGTTACCAAGATAGGAAATACTGAATTTAGAACACAAAACAAATGGAAAAATTATATGAAATAAATCCTTGAAAACCCTTTGTTGTTGAGTTTTTTGTTAAGATATATCATAATCAAGTTTAAGTGTCATTTTAGATGGGTTGATCAGGTCTAGTCTGTCATGGGAAAAATCCCAAGAAGAACTCTTATGATGGGAGACTCTACACTAAGCCGTTATGTGACTCAGGGTAAATCAATGGGCTTGGCCTGTTGTCCCTGAAAACAAGGACCTCGCCTATTCACAATCTCTCAACTCTGCTCCATCTCTAAGATTCTATATCAGTATGTCACACTGATAGCAATGTCTTTACTCACAGAATTAACTTGTGTAGTATCTCCTATTTTTAAGCCAATAAAATATCATGCTTTAGAATAAAGAAATGGTGTGGATGATACCCTCTTCCCATTTTACAGGAGAGTAAGATAAGAAATGCGTAATTATATGTGGAAATAAAATTAACAAAATCATATATATTCAAATTAGCAACTTTTCATCCCTGAGTATCCTAAAAGACAAAATTTCTGACTTATATTACATTCATTTAACACCTTCTCAAGAAATACGTATAGAGCTTCGACCACAAGACAGACATGAGGAATACAGGTAGCCTTTCATGTCTTATGTATATTAGATAAGCAATATGTAAATCATAATTTAGAATAGATTATAAGAGAAGCACTTGGTAAAAGGAAAAGGAACAGATCATAGGAAGAAGAGATCTAGTGTGGGTATTTGGGTGGGATTTTGCTGATGGTTCCTCTGAAGAAGTTTTCTTTGAGACCTGAAAAATGAGTGTGTTAGACAAAGGGGCTGTAAGAACAGAACATTACAGATAGAAAACCACATGCCACGACTCTCATAAATTGGTACACCAAGCTGTTGGCATGCAAGCTTTCAAATGCACATGTAACATATGAATAGTGAAAAGACAGAGCAACAACCAAATGCTCACTGAAATTATCTTTTTAATTGCATTGTCATCTAAACTAATTTGTGTACTAGAATGGAGAATGCTTTAGTTTATTGCAATCCTTTCAAAAGAGTGCTTGGACTTCACAGGTAGGTGTGAAATACTTGGCTTTCTTTTTTCTAGTTTCAGGGTCCAAACGTGATGAGTCTATGTGTAATTACTTAAATAAAATTGCAAGGGTATGGGTAGTTTCAGGATGTTTCTTGGGAAGAGGAACCAGCCTTTCTCAACCAGAACTTTGCATCTGAATCACATAATTTCTCAATTCCCCTAAGGATAATACATAACGAGAACTGTTCTAGATGCATGGGAAAGAAGCTGATTCATTACACACAGTGGATACCTTTAGGGCACTAGGACAGAATTCTCCTGTGGAATAAGCAGTTGGCAGTTGATGATAGCATTGCCCAATAAAGGTATACATAGAACTTGAATCAGTTTCTTAATTTCAGTGTTAGTCTAAACACTTTACTTACTCATAATGTTCACCCAAAACACTCCTAGTGATTCTGTGGCAACTGAAAATCCTCACAGTTGTGAATCAGATATAGATAGAAATACGTGCAGAGGAGATAGAAAGCTGGATCTTTGTTCACATACATTTATATTATCATCTTGCTTCTTGAAGAAAATTGGGATTGTTATGGCATGAGTAGTTTCGGATTTTCCTTTACCATCAAGATTTAGATGACTAAACATATTCAGAGTTCAAATAGGTATACTAACAACAATAATAAAGAGAACACCATTACTAATGTGTATTAAGTGTGTCACCATTTACAATGACATTTAACATGCATTTTCTCGCTGAATTTCCTCAACGACACATTGAACTAATCTACGTATGATTAGATAATTCATTTCACAGATGGAAACGATGAAATTTATAGAGATCAAATGTCTTCCATAAGATCATGCATTTAATAGGTTTTGAAACCCAAAATTATAATGTGGTCTTATAATGCCCAAGTCTATGCTTTGTTCTACTAATCCCCAGTGTTTCAATTATTAAATATGAAAATTAAGATAGACAGGAAAAAATTATTTTTAAGTCATATATTCAATCCAATTACTGGTATAATAAAGTTGTGTTGACTTAACATATTTAAATCCCAAATATAAAATTTATTTTGGAAAATAAATAGAATACATAACGTGCATTGACACTTTATGTAAGATGAACCCGAAAAAAAAAATCTACTTCTAGTTTACTACTCAGGTTTCCTTTGACCTTCACACAACAGAGCTATATATTTATTTTGCAGAAACACAAATTTAACTTCTCAGGGAAAAGGGGCTTTATGACATCAGCTGTATTAAGTATGTTAATTTCCTCTAGGGGAGAGGAGGGGAAGAGGAAGCAAAAGACATTGAACAATGAAAGAAATTGGAAGAGCAGACGAAAGCACTAATCGAAGGAAGGGAGGAGAAGCAGATGGCGTAGGAAGGAGACATGTGGGAATTGGGGGGAAAGGAAGCAATTGGCAAGGAGTGGGCTGAATGCCAAATTTGTGAAGGATCTGAAGGGCACTGGGGATTTGGATGGGATGTGAGTCAGCTGCTTTTTACCAAAATATCACACCAACAATGGAAATCAAAGAAGCCTACAAAGACACACAGGAAGCAGAAAAGGACTGGGAAAAGACCTGATGACACACTCCATTCTAATAATTTTACCTCGTCAGCATGGGAATGGGAAGTGTTACATAGTTATTTTTGGTTTTTTGGTTTTGTTTTGTTTTTTACTGCATAACTAAGTTGTTCTCCGACCTTCACTACAAATTTTCAGATCTTTAACTTGCTTTTGAAAGAAATGATACAGATAAAACCCTTCTGTATATTTTAGCTATTTTTTACTTACCTTATATAAATGTGATTTGCTATTCAATGTCACTCATACACAAAACAATTCATTTAAACCTTCTAGGATTACAGTGACCAACTATCCCCATTTTCCCAGACCTGAGGGATTTCCTGGGAATAGAATTCTCATTTCTAACACCAGGACCATCCTGGGCAAAACAGAATGGCTGATTTTCCTATGTAAGGTAAAAATCTTAAGAAAAAGCTACTAAATGTACTTGTTCATCATACTAAAGCATACTGATGCTGTAAAATTTTTTTCTACATTTTGCAAAGAAGAATGGATAAAATCTCAATTCAGTTATGCAATAAATAGATGAAGTGAAAAAAACAGTTACTGATTGGAAAATGGCTTTGATGAAAATAAATATCTTATAAACAAATTCTTTCCCCATCATCTAAATTATTTTTTCAATCAAGTAAAAACAATGGTAGACATAGAGGATATTTGTGACATGCTACTGTGAGGACAGTAGAAAGAAGAATAAACAAGTCAGCATAACTTATCTCAAAGAATAATATAAGTCATTCAAAAATGCTTAAGTCACAAAGGCTCATACCAGCTAAGAATTTGAAGCATGAAAAAATGGCTTTTTAAGCTCTTGTTCTTAATAAAATGAAACAATTCAGGATAAATGATTGACAAAGGTTATCATGAAGAAAATAATTCTGAAATTTCAGAATTGAGTCTGGGCAGAGCTTAATATTTATACTGTGTTGTTAATGTGTTAGTTTTTACTGTACTTTATTATATCTATACAAAATTCTCCAGACACTATATTAACAATATTTTATTTAACTCAATTTTTCATTTGTTATGTAACATCTCATAATTGCTTACTTTTTTCAGCAATAACTTTTGAAATCTGTGCAGCTAATGATATTAGAACCTGGCTAATTCACAATTTGGACTGATAACTACAAAGCATATTCAGTTGAATGATTTACTGATTTATAATATCCTCTTCAATATAAATTCTTCTTTTGGTAAATGCCAAATGATGACAGTTAATTGTTTTCTTTAGATAACCTCTAATCTCTTTTTAGGTAAGACTTCTGGTCTTCAGAATAAATAATTTTAGGTTGTCTGAGCTATAATATTTGGCCATATTGGACCATTTCTGTGCCATCTTTTATGAAACTACTCAACCTTTCAAATTTAAAAATCTTTTTTATGTTATAGATTTCAATACTGAACATAATACGGACTAGTTCTTGAACATGCCAAACCCCAGTTTCAAGATCACCACAACTTCCATTCTGTGAATTAATCTCTCCAAATCCTTGAATATTAAAAATAGTACTTCATAATGGAAACCAAGAGATACTGTCGTCCTGAGTCAAAATTTGCACTGATAGCATAGCAGAGTTGTTATATATGTTGCAGAATCTATAGGACCCTATAAAAATGTTATGAATGAAAAAAATGGAAGTGACCCCTTGGTTGCCCTCTCTTTCCCCAACAGCCAATTTAGATGTAGCGACTGCATTAGCAGAAGTTTAGTATGTATCTGACAAGATTGTTGTCAGGATTAAATGGGTGAATATACATAAAGTGCTTATACTACGACCTGGCACATAGCAAGTGCTGTCACCATCATCATCTCCTCCTTCTTCATCTTATTTGTAACACTAAATTGACAAGTATAAGCGTACCCTAATGTAAAGAAAATAGCTTAGGCATTGGGTTTTCAAGCAGATAAAATGAGATTATATAAAGCATATAATACATAGCAAGTTCTTAATATTCAATAGCTATATTATCTCTAAAAATTGACATTTATTTAGATTACATTTAATAAAATAAAATTTAAATAAATAAATGTAAATAATTTTTATTTACAATTTTTCAGATTAAAAAGGAAATTTTTTCTTTTTTCTTTTTTTTTTGGGGGGGGATAGAGTTTCACTCTTGTTGCCCAGGCTAGAGTGCAATGGCGCGATCTCGGCTCACTGCACCCTCTGCCTCCCAGGTTCAAGAGACTGCCCTGCCTCAGCTTCCCAAGTAGCTGGGATTATGGCATGTGCCACCATGCCTGGCTAATTTTTTTGTATTTTTAGTAGAGATGGGGTTTCTCCATGTTGGTCAGGCTGGTCTTGAACTCCCAACCTCAAGTGATCTGCCTGCCCTGCCCTCCCAAAGTGCTCAGATTAAAGGCATGAGCCACCGTGCCCAACAAAAGGAACTTTTTTTCAATAGACTTTCATGACACAGTTATGCAGAAGAGCTAAATACAAAGCCTTAAATAACTATCTTGTAACATTCAATAAACATATCATGTATACTATGTAGCAGATATTGGAAATTTATTATTGTTTCTGTAAATATTCATTTACTAATCTAAAACAAAAGGTTTAATTCCTACTTGCCAATTTGCAGATCTCATATAAATACATAAAAGTATCATATTCTGTTAGTATAATGGTATTCATTTATGATCTTATTTTAATAGATATTAAGATAAACTATACAGTTGCTTTTGTCTCATCAGTTATCACCTAGGTACTATTAAATACCTTAATATTTTATTTCATAAACACATTTGTGTTTATGCTTGTAACAGTCAATTAAACAAGTTTTATTTATAAGCCATCCTCCATAAGAGATCAGCAATTTCATCTCTATGCCTGCAATTCCTGCAGCTACCACCAGGTTCATTTTATAGAAATCCAATACAAAGTATGAGAAATTGATGCCTGGAACTTGGTGCAATTGTCTGTGACCCAAAGAACTGTGCTAATTTATAACAAACTCACCTTTTTGCTGAGATAAAAATAACAAAATTGTCTAAGAAAACAAATATAGAATAAATGGCAAAATTTTAAACAAACTCAATCTAGGAAAATATTTTTGATGTCTACTTTAAATGTTTTAACTTTTTCCTTAATGTACAAGGCAATTTCAGTTTTTAGACTGAACAAAATAATTATGTTTTCAATACTTGGTGTTAACTTTTTCCCAATCTTAACATTTTCTTTTTCCCACCCTAATAAAATATCTTGAACTTAAATGCAGTATTTCTAAAAAGTAGTGAAATTTTTTAAAATCGCTTTTTGTAAGGTATTTTCAAAGATATCCAAAAGAGCACTTTAGTCCTCCAATTTATCTTTATAAGAAAATTTCATTTATTAACAAGATGGATATGATTAAGTCTCAAACACATGAAGTAAATCAATTTAATCTAGCCTACCAGTTAAACTACTTTTATTTCTAACTCTAAATATAAATACTCATGTCTAGAAAACAAAGAACACTAGAGACAAACATCATTTAAGGCCTCTTTCAAATGATTCTAAGAAACATGTGCCAAAAAAGTTCTAAGAAATTCTCCTATCATGTAAGACAATAAGAAAATGTTATTTATATATTCATGGTTTATAATCATCTGGATCTAAAATTTGGCTCTGAATCCAGGTCACTGTAAGAAGAAATGAATTAAGAACTTTAAAAAAAACACAGGTGCAGCTATAATTCAACTACATATTTCCCTTTTTTGTAGGGTGTGTCTTTGTTCTCACAGCTGGGAGAGGTGTACTTTAAATCTTCAACAAAGAAAGCCACCACATTAAAGAACTCTAGAAATTCCTATAACCAAAACTGTAGCAATAAGCATGCAATATTCAATTGTCTTTCATAATGATATTATGTGCTTTAATCTTCTGTTCATCTGCACTCAGCACATTTGGCAAAGTACATTAACAATAGAGATGAATACACTCATTTGAATACAAGGCTTAGGAAAGAAGAATCACGTACAATGGCTAATAACCAACATCTTTTAAGAATTTATTTTCACTATTGAAAAAAAGAACTAGAAATAATGTCACGTATTCTGTTTATGTTCTAAGTTTTTGTTTTAATTATTCAATTTCAGTTTTGCCTAAAGGAAGAAAATAAAACAAAAACAATTACGATTTACATAAGATCAGTGATTTTGAACCCAAACTGCTGATTTTTAATGTATTCCTTTTCCCAAATGTATAAATGTGCTTTTTACCTCCAGTGTTTTATCAGTTCCACAGTCATAATTTATACAAAACACACAGATGGTCTTAGAAATAGTAAAAGTTTCAGATGTTACAACTTCCTGGCATATGGAACACCATCATGGATCATCATTTTGGCAGCATGTAAATGATTTAAAAGTTATTTATATATTAACATCTTGGCATCATTTCATAGTCATAGGTTTTTACAACTTTAAACTGTTTGATTCCTTATTGTAGGTGGTTCTTACATTAACTAGAAGCTACTGATGGCGTGGGGGAACTGGTGCTCTTTAATTAGAGGACAGCATCCCCTTAGACAGCAAAAGTAAATGAAGATTCTAAAATAAATTAAACATTTTGGCATAAACAATAAAATGTCATCTAGTTCACTATATGATACATCAGGGAGTTCCAAGAATTTTTAAAAATCAAATTTATTATAGTGATTTTAAACTGTGAATGTCACAAAAAAATTAACACATACACAAGCATACCCACAAAATACAACCTTTAAAATTAACTGAGATCTTTCAAAATGTAAGACGACAACCACCATTATTTTTTATCTAGAGTATGGAACACGACATTAAAAAGAGTCATCTATGCTCTGTGTCTAGTTTTGATCTTTCCAGTCGGTCTTGAAACGTTCAATGAGGTTTTAACCCCCAGCACTCCCCTGAAATGGCTCTTGTCAAGGTCATTCATGATTGCTCACCGAGTTGTTAAATCCAGTGGTGAATTCTTAATCCCCATTATTACTCCATCTACCAGCTGTAACTGGTAGTCACCAACACCTCCTTCAAACCGTCTTTACTCGGCGGCCCTTCTAATTTTCCTCCTTTCCCAGTGACTGCTCCCTCTCAGTTTCCACTGCTCTTTCTGCCTCTTCTCTGTGAGAACTAAGCACTGGACCGCTTTTCCTTTCTATCTGCAACCATTCCCTTGGTGATTGCAGTCTCCTGTTTTTAAATAACATGTATGCACTGATGACTCCCATATTCATTAGGAAAGGCTATGCTGTATGTGCTAAAAAATCCTCAGTGACTTAATCAACAAAAGATTTATTTCTCATTCATTTTCCATGTCCATCTTGAGAAGACAGAGGTGTGGGGTAGAACGTTCTACACATAACTCAGGGCTCAGGCTCTCAGGGTGTCTTCCATGTTGCAGTTGCACTACCTAATAAAACAAGTAGCTTGCTTGGCTGCAGAGTGGTAAAGAGAGTACTGGAGTATTTAAATCACTAGTATTTAATTTCTTTAACGTTCACTCACAACCCATGAAGCTGAAAAAGTCCAACAGGTCTGCCGGACAGCAAAAAAGCTGGGAAGCAGAGAGTTTCATCTGCCCAGAAGGATACGAGAACTGTATAGTAATGAGTACTTGTATGTCTACCACAATTTAATTTTTTCTCCAACCTCAACCTCAATTCTGAATTCCTGACTCATGTATCCAACTGCCTATTTGACAATTATAGTGGGATATCCAAGAAGCATTTCAAAATTACCATGTCGAAAACTGAGCTCCTGATAACTTCCCACCCCAAATATTCTCCTACAATCTATGGCATCTCCGTTAATGGCATCTACACTATTTCAGTTGTGCAGGCCAATTAATTAGGAGGTCCTTGACTTTTCTCTTTCGCTCACAAACACATCCAGTCTGTTAGCAAATTCTGTTGGCTATTGCTTTGTAATGTATCCAGAATCTAGCCACTCCTCACTACCTCCCCATCCTAACAGCCTGGTTCAAACTACCATTTGTCTCTCACCCGGATTACCCTGAGAGCTCTCAATGAGTCTCCCTGTCTCTACCATTGCCACGTTTCAGTGTGTTCTCAGGAGAGCAGAGGCTTCCCAGCTTGCTTAGAAGAAAAGCCAAACTATCTATAACACCTGTAAGAGCCTACACAGTTGGACAATTATTAAATTCACAGCCTTTTTAAAAAGGCTGTCTCCCTGAGAGTATCTCCTGTAAATCTTTACTCATTCTGTTCAACCAACACTGACTTTTTACTCTTCAGTGAATGCGTCAGGTATACCCCACCTCAGGGTTTTCGTATTTACTACTTTGTCTGCCTAGAACAACCTTTTTCCAGACACTTGTATAGTTCATTCCATCAATTTTTTGAGGTTTTTTTATGTGAGGCATTCTCTCTAATCCGCCTCTTTAAAATTTCAATCCCACCTGAACCCTAATGAATTCATCTACCTCTTCACAATTTTTAATAGGACTCACTATAGTTTAACTTACTGTATGTTATACCTATTTATTTTGGTTTTTGTCTGTATACCCTTTCTCCACTTTTATAGGATTTATTATAGTATAACTTACTGTATGTTATACTTATTTATTTTGGTTTTTGTCTGTATACACTTTCTCTATTTTTGTAGGATTTATTATAGTTTAACTTACTGTGTATTATACTTATTTATTTGGTTTTCTCTGTATACACACTCATAAAATGTAAGCTTCAGTAGAACACTCACTGAGTTTTGATCAAGATGCATTTCCAGGGCTAAGAATTTTGTCAGCCAGGTGTGGTGGCTCATGCCTGTAATCCCAGCACTTTGGGAGGTCAAGACAGGCATATCACGAGGTCAGGAGGTTGAGACCATCCTGGTCAACATGGTGAAACCTCATCTCTATTAAAAATACAAAAATTAGCTGGGTGTGGTGGTGCACGCCTGTAATCCCAGCTACTCAAGAGGTTAAGGCAGGATAATCACTTGAACCCAGGAGGCAGAGCGTGCAGTGAGGTGAGACTGTGCCACTGCACTCCAGCCTGGTGACAGAGCAAGACTCCGTCTCAAAAAAAATAAATAAAATAAATAAAAAAAGAATTTTGTCATTAACTTGTATTAAATACGAATAGGTTATCAGGAAAGGAATGAGGGAAAGTCAGGGATAATAATGGTTTCAATGTGTTTGAATCAGTAAGGAAGGGAAAGGGGAATTATAGATAATGGTCATTAAATGATCTAGAATATATTTTTAAGGGCAAAGTATTCTTGTCTTCATTGTACATGAATCCAAAAGGAATCTGTTATCGCTAACAAGAGAAGAATTTGTTTCTCCACTCTATTTCTTGCATGGTGTTTCTTGACTTCATTTCCAAAAACCAATGTTTCCACATATAGTTCCTTTTATCGTGTGACTCTGCAGCACCTCTGATAAGCAGAACCAGGTCATCCTCACACCAGTCCCAAGAATTATAGAAAGCCTTTGGGAGACTCATTCTCATTCAGATTTACATGAAAAAAAAGCTTAATTTTCTTTCAAGGTACCTAAAACTTTGTCTCACACAACTTTCTTTACTTTTCTCACTATTAATTTTTTCCAAGCTAATCTACTAACCAGTTGCTCAGAAATAGTGCAACTACACTAGGTTTGTGTGGTCTGCATTATAACTTTGCTCTTGTACATCCTCAGCAGTGACCTTTTCCTCACACATACATTCTTCTAGGGAACTTTAAATCTTGACCAGCGAATTCACAATGGACAGGTATCAGTGCATGCTGAACAAAGAGAACTGTAAAGGGAAATATTGAGCAACCACAAAATCAATGAGAGCTTGGTGACTGAGGCGCTTTAGTCAACACCTTCCAAGACAAAACAAGCAAGGAAGTCATAAAGAATCACTGCTGTCAAGAAGAAAATGCATCTTGACGTCATACAAATCACATATAATTTCTTACATCAGAGCAGGCATTTGAAATCCAATAATCTCATCATATGACTTCATTTTATATTGAGATAAATTCTTCATTAACCACCTTTCAAAATAAGATTTTATTTTTCAGAAACAATATTGAACTCTATAGAACAGAAAAACAGTTACAAAAATGAGAAAAAAACATAAAAACATCTTGAAGTGGTTTAAAAGGCCTTCTGGAAACATACTAAAAACAGATCTTCTTTAATAAATAATTTTTACTATAACACATGGAAATTTTATAAGCCCTGAGTTACGATAATAATTAAGTCATACATAAAAGTGTTAACTCTGAGACATTAAAACAGGAATTATAGTTTTTCTTTTACTGATCTCTAAACACCATGAATTTTCCTCACTTATTTTCATGTCAACACAGAAAGAATTGAAATATGTTTTTTTTAAAAGAAAAACTGAATATGGGAGCTGATACAAGCCTTTATTTAAAATAATCTACTTCATTTTTCTCTCTTTTCTTTGGTAAAGACACACACAGTTAGACCTACAAATGCCCTCTGCTGTTGAATTCAATACTCACAGTTATTCTTTCATCTTTATCATCGAGTGGAGAGCCATCTTTCTTCCACGAAATGGTGGGCTCAGGATGGCCTCGTGGAGGCTGGCATTCCATTACTGCGGGCTCTCCTACTGCAACCATGACATCCGAAGGGTTTTGTCTGAAGTCATCCCGAAGTACTGTAGGAACAAGATTAAATCATTATACTCAAAAGTGATATATACAGTCCTAATCTCTGAACTTCTGCAGGAGATATTTATTATAATTATAATAAACTCCCACTAATAGCTCTTGCAATACAGCTTTAAGAATCTGTATCTACTTACAGATATCTGCAATTTAATAAAGATATTTGACCTTAAACATACATAGGAGGGATAATCTGATGTTCTCCGCTGTTTAGTGTGCTCACAGTTAGCATTCGGCTCATCTTTAACTTGCATTTCTTTTCTGCCTGCTGCCTACATTTTTCTCACCCATGTGCTAACGAATACAACTGAATCCTCCTTTTATCTATGTGACACCACAGGATAATGCTTTCTATAATTAAATGAATTACATATACATGCAAAGCTAAATATTAAAAGAAAAAAATTAAGGTACTTCCAAGCATGAATTTAATTGAGTGATATTTTATACATATATAAAATTAATGTATAAGGTTATATAATCATTGTAATTTAAATATGTTCATTATAAAAACTTTAGACATATCTACAAAGCCAAGACATTGAAACTCATTATGTTTTTCCATGATTACTGAGAATGTTAGAAGGCACCAATATGGATAACAGCAGTGCTACCAACAGCATTACTTTTATATTCTATGTTTTTGTTGTTTTTTGTGTGTATATTATCTCATTTAATCCTTAACCTATTCACAATGAGAAATATTATTAATTCTACTTGTACTACTAACATTAGTCCCATATTGTGGAGGAAGAAATAATGCAGTATTATAAATTCACTACTGTAAATTGTACAATTCACTATCATAATCTCAACTGGCTACTAATATAATATTAACATACTGTAAAACAAGCAGTATTTTGTAACTGTTAGAATTAATGTGGAAAGGAAACCAAATACATATTCCAAAAATAGTTCATAGAGTACAATTGTCCCAGTGTCTTGATAACATCAAGAAATCATGAATTATTTGGCATGTTAGTCTTAAATACAACTCTAAATAGTATGTTCAAGACATGCAATCTTTATATTGAGATCTTTATATAATAGTTCATACAGTACAATTGTCCCAGTGTCTTGATAACATCAAGAAATCATGAATTATTTGGCATGTTAGTCTTAAATACAACTCTAAATAGTATGTTCAAGACTTTTGCTTCCCTTCTCACAAAAGAGGGATGAAGATACATATACTTCAGTACAAAGTCCAATAAATAGTTATAGTTCCTCCACCCTGCTTTCCTTGATCTGATGTGTAATAGAATGTCAACCATTTTGGTAACCTAATTTAACATGGCACTGAAAATGTGTATTAGTATGTTAAGTGCATAGATTTGGATTGATAAATGTTATTTATCTTTTAAAACCTATTGAATTGGGCTGGGTGTGGTGACTTACACCTCTAATCCCAGAACTTTGGGAGACCGAGGCAAGAGGATTACCTAAGGTCGGGAGTTTGAGACCAGCCTGATCAACATGGAAAAACCCAGTGTCTACTAAAAATATAAAATTAGCCGGGTGTGGTGGTGCACACCTGTAATCCCAGCTACTCAGGAGGCTGAGGCAGGAGAATCGCTAGAACCCAGGAGATGGTGGTTGTGGTGAGCTGAGATCGTGCCATTGCACTACAGCCTGAGCAACAAGAGCGAAACGGTCTCAAATAAATAAATAAATCCTATTGAATTTTTAAATGAATATTTGAATTTAATATTTATTACTATAATTTTGTACTGGAATGGATGTCTTTCCATTCCACTGGCATTTAAAAGTGCTTTCATGGATGAAGTACTACCATGTAAAAAACTTAAGATCTAACCGTTCTTTCAAAAAATCACTCTTAAACTTTGGTTTCAAAACCTCAGACAAGTTTAGGGGCTTACAAAAACCTATGTTTTTCTCTTGCTTTTTAAAATTTGTCCTTCCTCAATTCCAACCAAGAAGATGCATACATTTGAGTAAATTATCAAATCCATGAAAAAAAATCCCCATTTTAAAAATCTGAATATTAAGACAACTTGGGCATAGCATGACTATGTTAATATTTGGAAACTACTGCTTCAAAGAGAAGACTTTTTTTTTTTTCTTATCTTTGGAAAGAACAGTAAAAGGAAAACCAAACTAAATCTGATTGCACCAAACTCTTTAAATTCTAACTTCAATACTATTCACTATTAATAAATTATATAGACACAAAGGTAAACATTGTTAAACTGAAAACTCCAGCTACTGTTACCACATAATAAAAGAACAGAGTATAAAGACTTTCACTATTTATAAGCTTATATTATTAGTAGGTGTTAAGAATGTAACACAAATAAAATGTAAGGCCTGTAGAAAAAGCAAATGGATTGACCTTGACAGGCAGTATGTGCCTTTGCTGGATCACATTATTAATCAATGATAACACCTCTGAAAAGGTTAACACCTTTGAAACACCCAAAAGTAAAATACTTTTCAAATAAAAGTAAACAATATGCACAATTTTTCTATGTAGCAAACTTAAAACCAGTTTGGTAATGCTATATCTTATTTACATACCGAATCATTTCTCAAATAAACCAATGAATGATAAAATGTCTTCAAGAACTATCAAAGGTCTAAGTCAGATAAATCAAGTTATTTTAACATTTATTATGTTATTTGGCTTTTTACAATATATAATGAAAAACTAACAAAATGTAATCCATTAAAAATTGTTGCTTAGTAATGCTCATGTAATTATTTTTGCAGCTGTAAAGCATAAAACTTTAGTATTGCCTATGACTATGGGCAATTCTGCATAAAGTTATGAATTTAACATTTTTCTTCTCTCTTCTAAAACTAAGTTTTCTTTCTTATACTTATCCCAAAGATTTCCTTTTGGTGAAAAATAATATGGTATCACATTATAAAACTATATGAAACTTTTAGTTAAATTGTCCAGTTTTCAAAATTCATGTGTATATTTAAGTCATCACAATAAAAATCAAATTCAAATGAATCACAGCATTCTGGCAGAAAAACCAAAAGCATCCATATACATCCCAGATACAGATCTTTTGACAAGCTTCTCCTTTTCTCCTTTAACATTTCTATTAACCAAAGTATATACATTTTTAATGTTTCTTGATTTGAAACATATGAAAATTTTAATTTGGAATTTTCAAAAAGGTCTAATATTAATTTGAAAAGAGCAAGTAGCATACACAGTGTATCCAAGTAGATATAACCTAAAAAGGTATTAAACCAGAGTTCCCCCTAATATTATACAAATATAATATTTATTTCATATTTGTGTAGTCTTATTTTATGTATACAGTTTTGTACATATAATTTAACTGAACGGCATTACATTTTTTTTTCATTCTATTAAATTAGAGAAAATATACGCTTCATTGAATATTTGAATCCTAGAAGGTTTTTTTCTTTAAAAAAAAATGGTTCACTCAGCAGGTCAGGAGATGGAGACCATGCTGGCTAACACGGCGAAACCCCGTCTCTACTAAAAATCCGGGCGCGGTGGCGGCGCCTGTGGTCCCAGCTCCTCGGGAGGCTGAGGCAGGAGAATGGCGGGAACCCGGGGGGCGGAGCTTGCAGGGAGCCAAGATGGCGCCGCTCACTCCAGCCTGGGCCACAGAGCCAGACTCCGTCTCAACAACAAAAAAGTTCACTAATTGTACAAAACATAACAAAGCATAAAATCACCTACTTTTTGAAAACTTTACATCAATTTTAACACAATTCTCAAACTAAGTAAACATCTTTTCAGAAAGGAATTCTAAAATTCAGTGGTGTCTTTGCAACTTATCTGGGTAATATTAAGACAGGAAGCAAAGAATAAAAAAAGTTAAACAGAAAGTGTTCCAAGTAATATGGAGACTTTAATATCTGCAAAACAGTCTTTGAGTGCATTGTAGGAAATTTTAGAACTGAAACATAACATTACAGAATGGGCAGAGGTCTTTGACAACATATAATCAATCCCATAAACAGAGGGAACTAAGTCCCAGGAAGCTTTGCTTGTGTTATTTATGAGAAGGGGACCAGAAGAAAACCCAGGCATTCTGATTCCCAGTGAAGTGTTTTTTTGTTTCTTTGTTAACCATGTCACTACTGTGCTGTAAAAATGCAATTGTTTCTATCTAATCCATTGTATTTCCAATAAATTCACTTTATTATTGCAAAAGGCTTGACGTATGGTAATTGTGCATCACTGCACTACAGTCTCACCACTATCCAGTCTTGGTAGGCTCAAGTTCTCAAGTTAAGTGTGAACAACTAATTGTGAATATTTGTGAACTACATACAATCCCTTTATCTTCATGAATCATAGAATCTCAGTGCGGTTAGGGGCCTGTCAGATGTGTGATCTGCACTTTTTTGTTTTAGAAATTAATAAATTAAGGCTCCTCAGGGAGAGAGGAGCAAGCCACATAAATAATAATAATAATAATGTCAGCAACATAATAATGATGCTAGCAATGGCTGATGCTAATTGAACATTTACTGTGTAAGGAACCTCAGTAAGTAACAACTCATTTAATACTCATAACAAGTCTATGATAAAAGGAATGTATTGGTTTTGATTTGCAGATGAGGAATTTGTAGGACGTGGTACCCAAGCTAGAATACAGATCTCTGGTACATAAAGAACACTTCTCTACCAAGTTACCTGCCTATCTGGTCTTACCACAGTGTTCATAATTCTAAATACACAAGTATCATGATATAATTAACATTTCAGACTCATTCTATTGTAACATAAGTGAGAAATTTCCCTCCTGATAATCACATGGCTATCTTTGAATATATTCTGCATTCCTGTGTTTTTTCAGATTTTTTTTCTTGGAAGAGGACACCACATTTTCAGAAAAATATTGAGAATTTGATTTCATTATTCATAATACATATCATGTGCTCGTTTTTATCAATGTTTCCCCTATTTCAACCACAAAATGATTGAAAAAGTTGTATATTAATAAGCATTTTAATTAAATATGGGCAATTTAATTACAAGTGGGTATCTTGGGAAAAATAGGGGAAGATATTCTGCAGTCCTGGGATTTATTTTTTTCTACTTGCAGCAAATAGTAACCTCTTGTCAACTAGGAAAAAAAATAAAATGAAACCCTTAAAAAATAAGGTATATTGGAGAACAAAATAAAGTAGAGGTAAATAAAGACAACTCTACGGATGCTCAGTAATAACCTGTTTCTGTTGCCATGTATCATTTTAATTGTTCTCAAAATTACTACTCACATACCTAGTCTTTAATTTTGAGTACAGATATTACTTACTTTTATGATACTCCTACTTCCCTGCCTGAACACCAACTTCATGCTCATGTAAATAAGTGTAATTTAATATCAAAATAACTATCATTCTTTCATTTAACACATCTGCACTGAGCACATACTCTGTGTCTGGCAGGTATGCTATAACTCTTGTATATTCCTTGCAGTGAAGTATATGTAAAATGTTGACGTCTGTCCAAAAACATTAATATTCACCTTTTTGGGAAACAGTAATACCATAGGGTCTTATTGCAGGTTATTTTGAATTAAGAGATATATTTTGAAGGCTGGATCAGAAAGCATACCATAAAGTTTTCTATAACTATTTGCATTCCTACTTTTTAGCTGACAGTATTGCCCAGAAGAACAAAGTGCTGTTCTTTGTACAAATGTGTGAAAAATTCCTTAATATTTCTGAAATAATTCCAACCTTTAAAAAAGACTCCAACAAAAGGATGAATGTACAGAAAGATAACCCATTGAGGAGGAAAATTAAAAGAATAACAAGTAAAATAATATTCCATCAAGTATTATCCATCTTACAACATCATCTTCTAAAGCTAAGGAAATGGTTTCTAAAAAAGATGCATGTGAACATTAATTCTATATAAAGTGCTTCCATTTAATTTTTAAAATTTGACACTGAATATATCTAGGAATATTCTACAATAATTATGTCATCTTCTACTTGTATTTTTCTTTTTTTAGATTTATTATTATTATTATACTTTAAGTTCTAGGGTACATGTGCATAACGTGCAGGTTTGTTACATATGTATACTTGTGCCATGTTGCTGTGCTGCACCCATCAACTCGTCAGCACCCATCAACTCGTCATTTACATCAGGTATAACTCCCAATGCAATCCCTCCCCCCTCACCCCTCCCCATGATAGGCCCCGGTGTGTGATGTTCCCCCTCCCGAGTCCAAGTGATCTCATTGTTCAGTTCCCACCTATGAGTGAGAACTACTTGTATTTTTCTTGTATCATGCAACTTTGCTTTTAAACCTTAAATTATGCTTTGCTTAAGACCCTGGAAGAAAATATGCTGGTAGAAGCACTTTTGAAGATTTGACAAAACTCTTACGTTCTAACCGAGGAAAGGAGTACTTTTATTCAAAAATTATACATTCTGAAAACCTGACATAGCGGATGGATGACAAATATCACTCAACATTATATGATAACAACAACCTAACGTGAATGAATACAAGGCATTGCAAATAGAATGAGAAGAATTACCAGAATAAAAACAATTACTAGCAAATTGTTTATTTATATAGTGTATGATGGAGAAGCAAGCTAACTTAAATACAGTTGTATGTTTCTGTATTCTGCTGGGCTGCAGAAATGGGGCCATGTTGTCCCTGGTCTTTTAATTGTTAGAATTACATCCAGATTGGGTTCCAGCCTAAACCACATTCACATTTCGCATAAATATGAACACCATAATGACACTTCCTGTACCACTGTGCAAAACACTCCCTAGTGCTTATTCCAACAGCACTAAGTCTTCAGGACAAAGAGAAGGTAAGTTTGGCATAGTAGGTTTCAGTTAAAATTTGCCATGTGTTCCAGAGAAAAGTGTACATCAGTAAGGATCAACATTTTTTTTTTTTTTTATTTTGACTTTAAGTTCCAGGATACAAATGGAGAATGTGTAGATTTGTTACATAGGTATACATGTGCCATGGCACTTGGCTGCACCTATCGACCTGACATCTAGGTTTTAAGCCCCACATGCATTAGCTATGTATCCTAATGCTCTCCTTCCCCTTTCCCTTCTCCACCCCCTGACTGCCCCAATGTGTGTTGTTCCCCTCCCTGTGTCCACGTGTTCTCATTAGAATCAACATTTAAATAGTTAATATTCAGCAGACTTGAAAGTCTGGTAGATCATTTTAAAATGTATCACCAAAGTAAGTCAAATGGCTAAAATCATATGTTCTAACTTAAAAGTCAGTAACTTACTATATGTTTGCATTTTATACACTTTAAAATAACCTATAAATTCGATTTATTTTAAAAGTTCACTATTTACAGGACATCATTTTATACAGTAATAAATGTTTATTTATGAATCAGAAAACAGAAGTCTAGAATGTCAGAATCAACACAGATTCTTTCACCATTCTGTGATTTTAACAGGTACATTCACAATGACTCAGTTATTTCCACAAAAAAACAGAGAGTTTTATACTCTATCTTGATAGGGTTATTATGAAAGCTAATTATTTAATGTTTATACAGGACTTGCCATTTATATGGTGCATTACATCTGCAAAGAAGTATTGCTATTAGTCACTATGTAAGGAATTGCCAAATTTCTCAGCTGCCAGTACAAATGGAAAGGAGGACAAAGAATGCCATTGATGAGGGTTTTAAAGCGCCAGAGCAAAAGTCACACCCAGGAGTAGCCTGGCAGGGTTAAAAAAACACAGACAAAATGAGGATATCTGAGCTACGGGACTCTGATTAGGGCAAGACAGGCATGCATTCTTTCTTTTGTAAAATCCAACTTTTCATGTAGCGCCTTGCAGCAAGAGTTCTCAATCAAAGAAATATGCTTCTGTATTTATTGCCTGGCTCTTTGTATCTGAAGGTCAGTTCCATGAGAACAGGGAATTTGTGATTATCCCCTAGTATTTCCAGTGCCCAGGACAACATCCAAGACATAGGAGGTATCCAGTAAATGTTTACTACACTTTCCAATATACTAAGTAGTAGATTTTAAATAGTGGCTTGCATTGGCAGGAGTTCTATCGTGGTAGTGCTTGAGGTATAGGGAGGTAGACACACAAATTCAAATAAACACATACATACATATACAACTATAATTGTGATACATGTCATGAAGGAAAGGGATAGGAAGCATCCTATCCGTGGGAGAATAATAAGAAACATAATTTAGATTGGAGGTGAGGGAATAGTAAGGAAGTAACAGTTAAGGTGAAGCTTGAGTAATGAGTACAACTTATCCTAGGGAAGTGCATTGCAAGCAGAGGAAATACTTCAGGTGAGGACAAATCCTGGCACACTGTAAACGTCTTGGATGCCGTGTAGTGGGACCGGTGGAGAGCAAAACAAGACAAGCTTGGTAGGGACGACAGGGACCAGATTTGCTAGGCACAGCAGCCATGACCAAGAGTAAGCTTTTATTTTAATTCCAAGGAGAAGCCACTGGAGTCTTAAGCAAAATAGTGTTATAATGAAATTCGCTTAAATGTTCATTCTAGTCGCTCTGTGAATGAAATGGAGAGGGAAGTAAGAATGGACGTGGAGGCCGGGTGTGGTGGCTTATGCCCGTAATCCTAGCATTTTGGGAGGCAGATGTTGGAGGATGGCCTGAGCCCAGGAGTTGGAGAGCCACCTGGGAAACACAGTGAGACACTGTCTCTACACAAAACAAAATGTACAAAATTAGCCAGGCATGGTGGTGCTCGCCAGTGGTTCCGGCTAGTGGGGAGACTGAGGTAGGAGGGTCGCTTGAGCCTGGGAAATTGAGGCTACTTTGAGACATGATTGCACTACTGCACTCCAGCCTGAGCAATAGAGCCAGACCCTGTTTGGGAAAAATAAACAAACAAAAAAGGAAGTATAGAGACCAATTAGAAGGCTATGGAAGTAATTACAGGTAAAAGGTGATGGCTTTATACTATTATTATGATATCAGATTTGACACACTAATGACAGATTGGAGGTATATTTTGTTGGTAAAAATCAGAATGATTTAGTGAGGGGCTGAAGTTGACAGAGAAAGACATCAATAATAATGCCCAGGCTTCTGATCTGAGTAACTGATCATGCCATTTTCAAGGTACAGGAGAATAGGTAGACAGCACATAAGTAAATCCCTCTATGAGGAGGAACAAGAAAACATAAGATATCCTTATTTTTTAAAAAATTTAAAACATGATTTGAGAGTATAGAGTCTGATATGAAAATTGTTTCACTGGTTAAAAAATATTATGGCTTTAAATTCACCCCCTTGATATTTAACACAAGATGGATTTTGAGGTATTTTGATCTATATGCTACCATATTTAATATCTTATTTGCTAACTGATAATATTCCTTGATCAATGAATTCATACTTTAATTTTGGTGATGACAAATTTTAATCTAGTTTGATCCATATCATGTATTTTTTAACTGAAAAACTCAAATACATCCGACACATTCTAAGTTTATAAATGTTATATTCAACATGTGTGGATTATATATGTATATGTATGCATAATACAGATATGTGACATATATGACCACTAGTCATTGATATACTGTGATGGTAATGCTAAGCACCAAATTATGGTACAAAAAAAACCAAAATAAAACAAAACAAAAACATTTATTTTGACTGGAGAATGAAAATAACTCAAAACATGGGGCATTTCCAAGGACTGCCATAAATTAAGCTCAATAACATATTAAATCAATAATAATAAAATCAATAACATACTGAAGGATATGATATATCAATATTTGAGGACACAAGAACTAATAGCATCTTAAAAATTATTATACAATTAGAATACACAAAAAGTTAATTGCATTTCACTTTCACATTATGTACAGCATATGTAAAATTCCCTGGAATTATACTGAATCCCCAAAATCTTATGGATTTTATTTGTGACTCACTTAATCATTCATTCAATAAAAGTGCAACACACTATATTTGGTGATGGTAGTTAATAAGATAAACAAGACAAAGTCTGCTTTCAGGGCACTTATTTCAGAATGTGTTTTTCTCTCTCCTTTCTGTGTGTGTGTGTGTTTGTGTGTGTGTATTTCATAGCATGCTTCGTTTAATTGAAATTTTAGATAAAAGTCTAATATGCAAAACAAATAAAGGAGATACTATTTTACTTTTCCACCTGGGGCTATCCTGCAGAAGAGTTCAGGTCTAGTGGTCCTGAAGAAAAGGCTCAAAAGTCACTAGTAAACAAGAACAACAACATAATGTGAATAACAGCTCATATACAATCATAACTTTTTAATTTAATTTTATTTTTTTTAGGCAGTTTCACTCTTGTCACCCAGGCTGAAGTGCAGCAGCACAATCCACAGTCTCAACTCACTGCAACCTCTGCCTCCTGGGTTCTACTGATTCTCCTGCCTCAGCCTCCCAAGTAGCTGGGATTACAGGCAAGCACCATCACACCCAGCTAATTTTTGTACTTTTAGTAGAGACAGGGTTTTGCAATGGTGGCCAGGCCAGTCTCGAACTCCTGACCTCAGGTGATCCACCCGCCTCGGCCTCCCAAAAGTGGTGCGATTAAAGGCGTGAGCCACTGCGCCTGGCTGAGAATCATAACTTTAAATAATCTTAGTACAACCTTCCCTACTTCCACTCCCACTCGCAATTGCAAATGAGGACACATAGGTGATGAAAGGACTCAAGGTTGCACGATGAGTGACTGAACACACAGGATTACATCCTGAAACAGATGTTTTCATCTTTTATTTTCATAAAGACACACATATTTTTAAAGTGCCTGAAAAAGACTAGAGTGTTTTCTAATTTAAATATTTCCTGGGAAACAAAGGCATGCGCGCGCGCACACACACACACACACTCACAAACTCACACTTCTTTACCCTCTCAAGCCCACAATACCAGCAGCTAAATAGGAAAAGGATTCAAAGGAGTTTTCAAGTTTTATGGAGCGGTTGGGGAGGGGGGTGGTAATGGTAAGAGTCTCAAGGGGGAAGAATCCTCACAGTTTAAAATGGTCTCATTAAAACCTCCCTAGTAATTGGGAAGAACCAGAGAAAATAGCTATTGAATTAAAAACAAACAAACAAACTCTTCTCACCAATGTATCTTTGTGAAACATAATTAAGGTTGCCAACTATAACATCCCCTCCCCACACAACCCAAAGGAATATTTCAGTGATAGGAAAAACCACGTCTAAATAGCATACGCAGAAACACATGAACTAAACAAAGGGATCTTTAATTGGTGACGGTCTGTCCTAAATCACTTTTATTATTGCTGAACATAATAACGTTCAGACCCGTTAATTCCTTGTATCTTCCCCTATCAGAGCCTGTCTTTGGCTTCAAAATAATAATGCCAAATACTTAACAGGGCTCTCAATCTCCAAGGAAAATAACAAGCATGCAATTGTGTAGCTGTGTGAGCTGCCTTTTCCTAACAAACTACAGAGCCCTTGGGAGAGTTTGCTGAGCCATCAGCTCTGGCAGACAAAGTTTAAGACCTTCTCTGGCTGATGGCTAGAATCACGCTAACAACTCTGACTTAAGGTACTTGAGATTAAAGTAGTAGAAAGTGAATCATTTCATTATTCTTATTAATGATGCTACCTTTTCCAATAATTGCTTTATGTAATTATATAATTCATTCCTCACTGGGTGCAGTGGCTCACGCCTGTAATCTCTGCATTTGGGAGGCCGAGGCAGGAGGATTGCCTAAGCCCAGCAGTTTGAGACCAGCCTAGGCAATAGGGTGGGACTCCTGTCTCTACAAAAAATATTTAAAAAAATAGCTGGGTGTGGTGGCACAGGCCTGTAGTCCCGCTACTTGGAAGGCTGAGGTGGGAGGATTGATTGAGCCCAGAGATCAAGAAGGCTGCAGTGAGCCATGGTCATGCCACTTCACTCCAGCCTGGGTGACAGAGTGAGACCCTATCTCAAATATATATATATATATATATATATATATATATATATATATATATATATATACACACACACACACACACACACACATACATACATATTCCTCCTCAGGACGTATTGGAAGCCAAAGAAAAAATATTGAACGTGGAAAAACAATTCAATAAAAATAAATACTACTGTATCAAAGTGAAGATCTTTAATTATTAATCATTATTAAATGTTATTTGTGTGTGTGTTGATTGTATCTATTTTTAATATCAGTTCATGGAAATAGAGTGTTTACAATGGAGGAAAATTTTGTGCTACAGAAGTCACATCTTCGACAACTCCTGACCTGAACCTCACTCTCAGTATCAGGTGAGTTTACTATATACAAAACACCTGCAATCAGCAAGATGGCTAACCCATGTCCTGGAGAGTTCTACATTGCTTGTGAGGCAATGGAAAGAAACTCTGGCTCTTCTCCTGCTACCCCAAATTACGCAGAGGCAGAGGCTGACGTGTATCCACCACCAGGAACCCACCTGCGTGGCCTAGGAAGGCATTGCTGCGGGAGCTGTGATGGACACTAACACTGCTTTGCAAGAGGTGCTGAAGAGCGCCTTCATCCATGAGGGCCTGGCATGTGGGATTCGTGGTGCTGCCAAAGTCTGAAACAAGGGCCAAGCCCATGTTTGTGCTCTTGCATGTAAATGTGATGAGACTATACATATGTCAAGTTGGTGAAGGTTCCTGTGATGAACACCAGATCAACCTATTAAGGTTGATGACAACACGATACTAGGGAAATGGTTAGGTATCTGTGAATCTGACAGGGGAAAACATGTAAAGTGGTTGGTTGCAGCTGTGTGATAGTTAAGGTCTATGATAAAGAATCTCAGGCCATGCATGTCATCAAAGACTACTTCACATCCAAAAAAATGAACAAATAGAACACTTTTTTAAAAAAAAGAGCGAGAGAAATAAACTACAGTTAAAGTTGCCACCTCCAAAGGATCTAGTTCACAGCATATCATAAAAATTGAATTAAAAATAAAATCATTTTGTGCCATTTTTAAGTGCTTCCAATAAGCTATAAAGACCACCATGATTTGAGGTCCACTCTTGTCCATTTAAATGTATGTATAAATAGCTGTTTTCTTCAGTTGTAAATTTTATATTACTCATTTTTCTCTCAGAACTTCTATTTCAATTCCCACCCAATTTTATCCTCATGCAATAGGCTTTTGTCTGAAAGATTTATTGTTTATTGATTATTGTAACACAGTTCATTCCTTTGAAATAAGGAACTGTGGAACATTTTCTATTTTTGCTGCCCCGGAGGTCTTCACACCTCTGAAAATGCACCATAGAAAGATCGAGACATCTAAACAGCATGCCTTTTACTTTTAATGTAAAAAATATGCAAAAATGAAAGGTGACATATCAAAGGGGAATTCCATAACAGGACATTTTCAGTCACCTCAGTTTTAGGAATGATATCTATGGAGAGTGAGAATCTGGACAACCTAAAACTACCATGTTGATACGGTTTGACTCTATTCCCACGTGTTGTGGGAGGGACCCAGTGGGAGATAACTGAATTATGGGGGTGGTTTCCCCCATACTGTTCTCATGGTAGTGAATAAGTCTCATGAGATCTGATGGTTTTGTAAGGAGAAACCCCTTTCGCTTGGCTCTAGTCTTCTCTTTCCTGCCGCTATGTGATACGTGACTTTCACCTTCCGCCATGATTGTGAGGCCTCCCCAGCCATGTGGAACTGTGAGTCCATTAAACCTATTTATTTTGCAAATAATCCATTCTCGGGTATGTCTTTGTCAGCAGCATAAAAACAGACTAATACACATGCCTATATACCTCTGAAATCTAAAGATACCCTGGTAAAAACGCACTACACTGAAAAAGTCCCACTCTCACTAATTTAGTCATCAGCCTTCGAAAATTTCACAGCTCAGCTCTGTTAAAATGGGAGCCACAACATACAGGCCCATAGCCTGCATAGGACATCATAAATAAACATGAATTAACCTATTAGAACAAAATTTTGGATACATTTCATAAATTTGAGGTGACATGTTTATGTGTTACATGCTTTTGTTGTTGTTGTTTTGAGTCAGGGTCTTGCTCTGTCACCCACGCTGTAGTGCAGTGGTGTGATCATGGCTCACTACGACATCAAACTCCTGGGCTCAAGCCATCCTCCAACCTCAGCCTCCCAAATAGCTGGGACTGGAGGTGTGTGCTACTGTGCCCAGCCAAATTTTTAATTTTTTGTAGAGAGGGGGATCTCGCTTTGTTGCGTAGGTTGGTCTTGAACTCCTAGTCTCAAGCAATCCTCCTGCCTCAGCCTCCCATATGTATTATTTTCTTTTTTCTTCACCCAACATAGATCTTTGATGTGTTATTTTTGAAATTATAACATTTAAAGAAAAACAATCCAAATCAACTTTAATTATTATTGAGTTATTAAATTATCTAAGGCCCAATAGATTAAAGTATCATCTTATATAATCAGTAGTCAAACAGGAATCAAAAAAGCAGAAACTCAGTCTCCTAGGTGGAAAAGGGCCAAATTCTTTCTCTGGAGATGTTAAGACCTACGCTTATAATGAGGAATAAATGGTTCTTAGGACTAGGTTAGCTGACCAGCTTTTGAAAATGCCTTGCAACTTGTTTAAAAAACTATAAAACCATTAGCAACTTCAAGAAACTTAGAAAAAAATACAAAGACGTTTCAGTTTCTCTGCAATGCTGGCAAGTTTTGGATTACTTTTCTCCTTTAACAGGCCCCACTTGGAACAGCAACACTTTTTATAAAAATTTAAAAAAATAAACAAATGTATAAGGTTTTACTTCTCCACAAAAAACAGTTGCAACTTCTGGCTTTTTGACTATTTTTAACAATCTTTTTATGTTCTATGTTCTGAAAGTTGAACCAAGTACTTCTACTAAACTTAGTTATGAGTCATTAATACAATCTCTGATTATCATAAAACTTTTGTCTATATTCAAATATGGTGATAAATTTGTTTTCTAAATAAACATTTGCTAGCCTCTTTTGACTTACAGGTAATACAAGTTCCCTCTCAACATCAACATCTCTTTAAGTAAGCATTGTAATAAAAATTACATTTAAAAATGATCATATTAGCTATCAATTTTAATCATGCATATTTTATCAACTATTAAAGATAAATAAAAAATAACTGGTTATTGACAGTGCATAACCTTCTTTGCTGCAATTACTGATCATTCATTTTGGCAAAAGAAGTCACATGCTCACATTATAATTTAAAATATTCATTAAGTTTTGATTTCTAAAATCAATGTTGTAACTAGCTTCCTATCAGCCAAATAATTCTTTCTCACATTGTAAACATTAGGTTTTTAAAATTAAATGTGATACTAAGTTAATTTGGTGTTTTTAGCTTTAATAATGTGCATTTGATCTCGAAAAGTCCAGTCTCATTAACAACCTATGGAAGTGAAATTCACAGTTGTTTTTAAATGGGAATGTATCAATAATAATGCAAGATTACATTTTTCTGGAAAAAAATGATAAAGTGTTCAAGGTCTAAATAGGTACTCATGACTAAATTTACCTAAAGACAGATCTCTTCAGGTAAGTAAATAAAAGGTACACTTTAAATGCATGAGTATTTTTAATTGACAGTGACCTATGATTTAATAGAGATGAAGATCTGTGCTTACAGACATCATGGAGGAATCCCATGGTCTTAATGAGCAAAAAGTTGAGTCATAAAAAGGTTTATTCATTAGCTTTGAAAAATGAGAAAACATAGATTTCCCCCTTGACCTAAAAACTAAGTTAGGAAATAATAAAACTAAAAACACATTGTTGTTCCTAATTTCATTTATATTTCTAGTTGTTATTTTATCTGTTTTTTGTTTGTTTTACATTCAGTGTTACAAAAGGGAAATGTATGTGAACATATAACCGAGGATACATATAATTTAATATAATAATTTCACTAAACAAACGATGTAGAGGCACTTCTTAACCATGCATTTAAGTTAGTTTTTTCTTTTGTTCTCAAGGTCAGAACTAGAGAGAAAACTTTACTTGATTCATGCATAACAATTTCCTCTTTAACTTCCCCCAAAATAAAAGACGATGAGCAAGATATAAGGGAAAATCAGTTATGTTTAATTTTTATAATTGAAATAATAACATATTAAGGATTACTTAATTTATTGTCTTTACAAATCAAACTATGCTGTTTAATCATTTCAATATTTAAAATGATATTATTTCTCTTTACGTAGAAATGAAAGAAACAAAGAAAAGGCATTTCAAAGCATCATGATCAGTGAACAAAAAACCACAACCACTAATTATAAAATGTTCCAGGATTTGAGGGGATCATAGACATGTGGAAAAAGGCAATTAAGTATGGAAGAAGAGGAAGATGAAATAAGCACCATACCACATGATGAGACACAAGAGACAAGCACTTATTTTATTCCCAAACTCTATAAATAATTGACAGCTCCTACAACCATAATTAATTGATCTAAGTAATGCTTGAAAGAAACCTACTACTACATTTCTAACAGGGATAAGATACAGCTCGAAGTCAAGACTGGCAATTAAAATATCTTATCCAGCATTTTATGGTCACATAAATTAAGTGTTGGTATCAAAGCAACAATTAAGCAAAAGGGAGGACAAAAGAACAACTAAATTAATAATGCATTTCTAGTAGGCTTTTTTTTCTTTTTTGGTATCCTAATGGCTAGAAAATGACCTACTGAACACATTTATAGTAAATACATAAGGCCTCTGTACTTGGAAGTTGTTTTTAATATTTTAATCCATGAATGCTGCCTCCAACTTGATTAATGTATGTGATACTTTATCATTTTTACCATTTAAAAATGCAAACCTTAATCTTCCAGATTATAACCAAAACTGAAATGTATTTTGAAGCAACTTCTAGCTAACTACACTCACATGTGTTCGTTATGAAGTTTGGTAATATGTGCCTATAAGCAGACTTTACAAAAAGAAACACATTATTTTATCTCCATGCCCAAACTCCACAGCATTTAGTCTCCTGCCTTTTATTTAATCTATAATTTAAGTAATTTAAAAAATTGAGTTCTTACTCTTATGCTAGTTTTTGAAAAACCAAGTGTCCATCTTTGGTTTGGCCAATCTTGAAACCACCTGTAAGCCTTTACTCCACAAGAACTCCTTGGCCAACCTTCCTGTACTCAATCCATTCCCGAGTTTTAACCAGCAAACCAATTTGCCACCTCTTACTATATGCCTCAAAGACTGGCTGTCTGTACATACCGGAATTTAAAACCTACATAGAAAGTGTGAACATTTTAATTGCTTAAGGTTAGTATATGAAGTAAAAGTTTTATAGGGTGGAAGTGTAAGAGATGTGATTACGTGTTAAAGGATTTTATTTTAGTTAGATGGAGGGCTGCAAATAGAAGCTGACAGTTTTGGATATGGATTTTCAGTAGATAACTCTGCTCTATCTTAAAAAGCAAAAGAAATTTTTAATTAGACTTCCAGTTTAATTAAACAGAAAAAATATTCATGTATTCTAATGTTTTGTACTGTGGAGACATGAGAGAGATAAAATATAAGCAACTTAATCTATAATCTATGATCTGTTTAATATGTTTATTATTTTGAATCATATAGCATGTTTTAGTTAGAAGGAATTTAGAGAACTTTTTAGTCCAACTCTTCTTCATTGTACAGATGGAAAAACCGAGTCCACTTAGGTTAAATAATTGGTTTAATACTGTAATAAACCAAATAGCTTAAGAAAGTCCATTAAATCCCAATTTGATTATCATTACCCACTGACTACTTGGACAGATTCCAAAGAAAACAAAGAGCTTTTTATTAAAACAATTAAAAAATATTTTGAGATTGAAATGAGATTATGTCTGAAGCAGCTCTAGGTAGAATATTAATGGAAAGTCTTGTGGCAGCCACAAGATTTGACCAAGATGCTTCATTGGGGAGCGGTTGCTTATTTTATAGTTTTCCCATTAGACTAGCCCCAGAAACTCAACACTTAGAAGAGAATTATCTTAATATAGTAAGTAATCTCAGTGTATTAAGCATTAACCACAGCAGAAAATTAAGCCCATTCCTGTAACAACCATTTAAATTTGATACTATATCTATTAGTTTACTTTCAGTTCTGAAAACATTTCAAGCTCAGGAAATTTTATTCTCAGGCTCATGAATTTAGGTTGAAGACAATGTCATCATAATCGCTACCTGTCACAGAGACATAAGGCCTCTACTGATAAAATAGATGGTCTATTCTGTCATGATGACAGTTTTAAAAAGTGACAGCTCTCTTAAGAAGAAAATGGTACAAAAATAATATAATGGTTTGTGTGATTTTTTTTAAGTAAAAGATTTAATACATGAGGAAGGCACAGTTGTGATTTTGATTCAAATCAGCAACTCATCAATGAATCAATGCACATTTTAGACATTTTTTTTCACATGTATATTTTAGACCTTTGGTTTTATTGTTGTTACTGAATTTTTAAAAAATAAGGTCTTACATAGTTAAGAGGAGCACTTCACCATCAATTTTCATATGATAATTTTAGGCCTTCTCTCAAAGTTTCTATATGCAGATCATGATTGAATATTGTTGTTTAATCTAAGTCTTGCAGGGAAGGCAGGTGACTCTTTTATTTGGAACTAGGTCCAACCTAAAGTTTTGATCATATTTACAAGACAGGATAGCCTCACCTTCAAAGATTCATTCATTTGTAAGTCAAACTTCATAGAAGGATGAAATGATTATTTTAAATATCATTTTTTAAAATATAGAAACATAAAATTTATTATTAAAAATAAACTTGCATTCAATAAAATATTTTAATTCAACATATATAGCAACCTCAGTTGTTTAAGAAATTACAATAAAGTAAAACAATATTATTTTTAAAACTTGAAAAAAGACACCTCACGAAGATAGTGCTTTTACTAAGGGAAAGAGTAGGAGATAAACTGCCCATAATGAAGGAAACAGAAAATAAAGTATATTTTTAGATTATTATGGTGAGCACTAATATCTAACAGGCTAGCATACTAATAAAGTGGTCATTCAAAATGCTGTGTAGTGTAAGATAAATATATGAGCAAGCGAAAGGGATCCAGTCTCACTTTATTGTGCACTTTATAATAGAGGACAAAGCTAGTTAAACAGATGGCACTCAGGATTTCTCAATGAATTCAGCATCTGTGTGTACATGTTGCATAAATGCCAATTAAAATGTGTCCGAGTAAATTTACATCCCTTGCTGATAGATAGTAAGCCAATCTTGCTGGCTCAGGATCAAGGTTAAACTTAATCATCTGCTGAACTTTCAGCAAGTTGCTCTCAAATTGTACAGAAATTCCCAGTGAAATAATAAAAACAGAACTCCTATTGATTTGTATTTATTTACATTCATAACTCATTTCTGCAGCCTTGGGCTAGAGCTCAAAGGGAAAAAAGTTACTATTTGTATTACTTGGCCAAGTATACTTTTGACCATATATCCAACAAATACCTCTTTGATTAAAATGCCGGCCTGAATAAATTTTCCTAACCTCCTCCTTGCAACTTCCCAGTTGAAATAATTTTGTTTAAAAATGATCCTTTCAAAATGATCTTGAACAAAGGAAAAAGGCATGTAGCAGTAGGTCTATTATTTATATAGCAAGGAACAGGGCGTCCGCCTCAGATTGACAGGCAGCCATGAAATTACTAGAAGCAATTCTTCCTAGAGGAATATAAAAATGGCTTCCCCTGGCAGTTTTTAAATACTGCTTTGCTTTAGTAACCCCAACCCCAACCCCCAGTACATTGGGACCCACATACAGCTTGGTCGCTGTTGGTGTACGGAAGAGCTACTGATTTGTGTACCTTAATCTTGTATTCGGAAATTTTGCTGAATTCTTTTATCAGTTCTAGAAGCTTTCTGGAGGAGACTTTAGGGATTTTTTAGGTAAACAATCATATTCTTAGCAAACAGTGACAGTTTGATTAACTCTTTACTGATTTGGATGCCCTTTCTTTCTTTCTCTTGACTGATTGCTCTGGTTACGACTTCCAGTACTATGTTGAAGAGGAATGGTGAGAGTGGGCATCCTTGTCTTGTTCCGGTTCTCGGAGGGAAAACTTTCAGCTCCTCTCCATTCAGTATTACGTTGGCTGTGAGTCTGTCATAGATGGCTTTTACTACATTAAGCTATGTCCCTTGTATGCCGATTTTGCTGAGAGTTTTAATCATAAAGGAAAGCTGGATTTTGTCAGAAGCTTTTTCTGCATCTATTGAAATGATCATGTGATTTGTATTGTTAATTCTGTTTATATGGTGTATCGCATTTACTGACTTGCATATGTTAAGCCATCCCTCTATCCCTGGTATGAAACCCACTTGATCATGGTGGATTATCTTTTCGATGTGTTGTTGGATTTGGTTAGCTAAAATTTTGTTAAGGATTTTAGCATCTATGTTCATCAATGATACAGGTCTATAGTTTCCTTCTTTGGTGATATCCTTCCCTGGTTTTGGTATCAGGATGACGCTGGCTTCATAGAATGAATTAGGGAGGGTTCCTTCTTTTTCTATCTTATGGAATAGCATCAAAAGGATTGGTACCAATTCTTCTTTAAATGTCTGGGAGAATTCTGCTGTGAATCCGTCTGGTCCTGGACTTTTTTGTTGTTGGTGGTTATTTTATTTTATTTATTTTATTTTTGAGACAGGGTCTCACTGTGTCACCAGGCTGGAGTGCAGTGGCATGATTTTGGCTCACTGCAACTTCCGCCTCCCAGGGTCAAGCGATTCACCTGCCTCAGCCTCCCGAGTAGCTAGGATTACAGGCATGCACCACCACGCCTCGCTAATTTTTGTACTTTTGGTAGAGATGGGGTTTCACCATGTTGGTCAGGCTGGTCTCAAACTCCTGGCCTCAAAACGACCCACCTGCTGGGATTACAGGCATTAGCCACCATGCCCAGCCTGTTGGTAATTTTTAAATTACCATTTCAATCTCGCTGCTTGTTGTTGGTCTGTTCAGGGTATCGAATTTTTCCTGATTTAAGCTAGGAAGGTTGTATTTTCCCAAGAATTTATCCATCTCTTCTAGGTTTTCTAGTTTATGTGTGTAAAGGTATTCACAGTAACCCTGAATGATCTTTTGTATTTCAGTAGTGTCAGTTGTAATATCACCTGTTTTGTTTCTTAGTGAGGTTATTTGGATTTTCTCTCTTCTTTTTTTGGTTAATCTTGTTAATGGTCTATCAATTTTATTGATCTTTTTAAAGAACCAGCTTTCTGTTTCATTTATCTTTCGTATTTTTTGGTTTCAATTTCATTTAGTTCTGCTATAATCTTGGTTATTTCCTTTCTTCTGCTGGGTTTGGGTTTGGTTTGTTCTTGTTTCTCTAGTTCCTTGAGTTGTGACCTTAGATTGTGTGTTTGTGCTCTTTCAGACTTTTTGATGCAGGTGTTTAGGGCAATGAACTTTCCTCTTAGCATTGCCTTTGCTGTATCCCAGAGGTTTTGATAGGTTGTATCATTATTGTCATTCAGTTTGAAGAATTCTTAAATTTCCATCTTGATTTCATTTTTGACTCAATGCTCATTCAGGAGCAGGTTATTTAATTTCCATGCATTTGCCTGGTTTTGAATTTTTTGTTTGTTTGTTTTGGAGTCGATTTCCAGTTTTATTCTGCTGTGGTCTGAGAGAGTGCTTGATATAATTTCAATTTTCTTAAATTTATTGAGGCTCGTTTTATAGCCTATCATATGGTCTATCTTGGAGAATGTTCCATGTGCTGTTGAATGTGTATTCTGTGGTTGTTGGATGAAACTTTCTATATGTATCTGTTAAGTACATTTGTTCCAGGGTATAGTTTAAATCCATTGTTCCTTTGTTGACTTTCTGTCTTGATGACCTGTCTAGTGCTGTCAGTGGAGTACTGAAGTCCACCACTATTATTGTGTTGCTGTCTATCTCATTTCTTAGGTCTATTAGTAATTGTTTTATATATTTGGGAGCTCCACTGTTAGGTGCATACATGTTTAGGATTGTGATATTTTCCTGTTGGACAAGGTCTTTTGCCATGATATAATGTCCCTCCTTGTCTCTTTTAACCATTGTTGCTTTACAGTTTGTTTTGTCTGATATAAGAGTAGCTACTCCTGCTCCCTTTTGGTGTCCATTTGCATGAAATGCCTTTTTCTGTCCTTTAAGTTTATGTGAGTCCTTATGTGATTGGTGAGTCTCCTGAAGACAGCAGATAGTTGATTGGTGAGTTCTTATCCATTCTGTGGCTCTTTATCTTTTAAGTGGAACACTTAGGCCATTTACATTCAATGTATTGAGATGTGAGGTGCCATTGCTTTCATGGTGCTTTTTGTTGCCTGTGTACTTTGATTCTGTTTTTTGTTTTGCTTTTTAAATTGTATTTTTGTTTATAGGTCCTGTGTGATTTACGCTGTAAAGAGGTTCTTTTTTTATGTGTTTCCAGGATTTGTTTCAAGATTTAGAACTCCTTTAAGCAGTTTTCATAGTGGTGGTTTGGTAATGGCAAATTTTCTCAACCTTTGTTTGTCTGAAAAAAACTGTCTTTCCTTCCACATGATGCTTAGTTTTGCTGCATAAAAAATTCTTGACAGATAATTGTTTTGTTTGAGGAGGCTGAAAATAGGTCCCCAATCTCTCCTAGCTTGTAGGGCTTCGTCTGAGAAATCTGGGGTTAATCTGATAGGTTTTCCTTTATAGTTTTCCTGGTGCTTCTATCTCACAGCTCTTAAGATTCTTTCCTTCATCTTAACTTTGGATAACCTGATGATAATGTGCCTAGGTGAAGATCTTTTTGTGGTGAATTTCCCAGGTGTTCTATGCTTCTTGCATTTGGATGTCTAGGTCTTTTGTAGGGCCAGGGAAGTTTTCCTCGATTATTCCCCCAAATATGTTTTCCAGGCTTTGAGATTCTCATGTTCCTCAGGTACACCAATTATTCTTAGGTTTGGTCATTTAACATAATCCCAGGCTTCTGGGATTCCCTTTTCTCCACAACCTCACCAGCATCTGTTGTTTTTGACTTTATAGCCATTCTGAATGGTGTGAGATGGTATCTCCTTGTGTCATTTCTCTGAGGATTAATGACGTGGAGCATTTTTCATATGTTTGTTGGCTGCACCTGTTTTCTCTTGAGCAGCGTCTGTTCATGACTTTGCCCATTTTGTAATAAGATTATTTGTTTTTTGGTTGTTCACTTGGTTAAGCTCCTTACCGATTCTGAATATAAGACCCTTGTCAGATTCACAAATTGCAAATATATTCTTCCATTCTGTAGGCTGTTTACTGTGTTGATAGTTGCTTTTGCTGTAAAGAAGCTCTTTAGTTTAATGAGGTTCCACTTGTCAATTTTTGTTTTTATTGCACTTGCTTTTGAGGACGTAGTCATAAGTTCTTTTCCGAAGCCGATATCCAGAGCAGTGTATCCTAGGTTTTCCTCTAGTATTCTTATACTTTGAGATTTTACATTTAAACCTTTAATCCAACTGGGTGTGATGGCTCATACCTGCAATTCCACCCCTTTGGGAGGCCAAGGCTGGAGGATTACTTGAGCCCAGTGATTCAAGACCAATCTGAGCAACAGAGTAAGACCTTGTCTCTATAAATAATAATAATAATAATAAAATAGCTGGGAATGGTGGCTCCCACCTGTGGTCCCAGCTACTTGGGATGCTGAGGTGAGAGAATCACTTGAGCACAGGTGGTCGAGGCTATAGTGAGCTGTGATCACACCGTTGCGGTTTGGCCTGGGTGACAGAATAAGACCCCATATCAAAAAAAAAAAAAAAAATTCTGTAATCCACCTTGAGTTGGTTTTTGTATATGGTGAAAGGTAGGGGTTCAGTTTCAATTTGCATATGGCTAGCCTGTTATCCCAGCACCACTGATTGAATAGGGAGTTTATTCCCATTGCTTATTTTTGTTAACTTTGTAAAAGATTAGATGGCTGTAAGTGTGTGGCTTTATTTCTGGGTTCTTCATTCCATCACATTGGTCTATGTGTCCATTTTTGTACCAGTACCATGCTGCTTTGGTTACCATAGCCTTATAGTATAGTTTGAAGTTGGGTAATATGATGCCTCCAGCTTTGTTCCTTTTGCTTAGCATTGCTTAGGAATTCAGGCTAATTTTTGGCTCCATATGAATTTTAGAATAGTTTTTTCTAGTTCTATAAAGAATGGCATTGGTAGTTTAATAGGAATAGTGTTGAATCTGTACATTGCTTTGGGGCAGTATGGCCATTTTAATAATACTGAGTCTTCAATCAATGAGCATGGAATGATTTTCCATTTGTTTGTGACACCTCTAATTTCTTTCAGTAGTGTTTTTTGGATCTCCTTGGTTAGCTGTATTCCTAGGTATTTTATTTGTGTGTATGTGGCTCTTGTAAATGAGGTCGCATTCTTGATTTGCCACTCAGCTTGAATGTTATTGGTGTATACAAATTTTTGTAAAATGATTTTATAACCTGAAACTTCACTACTCATTTATCAGTTCCAGGAGTCTTTTGGTGGAGTCTTTAGGGTTTTCTAGGTATGAAATCATATCATCCATGAAGAGAGATAGTTTGATGTCTTATTTTCCTATTTGGATGCCTTTATTCCTTTCTATTTAGGCTCAATCCTTTTAAATTTCAAGGTTTCAATAACCATATTACTCATTCTAAAGTGAGAATTTCACGTTGCTATCAAAACAAGGACCACATTGCAAGGGAATATTACGTAGGCATTAAATATGATGTTCTTTTAAAAATAAATTAATAAAATACTCAAGATAAAATGTTTATAAAAAGCATATACAAATAGATGTAACAAATTTTCCAAATCTATGTTCCATAAAATACCAGTGCCTAATATGACCTAATATGTATTTGCTTAAAAAATGCCATTTATGTCTGCAAATTTCTACATATTATAGTCTACCTTTGGAGATTACAACAGTCATTACTATTTTAAAGATAATTTGAAGTTCTGCAGTATACAAACCCATTTGACTTTGTTGCTCTAATATTTTACAAACACATTTGACCATGCTAACTGCATTGTGTTATTTTTTCTAAATTATTTGAGGAACATCACTGACATCTTCCTGAAATAAAATCCACAGTAATACACTTTGGAAAACGTCAATATAAAATATGTTTCTAATTTTGTAAAAGGATGTAACTGAAAATACATATCTCTAGAAAACAGGCAAAAAGAAAGGATTTAATGTTAGGCATAGTTATTTCTGAGTAGTGAGATTATCAATGATTTCAATGTTCTCCTTTGTAATAATTCTAAGATTCTGAATTTTTTACAGGTAAATCTATGCTCTTTTTATAAAAGATAAAATAATACATTGTACTAAATATCATCCTATTTTTTCTTAATCTCCAATGAGACAGTAGACCCTATTTTCATATATAACTGTACATGTGAGTTACGAATTACGAATCTACCTCTCATGCCTCTACTCAAATAGGTAAAAACCTGACATTTAGTATGGAGACGGTTTGTATTAAGAACTGAATCTCATTTAATCCTCACAAGAACTGGTGAAGAGTTTCCACTATTTTACAAATAAAGAAATTGAAAGTTTGAGAGGTTAAGTCAGTTGCTTATTATATCGGTGAACCAGGATTCCATCCTAGGTTTGTCTGATGTCAAAATTCACAGTTTTAAACACAGAGCTCTGTTGAAATCCTGAGGGCAAGAAATTATGTTTTATATTAGATATTTTCAAAGTACATCATTATAGTACCATATAATAATAACCAAGAAAAAGTAATACCATTTACCAACTGGCCATAAGGTGTGCATGTTTTCAATACTAACATTAACAATTATTATTATATGCTGTGTTAGGAAGTGGGTTAAGGATTTGTTATACATTCACCTCATTAATTCTCACCAGAACCATATGAGTTTAATACTATTATTATCCCATATTATTGGAGAGAAAACAAAGAGATATACAGGTACAAAAAAATCAAGATACAAACCAAATTGGTTTAATTCTAAAATCAGTATCAATCAGTTTAATTCTAAAATCAGTACCCATTAAATCAGTAAAAAACCACATAAGGAATGCATTATTATCCTAATATGCCATTTTCAAATTGAGTTCTTTCTTTAAAAGAAGGAAAAAAGGTTTAGAAGACATTTAGTTGAAATTTGTTACATCAACATACAGAACTGTATTCATTCTACTCACTTGTATTTTAAAATGATTAAACTGTTGCCTAAAAGAGATTTTAAAATCCATACCATAAATCATCTAAGATTTTGATAATTTTTAAAACATCACCTTAAAGAAACATATATCTTCAGAATAAAATGATTAAAGAATATCATAACATTAATATTCCACTATTTTTTATTTATGTATTTGCACAGGAAAGAAAAAAGAAAAAAAGACACTTCGTGATGCGTTGACTTACTCTACATTCTGTCGTATACTAGACAATCCACAAACTCATTCTTTTTCATTAATTATACCTTCCTCCCTCTAGTCACTAATATATAGCAAACTGTACCTGGTAGACAGTGGGTGCACAAAAATGTTGATTGTTGAATATCTTTATTACCCATCATATTAGTTTTAGGACTGAATTGCTTTAATAGTATGTCTCCTTTGCATTCCAGTATCTCTACTAGGTGCCAATGTCTTGTTTATCTCTGGATATCTTGGCTCTGTCATTGTTTCCCTCACAGTAAGGAGCTTAAGAGATACTTTTTGAACAAAGAAAATCATCTAATTTAATCCCAAGAATGAAACAATCTTGGGAGATGCACTCTTTTTCTTATTCATTTTCTAATTTAAGAATTTTGCCCAAAGAATAGTTTATAGTATGTGGCAGACGAGAACCTAAGCAGGATATGTGTGAAATTCTTCAGCCAAGTCCTTTTCATTTATTCTTTTATTAGTCATTTAGTTCAGCTATTATACTACACATGGCCATGAAAACTGCAATAATCTAAAATAATCGTACAATTTAAATTTTCCCACCATCTTTAATGTTTTCAAGAGTCATGATCCTTTAAGATAGGCTTACACTGAAAATTCCTTTAAATGTTTTATGCTTTATTGCAACAAAGATACCTGCTAAAACTGTTTTTTGTTTGTTTGTTTGTTTGTTTTTCTCTTAGACGGAGTCTGGCTCTGTGGCCCAGGCTGGAGTGAGCGGCGCCATCTTGGCTCCCTGCAAGCTCCGCCCCCCGGGTTCCCGCCATTCTCCTGCCTCAGCCTCCCGAGGAGCTGGGACCACAGGCGCCGCCACCACGCCCGGCTCATTTTTTGTATTTTTAGTAGAGACGGGGTTTCACCGTGTTAGCCAGGATGGTCTCCATCTCCTGACCTCGTGATCCGCCCGCCTCGGCCTCCCAAAGTGCTGGGATTACAGGCGCTAAAATGTTTTTAATAAAAACAAAAAGCTACCACTTGAAAGTATCAGAGGAAACTCATTTTAACTTTCATATTGTGGAACAATATTTATATGTTACAAAGCAAACAACAATAGGAATAAGCTGTTCAAACTGTGTCCCTTGTTCAACAAACTCTTAAAAGCAACAATTATTAATACCAATGGTCTCTAATGTGACTCTATTTACTGTGTAAATAAAAACATTCAGAAATGATCTTTTAGTCACCTTGCTAAGAATAAAAGACTTGAAACATATTCAGTATTTTTCCTTTAATAGACTTCTACCAAATATATATCAAGTCAATATCCACTGGTAAATTCATAATACTCTTCATAGCATATCATAAAACTTTAATATTACCTATAATTTCCATTAATTGAAAAAATAGACTTTTTCCAAGTTTCCTACAAGCTCTTACATTTAGATTTGACATGTCTGATTTTTGCATATCATACACTTTGAAGAAATGCGTTAGGTGCACATATTCCCTTGTATAAGATGTCAGTTTGTACCCATGATAAAACAGAGATGGTCAACTGGTAAACCATCCAGTGAAATTCTATCTTCTGGCCAGCTTAATGTAATAGGAATTTTTTTCCACTAAATTACCTAAATGAACACAAACCTGGGCCAATTCTCTCTCTCTAGCTCATGTGTGTAATTGTTAGGGTAGAAAATTGCAGCAAGGCTGAAGGCACAGATGTTCATTTCCAGGTAACCAAACAAAATAGCAAAATGTGCTTTTCTACACTCATTTCTACTTATACAATACATTTTATTCTATTAAATATATTTCTAGCGTATTTAATTTAAAAATAAGTCACATAATTGAAACAAAATGAAATTAGTAAGACTTTCAAAGCATGCACTAAAGGATTGCAGTTATTGACTTTGCAATAACAATTCACTCAACATCCAGTAATTTAGTCACTATGCTATACAAAGGCAAATTTATAGAAAAAGAAGCAATGACACCTGTCTTTAAATATGTGCAAAGATCTTTCTTCAACTTGCTGAGCAAAAAAATACATGCTTTAAAGCATTCAGAGCTTTTCTCTCTAACAAGTTTGCCTTATTTTCTTCAGTGCATGTTCATGATACTTCACTAAACATTAGTCTTCTACTCCAAGTTCTGGTCTACTGTGTACAGCAGGCTTACTGTCTGGGAACCAATTTTGGCCTTTGATTGAAAACTGCTTTTCTCTCAGTTGCCTTAGCTGTTGCTTCAGCCAGTTTCTGCTAAGGTCTGTTGACAGACTCTGACTGACCAGTGCTCTCAGTAGTTGACCTCAGCATTTTATTTCACAGAACTGAGGAAGTAGGCAAGTGCAGAGCTCAGCACTTACATAAGCTTTTCCATGTATGCATAGTTCTATCCTTCTAAATATAAAGCAGCCTATGGGTTCAGAATTACATCTTTATGGTTACATGTAATATATAGTATGCTATATTTGCTTATTTTTTATTGTTTCTTTTCCCCATCCTTCTATGGGTTCCAAAAAAGATTTTTATCCATAGCACAAAGACTAGTTTTTTTTGCTCTTGTCACCCAGGCTGGAGTGCGATGGCACGATCTCAGCCCACTGCAACCTCCACCTCCCGGGTTCAAGTGATTCCCCTGCCTCGGCCTCCTGAGTAGTTAGGATTACAGGCAAGCACCACCACGCCCAGCTAATTTTGTATTTTTAGTAGAGACGGGGTTTCACCATGTTGGCCAGGCTGGTTTTGAACTCCTGACCTCAGGTGATCCACCCACCTTGGCCTCCCAAAGTGTTAGGATCACAGGCATGAGCCACCACACCCAGTCAAAATGCTTTAATGGAGTTTAGTGGCCTTCAATAAGATTCTATAAATAACAAGTAAATCTTTCATTATTATTTGCAAGAACTATATTCACTAAGTAAAATTCCTATGCAAATGAACGTATGTAAGAATGTAGAAATATGAATGGTACCATGTTTAACAGTAGAGACACTGCAATCAGACTGCCTGGGTAAAAACTTAGCTCTGTCATTTACTTAGTGTCTGGCTTTGGACAAGTTTCTGAACTGTTTTGTGCTTGAATTTAATCATATAGAAAAGAAGGATAATAAAATAGCGATAAATAATTAAAACTTTATCAGAGAATTATTTTGAGGATTAAATAAATTATATGTGACACACCTAAAAACATGCCCAGTACACTGAATAACAGCTAGGACTATTAGCTTTTATGGCTAACAATATAGTTGCATGATCTGCTTAAGAAATATTTGTGGATGTCATCTCTATGATAATTACTACTATTATCAACTCCATTGGATTTTCGGTTAGATTGAACTGGACCCCCAAGAGATTGACTATCCTTAAGTGGATAGAAAGTTTATGCCAGACTGAATAGCAAACTTCTGACATATGCTAACCTAATTAGAATACAGATAAATTATAGGAACAGATGCCTTTGGTTACTAGTTAAAACAGTGTCAATAATATCTGAATATAAATAAGCTAACTTATTTGATTCCACTCACAGACATTAACTTCTGGTGACCAGAGAAAGGTTCAAAGACAGTACATAGCTAGCAATGTCAATTTAAAGATGATTTTGAAACAAGAGACAAAAGACATGCTGAGACACAAGTATGAGCTCATGAAGATGTACTGTTTCACAATTTCCTTATGGTATATATACAACCAATGCCATCTGGTACCCCATCATTTTTCTTATCACTATTGCTATTGAAACTCATAGATATAATGTAAACCAGCATTCTTCATATTTGTTTATAGTTGAAAGTCATGGGGAATGGTTGTAAACAAATCAAAATCACAGCCACTGTTTGACCACACACCTCATCCTTTTAAGTGAGTATTTTTATTTAACAGCACTTAATTTAAAGGAAGAGCCAAAATAAAAAGTTTGGCTTACTTTGTATTATAAATGTTTTCACATTGATTTTGTATCCTGAGACTGTGCTGAAGTTGCTTATCGGGTTAAGGATATTTGGGGCTGAGACGGTGGGGTCTTCTAAATGTACAATGATGTCATCTGCAAAGAGAGACAATTTTACTTCCTCTCTTACTATTTGAATACCGTTTATTTCTTTCTCTTGCCTGATTGCCCTAGCCAGAACTTCTAATACTATGTTGAATAGGAGTGGTGAGAGAGGCATCCTTGCCTTGTGACAGTTTTCAAAGGGAATGCTTCCAGCTTTCGTTCATTCAGTATGATATTGGCTGTGAGTCTGTCATAAATAGCTCTTATTATTTTGAGATACGTTCCATCAATACCTAGTTTATTGAGAGTTTTTAGCATGAAGGGTGTTGAATTTTATCGAAGGCCTTTTCTGCATCTACTGAGATAATCATTTGGTTGTTGTAATTGGTTCTGTTTATCTAATGGATTACATTTATTGATTCGTGTATGTTGAACCAGCCTTGCATCCCAGGGATGAAGCTGACTTGATCATGGTGGATAAGCTTTTTGATGTGCTGCTGGATTGGGTTTGCCAGTATTTTACAGAGGACTTTTGCATCAATGTTCATCAAGGATATTGGCCTGAAATATTTTTTTGTTGTTGTGTCTCTGCCAGGGTTTGGTATCAGGATGATGCTGGCCTCATAAAATGAGTTAGGGAGGAGTCCCACTTTTTCTATTGTTTGGAATAGTTTCAGTGGGAATGGTACCAGCTCCTCTTTGTACCTCTGGTAGAACTCAGCAAAAATCACAAGCATTCTTACACACCAATAAAAGACAGAGAGTCAAATCATGAGTGAATTCTCATTCACAATTGCTTCAAAGAGAATAAGACACCTAGGAATACAACTTACAAGGGACGTGAAGGACCTCTTCAAGGAAAACTACAAACCACTGCTCAAGGAAATAAGAGGACACAAACTAATGGAAAAACATTCCATGCTCATGGATAGGAAGAATCAGTATTGTGAAAATGACCATACTGCCTAAAGTAATTTATAGATTCAATGCTATTCCCATCAAGCTACCACTGACTTTCTTCACAGAATTAGAAAAAAACTACTTTAAATTTCATTTAAATGGAATCAAATTTAAATGGAATCAAAAAAGAGTCCACATAGCCAAGACAATCCTAAGCAAAAAGAACAAAGCTGGAGGCATCATGCTATCTGACTTCAAAATATAGTACAAGACTATAGTAACCAAAACAGCACTGTACTGGTACCCAAACAAATACACAGACCACAGAACAGAGGTCTTGGAAATAACGCCACACATCTACAACCATCTGATCTTTGACACACCTGACAAAAACAAGCAATGGGAAAAGGATTCCCTATTTAATAAATGGTGCTGGGAAAACTGACAAGTCATAGGCAGAAAACTGAAACTGGACCCCTTCCTTACACCTTATACAAGTATTAAGTCAAGATGGATTAAAGACTTAAACGTAAAACCTAAAATCATAAAAACCCTAGAAGGAAAAGTAGGTAATACCGTTCACGACATAGGCATGGGCAAAGACTTCATGACTAAAACACCAAAAGCAATGGCAACAAAAGCCAAAATTGACAAATGGGATCTAATTAAACTAAAGAGCTTCCGCACAGCAAAAGAAACTGTCATCAGAATGAACAGGCAACCTACAGAATGGGAGAAAAGTTTTGCAATCTGTCTATCTGACAAAGGGCTAATATCCAGAATCTACAAAGAACTTCAACAAATTTACAAGAAAAAAGCAAACAACCCCATCAAAAAATGGGAGAAGGATATGAACAGACACCTCTCGAAAGAAGGCATTTATGCAGCCAACACACATATGAAAAAAAGCTCATCAACACTGGCCATTAGAGAAATGCAAATCAAAACCACAATGAGATGCCATCTCACGTCAGTTAGAATGGCCATCATTCAAGTCAGGAAACAACAGGTGCTAGAGAGGATGTGGAGAAATAGGAACACTTTTACACTGTTGGTGGGAGTGTCAATTAGTCCAACCATTGTGGAAGACAGTGTGGCAATTCTTCAAAGATCTAGAACCAGAAATACCATTTGACCCAGCAATCCCATTATTAGTTATATACCCAAAGGATTATAAATCATTCTACTATAAAGACATATGCACACATATGTTTATTGCAGCACTGTTCACAATAGAAAAGACTTGGAACCAACCAAGATGTCCATCAATGATAGACTGGATAAAGAAAATGTGGTACATATACGCCATGGAATACTATGCAGCAATAAAAGAGAATGAGTTCATGTCCTTTGCAGGGACACGGATGAAGCTGGAAACCATCATTCTCAGCAAACTAACACAGAAACAGAAAACCAAACACTGCGTGTTCTCACTCACAAGTGGGACTTTAACAATGAGAACACATGGACACAGGGAGTGGAACATCATACACTGGGGCCTGTTGGGGAGGGGGAGGCTAGAAGAGGGATAGCATTAGGAGAAATACCTAATGTAGATGACAGGTTGATGGGTACAGCAAACCACCATAGCACGTGTATACCTGTATAACAAAGCTGCATGGTCTAGACATGTATCCCAGAATTTAAAGTATAAAAAAAATTCCCGTATGTTATTATCTTATTACCTGAGATTGCATGCCACAGCTATGTGTTAAAGCAGCATATTAAAATAAGACAGAATTTCCAAAATTTAAAATACCTTAGCCAATTAAAAAAAAATACTAACAATAAATAACCTGGATTCAGTTAGAGCAAGGTACAAGTTTGATTTTGCATGGCGCCATTTTTTTATTTCTACAATTTTTTTCCATTCCATATACATGCATGCCCTCATGTCTCCTGTCATGCCCCCAAACTTTCCCTGATGGTACTTTCTTATTGTACTCCTTCCTCTACTGCCAAAATAATTTTAACATTGAGACAGATTGCCTCAGTTTATCTGTTCACCCTGTGGAAACTCTTTTCACATCAGCTTTTACAAAGCTCCCAATTTTTCTGATCAGGAAACCTATTTTCAGGCTTTGTATGGCTTGATTGTTGTGCCAAATTCATTGCTATTGACCTGCTTCTTCTTAGCAACTCCAGTCTCTTTTGGTGCCTACCACATTCATTTCTGCTGCTTTTCCTCCCTTATCTCCAGCTGTTCCTTCTCTGTCTTCTTGACTGGATTTTTCTCCACGTTTTCTTTATTATTATTATTATTTTTTAGGTTCTCTAACTCACCCCTGCTTCTTTGTATGTGGAATATTGTTCCTGACTGAATGATATTATTCAACCCCATTATGTTAGCCACTGTCTTTATATGGGAGTCTCCAGAATCTATAGCCACAGCCCAGATTTATTTCAACCAAAGCCTAAACAAATAGTTCTCACTTCCTTGCTACATAAACACTTGGATACCTCATATAGTTGAACCCTAAAAAACGGATTTCAGCAATACTCTAAAACAACAATGCCAACAAAACAGCACAGTATCCACTTTTCGTCCTTATCCATTTCCTCTCTCAGTATACATAAGTAAGCCAGAACACCCTAGAGTCAATCCGGAATTCTCCTGCTCTGTCAGCCCATCGAAAGAGTCAGATTTATCACACAATTGTCTCTCAAACCAGTCGCCTTCTCTCCTACCCCAATTTCACATGTTAAATTAGATGCTAGCCAACTTCTTCATCTAGATGAACTCCAACATTTAATTCTACCTAGGTAGCCTCAAAGCACAAACTAGAATCCCAAGTGGGTATATAAAAGCTTGAGAAAAGTAAAGCAGTGGGTGTAGTTTGACAGTTTCCCATGTGATTCTAACATAACATACCACTCCTCTCCCTTGTTTTCTCTGTGCTCAGGGGTTAAAGTCATTCTTCTAATCCCTTTAAGTGGTTCTTATCCTTGACTGCTCACTGAAACCCCTTGGGGAGATTGTAAAATTTCAATGTCCAGGTCTCACACCTAGATTCAGAAAGAATTGTTTTGAAAGGCAGCCTGGTGATTCCAATATGCAGATAAGGTTGAGAGCAACTCTTCTAGACTCATACTATCTAAAGTAGGTGAACGACACTCCAGGGTTATAGAGAACAATCCACTGGCATAAGATAATAATAGAAAATTTAACAATATGTATTTTTAATCTTAGTGCTTAAAATTTTAATAAAATCATATATACTTAAAATATACAAAATCGTTTGTCATTGGTGTAGGGTAGTATATAGTAAATAAAAACATTTACAAAAATTGTAGTGTAATGCAAATAAGTAAGTATGAAACAACCAAAAAGTCTAAAATTACTTGCTGTACAAAGCAGCTCATTATCTTTCAGTGCAACTGTTTATAAACTGGTCATTTTTCATCTAGGCTGCTCATTTTGCTAGGCCAAGTAATTATTCTACTGTAGTTACCTCCCGAAAACTAAATAAGAACCTGTCACTTTCTTGCTTTAAAATGTCTATTAATTCCAACTTGTCTAGCTCAATTTCAAGTTTATTGTTTAAATAACCTATTAAAAATCAAGTTGAAATTCTTTTTTTTCTTTTCTTTTCTTTCTTTCTTTCTTTTTTTTTTTTTTTTTGAGACAGTCTTGCACTGTTGTCCAGACTGGAGTGCAGTGGTGCAATCTCAGCTCTCTGTAACCTCTGCCTCCTAGGTTCAAGCAATTCTCCTGACTCAGTCTCCCAAGTAGCTGGGATTATAGGCATCCACCACCACACCCAGCTAATTTTTAGTAGAGATGGGGTTTCACCACGTTGGCTAGGCTGGTCTCGAATTCCTGGCCTCAAGTAATCCGCCCACCTTGGCCTCCCAAAGTGCTGGGATTACAGGCATGAGCCACTGTGCCTGGCCCATAAATTGAAATTTTTAATGTGGCTTCCAAGCACCTTTAGTTTCTCTTCAAACTCTGCAAACTTATTTCTCTCCAGTCCATTCCATATCCTAGGCTGAAATATTTTCCCTTGTATCAAAATTCACTAGTTCCCTGTTCACACTGGCTTTCCTGAATCTATAAACACCATTGTTTTTATTTTCTACTTTTTAAACCTTCATTAAATTTGCAAACAACAAAACAGATCTTTTCTCACATATTCTAGGATTATTAATTAAATGTCTACTACAACATTCATCACCTTATACTGCAATTATCATACATGTTTGTTTGTCTTCATTAAATATTAAGATGCTCAAGGACTAAATTTGACTGTTTCATCTTTATATTTTTCCAATATTTAGCACTGAACTAAGTATAGAATCGTGGCTTAATGTATGCCTGTTGAATAAACTAATTCAGGTTTTCTATAAATAGTTATTGATTTCTATGTGTCAGGCAATCATTTAGGCACTGTGAAGATAACAATGAAAAAATGAATTTGTGACTAAAGAACAAAGGAATAATAGATTTTTGTTTACTTATTTCCCTTTTTAAAAATTATTTTTGGTTTTTATTTGTGTAAATGTTAAGGGGTACAAATGTAATTTTGTTATGTGGGTACATTGCATAGTGGTGAAGTCTGGGCTTTTAGTGTAACCCTCACCCATTAACATATATTGTACCCATTCAGTGATATCCCATCATCCACCTCCTCTGAGTCTGTATTATGTATCATTTCACACTGTATGCCCATGTGTACACATTGGAACAATACTTTTTTTAAAAAAAGTCAATCAGTGTTGCTTGTTACAAAGAAAACCAAAGCAAAACTAGCCATTACTAAAACAAACAAAAGCAGCTCAACATTTACCACAGACGAAGGATTTCATCTATACCTACAATCAATTTAATTTTCTTTCTAGTAAGATGAATTTACTATTAATAGCAAGTATACATATCTACTACATACTGATAAATTATTATCATAATAGTGATGCTAAGGACATTCAAGATTCTAAAATGCTATTTTAATCAAAGATTAAATTACATTTACTATACATAGGTTCTATGGCATTTTGTAAGATTCTGATTCCAGGAAAATTTCAGACTTGTGGAATAACAGTGCTGGAGGAGATAAATTCCTCTGTCTACCTAAGGGAAAACAAATTCATAGAAGTTAAGTGTTTCACCTTAGGTCACACAACTAGTTAATAACCGAAACAATGGTATAAATCACATCTCCCAAGGTTGCTTTTTAGCACTCCTTAGACTATGCCAAAGTGGCTTCTCTTAGTGAACCAGGATATCTGATTGCAAACTAAATCATGCTGAATTACACTTCACTATCTAAGGGACAGGATGTTATTATGAATAATGCATTGCTTCTCAATGTTTAAATGTAGTGAAACTTGAGAAATATAAAACATTATTATGGCTCTATGAAATATTAAGTGGCTTTGAACTAGCAGGTGTTTAAGCATCTAAGGTAAAAGTTATTGCTAGGAAATAGTACATGAGTATGCAGAAAAAAAGACATCTTTAAATAATAGATTTATAATTCCCTAAATATGCTACGTTAGAGAGGTAAGCATATCAATATATCACAATTATAACCAAAACATGAGTAACTAGTCATATAACAATAATAGTTTTAATGTAGGTTATTTGAGGCTGAGACTGTATTCACAAACTACCTTCTAAATAATCACTTAATCTGTAGAATAGGAATAATAATTATTAACTGTTATAATTAAATGATATTACCCATAAAAACTCCAAATATCATGCCTGGCGTATTCTAAAACACTTAATAGAAAGTTAGTCATGAGGGCTTTGATTATCTAATGAATAAAAAATTAGTACAGACAAATGTTAAAGACCATAGGCATTGAGTTCCACTGGGTATCATTCAACTTCTGTTTCGGAATGTTTAGCTGTATGGCTTTAAAAAGTCCATAATACTGTCTAGGTATAGAATGTATGGTTACTATATGCCTGTAAATTACTAAATGATAATGACAATGTATATAATTAATCTAGGAAATTTTAACAATGAACTTAAAAGTAAATTGAAAAAAAGGACATGTTCTTTAAGGAATGTTAGATTTCTTATGGTACATGGAATAAAATAAATGTATATTTTATTTGTCTAAAGAATAGTAGCAACAAAAATCTTTAAAAACTTATTTTACATAGGTCAACATTGGTCCTAGATATTAAATTACTGTTATGTCTTCATTCTTTAATAGAGTAATATTAAATAAATACTGTTACCCATTTGCAACTATCAGGGTTACTAATTCAATAACTTAGAAAAGTTGTTTCTTGTCCCTGGGCTTCATTTTCTCACCTTTTTAATGTGAACATGTTCATCTAGATGATTACTAACTTCTCTTCCCATTCTATAACACAAAAAGCATTACTAAAGCAGACCGCCAAGTACAGCTGCACAGGTTATTCACTGCACAAGTATATCCAACATATTGTGCACCATGTCAATTTGCACAGCTTATTCATTGTACAAAGGCAAGTGGGTCTGAAACGTAACTTGACCTCCACTTGCCAAGCTGTGCTCAGAGATATGACTGCCTAGAAAAAGGAGTGCTTTTGCATCAACTGCAACGATAAAAAGTCTAAGATTATAATCCTATGTTAAAGAGCGGCGCATTATGAACACATCGCAATGAACTCACTCTTAAGGTATATGACTCATTCTTTTAATCTGTAAAACAATTGGCATACTCTTCTGAGTCTTTTTCTTTAGTTTCTGTACTTATAGCCTTTCATTTTGAAAACTTTAGTGCAGTGGGGATCTTAACCCTCTGTAAACTGGACAGTCTCTCTTTGTGAGGCTCCTGGCTCTCAACTTACTACCTACCCATACAAAACAATCACTATCATTTATTAGTTTACTGCTTCACTACTTTCAAAACACTGAACTGTAGGCTGATTATTTGATTTTTCTTTTTTACTGTTTTGTCTTCTTATTCCTACTACTCCTCATACATACCTGTCTTGTATACTTGCCAAGCAGACAAATCTCCTTACAAATTCTGGCTATGATTCAATTCTTTCTTAACTGAATATAAATAAAATCCTTCCTCACTTATTAGTACCTTCCATCTTACATGCTGGTTCAAGATTCACATGATTCCAATTATTCCTACAGTTTTTTCTTCCTAGTAATTCCCACATCTGTCCACTATACGTTTTCATTGTAGTAGAGTAATACAATGGTGTGTAATTATCCTTTGTGTACTTGCATTCATTTAGTTTTGTTTTGCAAGTTACTATGAGTATTTAAACACCCTCTTCAAATCATGCATATTTTATTTAGCTTTCTTCTTAGCTCACTACAGTTCACAACAAGTAGCAGTCCAAAGAGGGGTGTTGTACTTTAACAGGTGAATTTGCTAAATCAAAATCAGAACCAATATTTCTCAGGTACCAATAAAAAGAGCTAGCTGTTATTATAAAACTCTCAATCCATCAAGAGTCTATAAATTAAATTAATATGAATTACCTTTACTTTGAAAAACATAAGATTAGTAAAGAGAAATACATGAGATCAGAAGTCCTTTAATCAGACTTCTGGGTTTGAAATTAATTCTGTGACTTCTACCTACTTTTTCTGCTATGCTGTTATTCTTTTGAAAATAAGATTAATAAAAGTTTCTGTCACCTGAGTTTGATTTGCATGTGTCTTAAAAAAGTGACTTATTACCATGGCTAATTATATAATCAAGGTTAATATGAGCAATAAATATCTGAAAATATATTTATGGAAAAGTGCTTTATAAAACAAGTTTCAGTAAATTTCAAGAACTATTTCTTGATACTCTTAAAATCATCATTAATTGAGTGCTTAGTATGAGTCTGGATGATGCTATTATACATATTTCATACTATTATTTAATCCTCATGACCCTCCCTCATGATTCAAGTATTATCATTTGATATGGTTTGACTGTGTCCCCACCCCAATCTCATCTTGAACTGTAACTCCCATAATCTCCACATGTCGTGGGAGGGACACGGTGGAATGTAATTAAATCATGGGGGTGAGTTTTTCCCACGTTGTTCTCATTCACTAATGATAGTGAATAAGTCTAACAAAATCTGATGGTTTTATAAAGACAGTTCCCCTGCACATGTTCTCTTGCCTGCTGCCATGGAAGATGTGCCTTTGTTCCTCCTTTGCCTTCCACCACAATTGTGAGGCCTCCCCAGCTATGTGGAATTGTTGAGTCCATTAAGCCTCTTTATAAATTACCCAGTCTCGGGTATTTATTCATAGCAGTATGAAAATGGACTAATATATCATTTCACCATTTTACAAATGTGAAATCCATGTCTTAGAGAAGGTAAGCAACTCACTCAAAATGACAGTTAATGAGTCAACAAGCCAGCATTCGAACTTAGTTGTACGCAAGTCCAGGGCTGGACCTCCTAAACTAGTTCTCCAACTTCAGTTCATAGCACGATCACCTAGATGGCTTTGATAAAATACAGATGCTGGGCCCCAACCCCAAGTTTTTGATTCAGTTACACTACTGGAGGACACGAGAATTTGATTCCTCATAACTTCCCAGGTGATATTGATGATGCATAGCCAAGGAAGCATACTTTGAGAATCACTGGCCTAAATTATTAAACCTACTGTTTTGACTGTTTAATTCAGTAATCTATAATAAAACTAATTAGTAATTATATAGGTATATACCAGTATTTCAAGAATGTTGTATTAATAATATAACTATTCATGATGTCATAGTATTTATGTGATTTAGGATATAAAAAGCAGTATTTAACATAGTGAAATCCAAGTACTATTTATGTTTTTGAAGCAAATCAGATATTTTTTTATTATCCCATACTAATTGTTAGCAGCAAGATGTTGATGATTTATTAAAGAGAATGAGTTCATCCAGGGTACATAATAACCATAAGTACTTTCACATTAACGTGTTTTATCTTGGGACTGGTGATCCACACTTTTGTAAGAAAAATTTCACGTAAAACAAGCTATCACCTATGTGTGGGTTTTATCTATTAGACTTATGTATAATACCAGAGCAAGTTTAAAAATCACAATGGAAAAGATCACTCCAGTCAGGTGCAGTGGCTCACACCTATAATCCAGCACTTTGGGAGACCAAGGCAGGGGGATCACTTGAAGCCAGAAGCCAGGAGTTCGAGACCAGTCTGGGGAACAAAATGAGACCCTGCCTCTCCAAAAAAAAAAATCTGATACAGTGTTGTGCAGCTGTAAATCCAGCTACACAAGTGAGAGGATCACTTGAACAGTGAGCTGCAGTGAGCTATGATCATGCCATTGCACTTGAGCCTGGGCACAGAATTAGACCCGTTTGTTTGTTTGTTTTGAGACGGAGTCTCGCTCTGTGGCCCAGGCTGGAGTGAGCGGCGCCATCTTGGCTCCCTGCAAGCTCCGCCCCCCGGGTTCCCGCCATTCTCCTGCCTCAGCCTCCCGAGGAGCTGGGACCACAGGCGCCGCCACCACGCCCGGCTGGTTTTTTGTATTTTTAGTAGAGACGGGGTTTCACCGTGTTAGCCAGGATGGTCTCCATCTCCTGACCTCGTGATCCACCTGCTTTGGCCTCCCACAGTGCTGGGATTACAGGCGTGAGCCACCACGCCCGGCTTCTTTTTTTTTTTTTTTCCAAAGATTCCTCTTAGGACCTAGAATATTCAGTATTGCCAAATAAAACAATCAAGTCTGTGATGTAAGAATTTAGCTCTCCACTTTTAAGTCAGTTATATTGCTTATTTTTCAAGGGGCTTTAATATATTAACTTCCTCTGAAAACAACCCTATCACTTTTACAGTTTGAAATAATTCCAAATTATCTAACAGTTTACCATAACTTGGTGGTATTCAGTTTTGATTTGTTTTGCTTTTAAAAAAAGCAATTGAAGTCCCTAGCACATTTAGATCTACAATTACAAAATATTCCAGCTTTTTATTCAAGTTGACAAAACTGACACAGCTAAAATTAAATTCAAAATTTATAAAATATCAAAATTAATGAATAAATTAGAAAAATGATATCTCTAATGTACTGTAATTTTGTAATTTTATAAATACACCTTAGACTGCACACTAAACAAGCTGGATAATACCATAACTAGTTGGAGTCAGGAGAGTAGAAAATTACCCCCAGAACTTAGAGAAAAAGAATTATGAATTGACTCATTTCACTAATCTCATATAGGCTGGGCCAAACACTAAGATATGAAAGATCAGTATTGTTATGCAAAATAACAAGCCTTCTTAGTAAGTCTGAATACAGCGCTAAAATCTATTTCTCATAAGCGTAGACTGATCTTGGCAACTCTAGAGAAATAGACTACCCATAACTAAAATTCAACAAGTCATCACTGGTTCTGTGCCTCAGGGGAAGAGAATGAATAAAAGTAAGATTATCACTTTTAATGATGAAAAATAAGAGAAAGATTAAAGCTAAGATATTGATATTGATAATAGCATTCTCATTTCAAAAGCATTAATGTGGACCTGACTTCAACTTTAGGTTCAAATTTAAAAATGAAATTAGGGTTCAAGTATGAACAATTTTTTAATGACTAAGAATGAGGACTTTTCCATAATCTCTCAGTACTTTGGAATAAAGAAGTAATAGATTCACTCTCAATAATGATTTGCAACTGACATTTTGAGTAGCATAAACTATATTTCACATATAATAACAATAAATAATGCCTTTAAAATATAAATGATAAGTGTCATTTTATGGTCTCAGAAATCCTGTATGTTCTGTTTTTCCTACATGTTAGGGGAAATTATGAATGATCTACTCTTTACCTTCAATCTCTTTCACACTCTTCATACCTTTTGTCTTAAGTAAAATCTGGTTAACTTGAGAGAACATGGGGTGACTCTCACTGCTTCAGTTTTCCAGTGCTAGAAGGAGTGCTAACATTTTCTTCTGGATCTCACAGGGAATTTTTGTTCATTAATCTATACTTTTGAGAAAAAACTGTCCCCTCTTTATAGCTCAAGCCATTCATACACACAACTGGCTATGCCATTTCATCATTTTCAGCCACCACCTTTGTTGAATCAGAATTTGGATAATTCAGTCTCAAACATCCTCCCCATGACCTGCCAAATTGGACCAACATCTTGGGCTAGCTCAACATCTATACAGATGAGGCATGAAAACTTACAGCTTTTTTTAAAGATCTTTTATAATAAATTTAATCTCCTCTATTGCAGCTTTGTCTTCTATTATCCACATACCATGAACCTTGACAAATACTGGGGACTGTTGGAGCCCTAACACATAATCTCGCAGGTCTCTCTCAGATGTCCGACAGCTCTATTTTCTAACTTTTTTGTTCTTCTTACACCTGGTGTTAGGACACCAAAAGTTACCAACACTTCCAGGTCTTAGACCTCACTCCACCCCACCTTTCTTTTTATCATTTATCTCCTAGACTGACAGCTTTTCCTGTGCAACTTAGAACTTTTGGTCCACTGCTTTCATTATTATTTTTAATTTTTTAATTTTTGTGGATACATAGTAGGTATATATATATATATGGAGTATATGATATATTTTGATACAGGCATACAATGGATAATAATTACATCAGAGTACAAGAGATATTCATCACTTCAAGTATTTATCCTTTGTGTTACAAACAATCCAATTATACTCTTTTAGTTATTTTTGAATGTACAACTGAATTATTATTCAATACCATCACCCTGAGGTGCTATCAAATACTAGGCCCTACTCATGCTTTCTAACAATTTTTTGTACCATTAACCATCTCCCTGGTTCATCGCTTTTAATATGTGTATCAGTAAAGACAATGAGCTCCACTTTGCCAACAACCCCTACTAAGAAAAAGGTATTATCTCATAAAACAGTAAGTCCCAAGGTAAGGAAGCTCCAAGACTTGTCCATTCTCCAAGTCAGCCATGTCCTTTAGCACCCAAGTTCCTTCATATTTCCACTGTCCGATATTCACATTTTGCATTTGATTCCCCGCTATGGTTGACAGACAGCTGCTGTAATTCCAGGTCACATATGTAGACCTAATTCCAAGGGATAGGGCAGGGAAGGAAAACGCCATCTTAACCTTATAAATTAGTCCCCCCATCAGACTTGTCTTCATATTTCATTGGCAAGGAAGGGGTCAAGCATCACTTTTGAAACCAGTGATTGTTAAGGAAACAGGACAACACAAATAGAGATTTACCCTAGAGCTAGTGAGAGGATCTATCTTTCCTAAATCTTGTGGAGGAGAGATGGAAACACCAGATCAAACCTGAGGCCCTGGTGAGAACAAAGAGAATTCCTGGCAGACAGACAACCAGAAGTGTCTACTTCTCTATTTTTTTGGCAATATTCATTTACCTATTGCCATGTTTGCTTCCTACGTGTTGTTATCATAGGTACACTATAGGGTTAGGAGAGAATCAGAAGTATTATAATTTTCATGGTTTCTGAGATCCTCCTCTATTCTATAGATTAAAATAGGAATTCATGCCAATTTGCTAAATTGTCTAATAAAAAGAGCAGTAAGGCATGGCAGAAGAAGTCCTTCGCTTCAAATAAAACAAAACAACAAAATCTTCTCTCTCATAATTTGGCAGGAAAAGTCCTTCGCTTCAAATAAAACAAAACAACAAAATCTTCTCTCTCATAATTTAAGCTCTGATACTGACACTTCTGCCCTTGGGAAAGCCACCAAGTTTAAAAACCAATATGCAGAGAATGGATATATCCTGAATCTAATAAAGTTCAAACTTCAAAAACCTTCACTGATACAGGCTTCATCGATACCCTCTGATTATGCATTCTGGTATTACATTATTTTTTGAAAAGAGACTGAAATTTTTATGAGCTTCAGACTCCTAAAAAATTGTATCTGCCTCTGCTGATACATCAGCCTTTAAGTCTGTGTGCTATTGAGCTTGTCACTTACCTCTGTATACATCCATTTATTTATCCTAAAAATTGGTTTAACAGAAGGAGCCCTACCTTTCTTGCACAACTGTGATGAGGATCAGAAATGCATGCATGAAAGTGCGATGTAGCACTGTTCCGTCTAATTATGATAATCATCGATATCCAGTGTTCTCTTGCGGCTGCTATTTTCCAGTGAGAGGCTGCTGTTGCATCTGCTCCTGCCAGTTTGTCTCCAGGATATGACAAGAGCTAAGCTCAAAATGAGCTGAGCCATGCCTGATTGCTGTCCAGAATACCCTTTCAGCTGCAGGTGTTTTCCAGCCATCCACTGTGATGTGACATTGCTTCAGGCCGTGCTACAGGGGACCCTCATAGGGTTTCATCTGCCTGCCATGTGCTCTACTCCTTTCCAACCCTGGGGAGGTGACTTTCATGTAGGATGGTTTCAACTTCTCAGGACGGCATGAGTCCTGGGACCTCATTGTGGGGAACTATGCCCTACCATCTGGTGTGAAGCGTGGTACTAAAAGATGCTGATAGAATTTGTTTCATAATTGAATGTGGTGATGGTAGGTGTCATTTTTATAAACAAGACCAGACAGCACAATAGCTTTGTAGACTTTAATTTTGAGCTGGAATGTGCTTCTTTGTTTTCATCATCCTGTCATTCTTGCAACTGTTATGAGTTTTAAAATATGATTTATTACTTTACCTACTAATGTGCCATTATTAGATAGTGAGCTGCTGAAGTAGCAGAATTGGGTAACAAGCAATTTCACAAGTAATTATGCAGTCAGGGGTTGAGTGCATTCAAGTGCTGCAAGAACTGGGTGGACAATAGCAAGTAGAAAGCTATCAAGGGGTACAGGAATGAGTAGTCTGTGTTTCAATAAAAAGGATTATTCCTGTCTTGGCCATCGCCACAGCATTGATGAAAATCTTGTACTCCACCCAGGACAAATCTCATAGTGGCCTCACTTTCCTTCTCTCAACATTTTACATCAATTAAAACAAATTTAAATTAATAGTTATAATGACTACTATCTACTGAGCATTTATAATATGCTTTTGTATATTTTCATATTTAATCCTTATAATCACATTATAAAATAAGTAATAAATCAATTTCTATATTAGAAACAGAGTCTTTACCTAGGCACAGTGGCTCATGCCTGTAATCACAGCACTTTGGAAGGCCAAGGTGGGAGGATCACTTGTGCTCAGGAGTTTGAGACCAGCCTGGGCAACAGAGTGACACCTCCTCTCTACTAAAAATAAAATAAAATAAATCCAGGCATTGTGGCAAATGCCTGTAGTCCCAGTAGTCCCAAGTAGTCCCAGCTACCTGGGAGGCTGAGGCAGGAGGGTCACTTGAGCTGAGAGAGGAAGGTTGTAGTGAGCAGTGATCATGCCACTGTACTCTAGCGGGGGTGGCAGGGAGGGGAGGGGAGGGGAGGGGAAGGGAGGGGAAGGGAGGGGAAGGGAAAGAAAAGGAAAGGAACAGAGTCTTAAATTTGCTAAGTTCACATCAATTAAAACTAATAATTCGTGGAGTTGTAATACAAAAATAAGTTCATTAAATCTCAAAAACCCATTTTAATTCCTTGTTTTTAACAAAGAATGCACAGCAGAATCTTCTGTAGAGTTAAAATAAAAGATACTGATACCTGTCAAATTCACTAACTAGGGCTTAGAATTTAGGTTCCTTCATTTTAAAATTATTTTCTCAGTAATTCTGATAAACACTTTTAATTGTAACCTTCTGATTATACTCAGCCTTACAAGAATAATCATAAAATGCCACCTAAAGTAATGAGGAGTAGGAGAAAATAAATGTGCTAAGTGTGGGTCTAACTGCAGGTACATGATCCAACAATTTTGCTTTCCTGTTAAAATATGGCAGATCAAGGTTCTTTTCTCTGCCCTGAGTGACAAATAAGCCATCAACAGCAATTATGTTAATGACTGAACCCTAGGGTATGAGCATCAAATAGAGTCTAACACACAAATGCTAAAGATATACTAAAGTTTAAATTGGGAGGTAGAGGAGAAGTAGAAACTGAAAATAAGAAGACATTTAGTGTTTTTTTTTTTTTTTTAATTTGAGATCGTTTTGGCCATATGAATGTGTCAACTGATATTCAGACATAAAATATTATTTTTCCTAAACACAGCCAATTTTCTATGACCAAAAAGACCAAATCATTGAAACATTACATTATACATTAAACATTAAACATTATAATATACATTAAACATTACAATATACATTGAAACTGTAGAATTATTTTTAACTAGATCCTCATCTAAAAAAATAAGAATCATGTTAATTAACTTTATGACTTTTAAAACGTTAAGATTTGGTCAAATCATTTCATATCATCAAAGACCTACACCTTATTTTTAATCCTAAATTCACAAAAACACAGCAAATAAAAATACAATGGGAGGCCATATAGTACATTGGCTAAGAGCATGGATTTTGAAATCCTACTGTCTGGGCTGGATCCTGGCTCTTAGCTGAGCTGTGTTACCCTGGGCGGGTCACTTAGCCTCTCTTTATATCAATATCCCTGTCAATACAATGGACATAATAATCATACTGCTTACTTCATTGGATTACTATGAGAATCACATAAAATTAAAATATGTAAAATAGAACAGAGCTCAATGCATAGTAAGCACTATATAAACGCTTACTATAATCACTGTTGTCTTATTTTAAATTTTTAAAATTTCAATTTCTAATAGTGGTGTATGGGACCTTAAAGTTGGAAGAGGGCCCTTATTTCACAAGCAAGAAAAGAAAAGCCTAAGTGACTTTCTAAGGCGAGTTACAAGGCATACTAACAACTAGGATGGAGAGTGTTGAACAGAGCACAACAGCTGTTCTGTGGCTCTGACAGTCTTTATTTATTTTGAGGCAGGGCCTCACTATGTCACCCAGACTGGAGCGCATTAGTATGATCTCAGCTCACTGCAGCCCTGCAGCCTCAACTTCCTGGATTCTCTCACCTCAGCCATGTACCACCGAGTAGCTAGGACTACAGCCATGTACCACCGAGTAGCTAGGACTACAGCCATGTACCACCGAGTAGCTAGGACTACAGGCATGTACCACCATGCCTGGCTCATTTTTGTATTTTTTTATAAAGACAGAGTTTCGCCATATTGCCCAGGCTGGTCTCAAGCTCCTGGGCTCAAGCAATCTGCCCGCCTCAGCCTCCCAAAATGCTGGGATTACACGTGTGAACCACTGCGCCCAGCCACAGTGACAGTCTTTACCAGTAATTGCATTCTGGGAGTTTTAAAAAAGTGTAACTCCAAATGATTCATTTCAAATAATTTCAGAAATGTATCTTATAAGCAGTCTAGTACTTATAACTAGATTTAACAGAAAGTAATTCATACTGAAAATGATTTAACTGAAATTATGTCATGTGTTCAAGTTATTGATGTATCACTGATTATTTTCCTTGCAGAAAAAACAACTTGGCCTATAAAAATATAACACTTCCTTCCAATGCCTACCCTAGATAACACTGTACGGATCTAACCTTATTCTCCAACTACAAAGTTGATCAATTACACAAGAAAATAATGAAACATAATAAAAGTCAGAGCACCAACTCATATCCCAGGCATCCATTACTCCATTAGTAAATATGAAGCTGTTTCTTAAAGGAGATAATGGACTCTTTCTTACTACAATCTGAAGAACCAAAATTACAGCCTCCCCCTCCCATAACAGAAAATGTGTAACATCCTGGTTTATATTTCTAGACAAAAAACTTTTTTAAAACTTCATACCCTTAAGGGACAGCTTTGCATACAGGAACAACACTAACAAAGGGAACCAGATGCCATCTTTATTGAGATCTCAAAGAACAGCAAACTATGGGAAGACAGAAGAAAATGCCAAGGTCACTTCCTTCAGGTAATGCAACACTTTTTTTGTGGGAGGCACAAATATAAACATGAAGATGATTGATAACTTCTTTTAAGACATATAAAAGGGAGTTATAACACAGAAGTACAATCTTGAACCAAAAAAGAAGAAAAGCCCATTTATAGCTACAGAGGCATGTTTAAAAGTGCTACACAGAAAATTTCTTTGAGTCTGTTTTTCCAAATGGCAGACGATTTTCAAGTCAGCTCATGTGGAAGATATGCTCCATTGCCAAAGGAAATAGTGGGACAGGCACCAGGAAATAACCTAAGGAACTGGAAAGGAGATACATGGTCCCAGAGCAGAACTTTGACCCTACTGAAAAGGAAGGAAAAAGGCATTCCTGATGAGCAACCTCTTTGCTGCTTTAATGGAGCCAAGTTTAACCTCAATTTCAAATTCTTGAGATACACTTTGACACAACAGACTGTCTAGGTTTGAATCCTAGTTCTGCCACTTTTTAGCAACATGATCTTGAGCAGGTTACATTACCCCCCTCCATCTTATCATCGGTATGAAATGTGGATAATAATAATAGTAGCTACCTCACATGGTAGTCATAAAGATTAAACAAAGTAATTTAGGTACAGTGAGATGAGGCGTGCCTTCCAGCAGATATTCAATATGTGTTGGCCATTATTATTTCTCTAATCATTAGAGAAGAACATACCAAATAATAAGAAATATCTGCCTACAGTTAAAGAGACATTTCCTTTAGTCACCTCTGGCGGAAAAAAAAAAAAAAAAGACTCATGGAAGTCTAGAATTCAATACCAGAACTGCATGCAGAACTGCTGGTTCATACCCACATGCACACACATTCTTTACTTGGGTCTACAGTGCAACAAACTACAACCAAACATAGAACTTAGATATGTCCAAGCCATTTGGTGTAAGAACCAGCTGGAAATCCTCATTTCAATGTTCCACAAGTATCTTAAACTCTTTATACCCCAAACTGAATTTAACTAATCATTTTCACCCTTCTCTACTTCTACTTCCGCTAACTTCCCCTAACTCTGTGGTGCCACATCCTGTTCTCTACCAATCTGCTTTCAAGTCTCTTCAATCTACCACCAAGTCCTGACAATCTTGATTTTAATCCAGTTCTCAATGTGTTCATTTTGCTAAAGTTCTTCCTTCCTTTCTCCTGACTGGGTTATAGCAACTAACTCCCTGTGTCTTTAAACTTTCACCTCTTTAATTTCTCCTTCTCTCTGCAACATGAGTGCTTTGTTTAATGAATCTTTGAAAACTGTCACTACCTTGGTTGAAATCCAAATGGCTTTTCGTTTCCTTCAGAAAAAAGTTGTCTTTAGCATAGTTATGATTTGTAATTTGACCCTTTGTCTTCCAACCTCATCTCTCATCTTTCTATCTCTTGTACTTGAATCTCTCCAACATCTGAACTACTTTTCACCTCATGTATTTCTTTTGCTTAGCTAGCTCCTACTTAGTCTTTGGCTACAGCTTCCATATCTCTTCCTCTTGAAGATTTTCTAACTTTCTAAAACTTTCAGGCAGGTGCCCCTTCTGTTGTGCTCTGGTAACAACCTATATTTCCCTTCCTAAACTATATCTAGCCATTGTACCTGCATGTTTAAATGAGTGTACCATGACACTAAAAGTTTTCCTAAGTTAGGGACATTGTCATTGTTCATTGGTATATTCCTAACTCCTAGTCTAATGCCAGTCACACTGTAAAATGCAGAACAACTATCAATCAGATTGCACTTGTTTATATTACTTGGTATTGGCTCAGTCATTTTCAATGGATCCTCCTTTATCTTTATATTAAAACACAATGTTGTTATGAATGTATGTATGAAATGGAAGGGCTCTACTGTCGATTGCAATTAAGGCTCAGGCACCCGTCACAGGTGTAATGGAGGAGCAGCACTCTTTATAGCTGTCCTTAGCTAGCCATCTTCCAGCCTGCTTCTGAGACATGATTACTCAAATGCAAAACTGAGTATGACCCAAGAGGATATGTCATTAATAAAAAATAATGAGAGATCATTCTTCAGCCACTTTTCTGTAAGCAAAGGGTTTTTTCCTTGTCTGTGTTGGGGATGGGTGTGGTATGGGTGTGGTACTGATGACAACAGCAATTAAGTAATTTTGGGTATAATGAAATGTTTGATTCTACACCAAAATGGAAGAGTTTTCAGTTTTTTCTAAAGACCACTATTATGACAAATTATAACCATAGCTTAGAAATATGGTAGTAAAATAACCCTGAAAATCAGATATTTATTTTCAAATCATGGAATATCTGTGATGATACTACAAAACAAAACAAAAGCTGACCCCTGTTCGCATATATAATGACTGTTCTTTACGATCTGAGGAAAAAGAACGTCAATGTAATAAGCTATCAGGTATTGGATATTTTACTTTTTCCTTCCATAAAGGTATGAAGTAATCTAAAGCCACCACAACTGTTGAGAAATGCATGCTATTTTCCTCACATTTCACATACAAAATTTAGTGTAAAGAAGATATTTTATTTAGAAAACACACTCTAAAGTTCACCTGGGTACAGGTGAATCTCTTCACGGGAATTTATTTAATAGTTATTTGGGGGTAAGACGTGATGGGGACTTTTCAAGTACAGAATATAGTGTATTATCATTTCAGTAACTGTTACGCTTAAATAAAACGGCTTTTCCTGAGGAAAACATACTATTGTAACAAAAAGCTACTTTTCTGAATGGCTAATTAATAAGCCCTGTGCATAATATTTTCACTGAAGTGTCAAATAAGCATGGGAGAGCAGATGCACCAAATACCTAAAATTACTAGGTAGGATGGATACAATTTTTGATGCTATCAAAATTTTTGAGTGATTCATACTTTATTTACTCTGCATTTACTTACCAAAGCCACAAGCTTAATAGTTCTGTTTATAAAAACAACGTCAGGCAAACTGAATGTGAAGAACAAATATGTATGAACTCATTTTTAACTTGTGGATGCATGCAGGCACACACATCTTTTTATTATCAGCATGCTCCCAAATTAAAATGGTTACCACATGCTAAGTAAACTTTTTCAGATGTTCAACAAAAGAGATCAAAAGAGATTTCATCGTGTATTTTTAGATCTCTGACTAGGCAAACATACAGGAACACAGACATGTCAAAACATCAAGTAATCCAAAGGCACAATTTGGAAATTTTCAGTTCAAGGAAACCTCCATGAAGAGGAGTTCAGTGTACTTTCATACTTCCCTATCTGATGTCCTACAGGTGAAGCTATTCACGGGAATTTATTTAGTAGTTATTTGGAGGTAAGATGTGAATGGCGACTAAGATGAAGCAGAGACCATCGATGAGCTGGGCAGAGACATTTAGTTTTCCAGAAAGATGGAACAATTACAAAACGAAGCATGCAGGTGGAAAGAAACATGTTATATTTGGGGCCACGAGAAAAATCGGCTTGGATGATTTTCTACTGGAGTTGAGAGTGATGATAGGATCGATTATTATCATATAGTGGGGTCCAATGATGGTCCTGGAATTCTCTTTGATTGCTACAAATTCTCACAGCTTTTCTTAAACACCTTTTGTAGGTGGGAGACACACAAAGCATGTATGGAATCCATTCTCTGGTGGACAAAACCAATCAGTTTTACTGTGTGTTCCATTTTGACTTTAAACATTCAGCACCGTAACTGTGTTTTGGCCTGCTTTTATATTCAAGCTTATGTCCCACTCTAGTTTTAGAAAGTGAGTTCACCTACTCTACCACTTTTGAATACTTTGCTTGTCTTTTTCTGCCTTATATCTGAGTCCTGGTCTTCTTTTTTCCAATCTACTAGATCTCCTCCACCTACTGCATCTATGATTGGATTATCATTTCCTCCACTCAAAATTTTCTTGAGCTACTTCTACCTGCCTGACTCCCCAGTGGGGCTCTCCTAGTGCCATGTATCACTTGCCTCAGGACACTACTCTGAGTCACTCATCCAGACTCAGTTCTATTTTCTGCTCAAGGATTCACCCTGACCATATTATTATGCCCTGTTGAGCTTGTCTAGGATTCAAGTCATGGTCAGCCCAGTGTGAAAGATTGGGACGACAATTCAGTCCAGTACCTTCTTACAGGGCCTCATTACACATAGTATAATTGGTTTTGAAGTAGACACTCTGGACAGATGTTTTGCTCACAGGAAAAACGTGTTGCTCACGTTCCTAAAGGATTTTATCGTGGCATTCTAATGACTGTCATTGACAGTTCTCATTTATCTTCAAGGTGGGGTGTATTTTGTTTCTTTTTCTATTAAAATATATTTTAAAATTCTGCATATTTGAGGGGATAAAAGATTTAGAAAGCAGGCCAGAAACAAAGAGTAACAACAAGATAACTAAGATATTTACAAAGATCTGATCACTGGTAATCAAGAAAATACTGATACATTTCTGATCTCTTATTTAATTCTTAAAAGAATTTACCTTATTACAAAATAGAAGATGAGTAATGAACAATTTTAATGTATATGTTCAGGAAAGTTAAGCTGCAATGAAAAGGGACTCCCCAAATCTACCAGTCCTCAGTGTCAGAATAGGATGACTCACCCTCACCCGTAATACTAAAAATAATACTGACCTCAGTTGTGAAGATGGCCAAATGAAGATTTTTTTGTTTTGTTTTGTTTTTGTTTTTGTTTTTTGACAGAGTCTCACTGTGTCACCCAGGCTGGAGTGCAGTGACGCGATCTTGGCTCACTGCAACCTCTATTGCCTGAGTTCAAGCGATTCTCCTGCCTCAGCCTCCCAAGTAGCTGGGACTACAGGTGCCCGCCACTATGCCTGGCTAATTTTTTTTTTTTTTTTTTTTTTGGTATTTTTAGTAGAGGCGGGGTTTCACTATGTTGGCCAGGATAGTCTTGAACTCCTGACCTTGTAATCCACCTGCCTCTGCCTCCCAAAGTGCTGGGATTACAGATGTGAGCCACCACACCTGGCCTAAATGAAAATTTGTTTAAAAATGATTTTGATTCAGATAAAAATTGAGGGGCTCCAATCAAGGAAATATAAAATAGTTCATGAATAGGATAAATACGGATAATCTTAATAATCTATGCTCTTTCACAGGCTGAATTCCACACCACTTCAGGTAGGCAAACATAGAGTACATTATTTTTTTCACTTGAACACAAAGTTAGAGCACTCATTGTGACACAGAGTATGGCTAATAATAGACAATCCACCTCAGGCTTAGGGGTCATCAATTATAGATCCAGAACATATTATTAAAGCAAGTTAAGAATTTTCCGATCTATTTGTCATAAAAGCTCATTGATGTATTGCCACAGAAAGAATTCTGGATCGAATGAATTAGTCCTTAACATTTCTGTTCTTTTTGCTAAAACTCTGTTAAAGGCATATTCGATTATGAAATAGTTTTGCAAGACTAAAATTATAGAATTCTTTGTTCATCTTTTTAATCTGGAACATATTACGTCTTTTTAGACATAATTTCTAGATATTTAATGCTTCAACATACAAAAGTTTATATAAAAATATTAATATCAAAGTCTAAAATTCCAATATTGTCTTCTCTATTAATTCTCCTTACAATTCTATCCTAATTCTGCCACTAAAAAATGCACATACATAAAATGAGAATGTCATGTTTGGGCTACAAATATTTAAATAGAAAAAATATAATTGCTGTAAGTGAGTTATAGAAAATATAAATGCAAAACAAGTAGCTAATTGTAGATAATTAGGTAGCAAATATAAAACTCATTCAGAGTTGTAAATATAACATGGGGCACTTTCTATAAGTTGTTTAACAAATAAGTATTTTAACTAATTTATAGTTTCATACGATTATAACAAATAGGAATAAAACTCATTTGAACATGAAATGCCTCTAAATATTTTATGAATGGGTTATATTCTGAAAACATCTGGTGGGACATTTACCCATGTGATATATAAGGCATGGCAAAAACAAGGAAAGGAAACACTTCCTGTGGATTGGTGACAATTTTGTAGGGCTTGTTGTCACTGTAGTAATCAATGTATTCGTTTTTTAGTGTGACTATATTAAAACACATTTAAAAGAGACTTTTCCCATACCGATCTTTTCCCTTAAAGAGGTCTTATAAATGTTAAGTCCTTCTAAAGAGAAGGCAGTTTTTCTGGTCTTTATTTCCATTACTATGCAATTAACATCAGATGATTCAATAGGCTAGGTAGTTATACTAAGAAGAGATTTTTCATGAGAAGCAGAAAAGTTATACAGGCATGGAAGGGTGTCAGCTGAATTTAAAATAATTTCTTTATTAGATAACTCCTCTAGCTAATTTTCTACAATAGCATGCGTTCTGTATCAGACTAATTTTACAATCTCTGAAGAACATTCCCACAGTGATACAAGACCTTGATACTTGGGAAACTAGTTGCAAGAACAAAAACACAAAGGGGCTTTCCAGATTTAACCATTCACATTTTTAAAATAAACACAATCTAGACATGAAGATCTTTCGCACATGAAGGAGCATGTTGCAGACTCATTCTTAATCATTAGAAGGCAATGCAAAACTGAAGTATCTCTGTACTAAGTTGAAGCCAGAATACTCCAAATATATAACCAAGATACATCTAAAAGGTTGGTCAGGGCCATTAAACTAGTACAAAAACAAAACAAAACAAAAACACATAATTCTGAGATACACCTGACTTTTCTTTGCTGAGCCTACTTAGTTAATTTTTCTTCCATAAATATGTGATTTCAGTCCCACATAAGACTTTTCTGGAGAGAATACTATAGAAGGAACCTGTGGTCTAGCATCATCATCATCATCATCATCATCATCATCATCAATGACATTATTAACAATAAGACTTTACATTTTAAAGAATTTACAAAGTTGTTTCAAAATCATCCCTTTTAAGTTAGAATGTCTCTATAAACAGAGAGATCATCTATGTGTTCTTACTTTGTAAATATAAAAGCTGAACTACAGAAAAGGTATACACATTTTTCATGATGACTTGACTAAAGAGACAGAGCTAGTAAGTATTCTGAATGATACTGCCTTATCATTAAGGGCTAGTTTTACTCCATATTAGGAAGTATTTATATTGTAACTTTATTGAAAAGAAACAAGTGCTGTCCGATCTGTGCAATCATCTAACTCTAATGGGAGAAAATTTGCATTGTAGAGAAAACATGGGCTTGTGCATCAGACTCACTTGGGTTGAAATTCCCACTTCACTTACTAGCTGTGCATTTTTGGCAAACGAATCAACCTGCCTGATCTTAAGTTTCTTCATCTGCGAACATGAAACAATGTCTCTTTCTCTTCCTCATAGGGTTGCTGTGAAGATTAAATGAGTTATGACAAGGGCTCTATGCAATGTCTAGAAAATCCTATGTGCACACACATTTTAAAAGTTTCTTCCCTTGCCTCCTAACATCATGACATTCTGTACCACATACCCTATACCTGAGGGGAAAAGTGATATTGACCTTGCTCATCAATGGGAAAAAAAAGTTATAATAGAGAATAATATAATGAAAAAATGATAGATTTTTTTAAAAATTCAAGGCACGAATAACTCTTATTATGAGATGTTAGATTAGACAGACAATAAAGTGGCCTAGTTTAGTCACTTGCTGCTAACTCCTGTGAGTAAGTGGTCTATTAATCTTCTACGCATCTTTTTTTTTTTTTTTTTTTTTTTTGAGACGGAGTCTGGCTCTGTGGCCCAGGCTGGAGTGAGCGGCGCCATCTTGGCTCCCTGCAAGCTCCGCCCCCGGGTTCCCGCCATTCTCCTGCCTCAGCCTCCCGAGGAGCTGGGACCACAGGCGCCGCCACCGCGCCCGGCTGGTTTTTTGTATTTTTTAGTAGAGACGGGGTTTCACCGTGTTAGCCAGGATGGTCTCCATCTCCTGACCTCGTGATCCGCCCGCCTCGGCCTCCCAAGGTGCTGGGATTACAGACGTGAGCCACTGCGCCCGGCCCTACGCATCATTTTTAAAGACCATTGTATCTGGTCTTGTTTCCGAGATAGTTCCATGAAACAACAAATTCATGGTAACTTGTTCTTCACTTTTTTCCTGTAAGCTAAGAAAGGCTTGCTACTGACAGGATAAAGAATGACAATACAGGAAGAAGTCAGCCAATGGACTTAACCATTGCTTACAAAACTGGCAAAACAAAGTATGGCTTGTTTCGAAAAAAAAGCAAAGGGGATGAGGAGGAAGGAGGTTATTGGGTCTGTTTAAACAATAAAACTGTTGGCACCGTATCTTGAGAATGATTAATTCTTCAATGTATGTGTATATTATAAAAGATTTGAAATTGTACAAAGTGACACTTTGTATTGTAAGGTGTACTTAAAAGATTTCTCCTCTGTATAAAAATCATATGCACCTACACCCTGTGTCTCTTGTGCCATAAAGTGTGGTGTCTTTAAGAGCACAACAAATCATTTTCCTGCAAAGTTTGTATTTTTCAGATTTAATTGAAGCTAACAAATCTCCACACATCAGCGCTATGAACTATGAAATACCATTTAAAAAATAATAGCATTAATACATCTTTCCACACAAATAATTGCATTTAGATTTGGTAAACATGTTGAACTATTGTTTGGAGACTTTTGTCTGTTTATTTTTGATGACTTTTACTATTAACTCTGTTCCAAATTTAAGAACTAATAGAAATGGAATACTATGAAATGCTCTTGATTTTTTTTCTCCAGAAAGATATAAGAGATTTTCTTTATTAAAATGGAATTAAGCTACCCTCATTTCTCAAGCATTTTAGCTTAGGTTTCTTCTTTCTTCCACTAAAACATCTTCTGTGTATACAACATAAGTAGGGAAAACCACAACAGTTGATTTTTGCCAGTGGGAATGTTTCAAATACTATTATTTCAAAGTGGCTTCCTTTTATTCCCCTTTTTGGCAAAAGAGGCTTTTATTAAACTCACTATACTTCCCAATCATCCATCATTCCCCACCTTCTTTTTACTCTGAAAAAATAGTGTAGAGGGAAAAAAAAAAGTTACTGGGCAGACTTCTTATTGTCACTGATGAATGGTCAGGAACTCGGTGTCTGGGAACTACCGAAATTGGGTATCAGTTCCTTGAGTCAACTCACTGGAGCAAAGGCAAAAAGCAAAACCAAAAAAAAAAAAAAAAAAAAAAAAAGAAAACCAAAAGGAAAGAAAAAAAAAATCCACTTAGGGCTTGGCAGACAACTTTTCCTCTGGACAAGTTCCACTGGCTTGCGGCACAACTGCCATACATCTAGTAAGAGCTCCAGTGTCTACTGGTTGGGTTCGTCTGCTTCAGGCATTTCCCTTTTAAGCTCAGCATTTCTTGAGCTTGTAAAAGCTCCTTGAAGGTTCAGTTTAAAGAATCTCCCTTGGTCACAAGAGTTCCTTCTGCTTGTTCCTTTATATTGCTTCCTGTTTGTGCCTGTTTATTAAATGTCCCTTTCCAAGTAACCATTGACTGTTGGAACTTTTACAGGATTCATTATGATTCATTTGATCTTAAAATGCTTGGGAATAATCAGTGTTTGTCCTATCCTCTTTCTACCACTTAAATGTCTGTCTGCCCAATGAATACATTCTCACCAGTGCACTACTAGAGTTTTCTGTGGGAAAGGTTCTATGAAATTAAGAGATATTTAGAATTTATGAACAATTTTTCTTTCCAAGTATTTACACTTTAAAATATTGTGAAATATATTTCCCAGAGGTTTCTTGTGACTAATTTAGTCTCCCTCCTTCTTTTGTTTCTTAATGATACAAACCACATGAGAAAGTCACTAAAAAATGCAGAATTATAAATCTCTCCTTAAAGCTTACATTACTTATACATAAATAATTGTCAGTAAACCATATTTACAACTACTTAGATAATTCTGTGATGTACTTTTACTAAACAAATGTATCTTTTGTTCTAACTCTAGTTATTTATACTCACAATAGTGTCCAAATATAAATAGGGTTTAGAGTTTGAAAATAAAATAATTTGAATAACATTCATTATAGCATCTTTATTTTAAGAGTTACTGATTAAGTCTATCGGGGAAAAACACGTCAGTTGATAATGAGGATAATTCCATGATATCTTTCAAAACTCAAACTATTTTTAGCTAAAGCTTAGGCTCTCTGTATGTTAAAATACACTCTACAGATAACATATTTTGATCTATTAGTTAGTATATAATATTACAAACTAAAGAATAAAGTTCATAATATGTAGGATAGTGTAAGCATACTTTATTTTAGCCAGTGATCCATTTGTGCTAAAATTATACAATTATTAAACAGATTGATAATATTACACTTATAAAAATTCTCAATAGACTGAAAAAGACTTTCAATTTGCTATCTCTAATTTTTCTTTTTTTCGAAACACAGACTTGGCTCTGTCACCCATGCTGGAGCCCAGTGGCACAATCATACCTCACTGTAAACTTGAACTCCTGGGCTCAAGTGATCCTCTGACCTAGGCTTCCCAAATAGCTACGATTAGAGGTGTGCACCAACACATCCAGCTAATTTTTAACTTTTTTTTTTTTTTTTGAGACAGGGTCTCACTATGTTAACCAGGCTAGTCTTGAATTCCTGACCTCCAGTGATTCTCCCACTTGGGCCTCCCACAGTGCTGGTATTATAGGCATGCACCACCTTGCCTGGTCTGCTATCTCTAATTTTGAAATTATTTGTAGCTAACCCTAATGCTAACCAACGCAGCACCTGATTCAGGTTTGAGGTATCAGTGTCAGTGAAGGTTATTGGGGGGAAGTGGTGTCTAAATGGAGAACTGAAGGTGAGGAGAAAGAGTTGGGATGAAAAGTGCTAAAAGTGTTTTGTGATGGGAAAGCAGCACTTGTGAAAAGGAAGACAGAGCCTACTTTAGTAGTATGTTTGGAAAAGTAATGAGTGTGGACGTGGGTGGTAGGTTTCAAAAGAAGAGACTGTAGATATGCATAGGGCCAGGTGAAGTAAGAGTTATAAGTCATATTAAGAAATTTGAATTCTATATTTTAGGAATTGAGAAGCCCCTGAAATATTCTATTATGTTTTGTTTTAAGCAGGTAAGTTATATAATGATATTTGCATTACAGTAAGATTATTTTAGCAGAAGATATCTAGAAATCCATTCCAATGACAATGATATTCTCATACAATGAAAAACTTATGTCAGCCCACAACATGGAAGGATGCATTTAAATAAACACTTTCATACTAAAAACGATGGACTTAATTTTATATCTATGATATTACATTTTAACTAGCCATTTACATGTGCATGAGTTCTAAGATGGAGTTTCTATATATGGTAATTTTATAGACTGAAATAATATTAATTACTAATTTATATAGTGCTTTATAATTACTAAAGTCTTCAAATTATAATAACCAAAACAGAGAGATGCAAATACCAAATCACTTAATGATGTAGATCTTCTAAAGTAGGATAATGTAATATTCTACTGTATCTTAGTCTATATATAAAGACCTTGCTTTTTAAAATATGTATATATTTTAAATATATATATTTGTTTTATATATTTAATATATATAACCTGCCTTGGCCTCCCAAAGTGCTGGGATTACAGGCATGAGCCACCGCACCCTGCCTGAAATGTGAATTTTAAATGTTTTATATATATATATATATATATATTTTTTTTTTTTTTGAGTCAGAGACTCACTCTGTTGCCCAGGGTAGAATGCAGTAGTGTGATCTTGGCTCACTGCAACCTCCACCTCCCAGGTTCAAGCGATTCTCATGCCTTAGCCTCCTGGGTGGCTAGGCTTATAGGCATACACTACCACACCCAGCTAATTGTTGTATTTTTAGTAGAGACAGGGTTTCACCATTTTGGCCAGGCTGGTCTCAAACCCCTGACCACAAGTGATCCACCCACCTCGCCCTCCCAAGGTGCTGGGATTATAGGTGTGAGCCACCGTGCCTGGCCTAAAAATCATCTTCCAATCAAGGACACTGCATTTCTTTTCTGAGTTGCTATCAGAGCAATCTATAAAGGAGGAATGTACAAGGAGTGGTAGGATCAAGAATTCTGTAATGCAGAAGAACAAAAGGAAATTGTATTCATTCATTTTGTTACTATTTTTCCTTTAACAAAGATTTTAAAGTTTAAACATCATAGATAAGTCAAGCAACATTTTCCCTATCTTTTGACATTTGATCCTTTTTATAACTTAAGGTATTTCTCAAAAATACTAAAAAGTCATAGATGATGAGAAATAACATAGGAAACTGGATTTCAGAGCCAAAAAAAAAAAAAAAAAAAAAAAAAAAAATCCATAGGCAAAAGGAGTCTTTGTCATTCTTTTTTCCTATTGGTGAAAAATGTTGCCATGTTGCACTGAATCTAAACTATCATTAACCGCAAAACGTACCTTGATTTCAGAGTGGTTAAATGTGAATAAAAGGAACAGCATTACAAGTAATAAAAACACTAAAACTATAGAAAAGGTGAAGTTACTAGGCAACTTTCTTACATTTCTGTCAGAACCAAAGCAATAGTGAAGAGTGTTGTATAAAACAAAAGCTTATGAGAACATATGGTTGCATCCTTTTAACTTTAATTTAAACATTTGTATGCATACACACAGCGCATGCATGTGTGTGTTTGTGTATGTGTGTATAAAGACTGAAGCTCTCAAGGGAAGATAAATGAGGGAATGAAGAGGGGAAAAAGTATAGGGAACTGAGATGGAATGTAATACTACCAAATGAAAATGAGCAGTAGCATTTTTATTAGCATTAATATTGCACAAACATTTGCTCAAACTGTTAAACACATTAACAATATTTGTCATTAGAGTTCTCTGTCACATAACAGTGATAGAACAACAATAAATAATGAAGCCCTCATGATGTGAAAACTGAAACTTGTCCATTTTTTCATATGAGACTTTTATGAGAGTTAAGTAAAATTAGGTTAAAATACAATAAGGGAATTCGTTACACAAAATAACTTATTTTATAGGCTATTATCTCCACAAAAATCAGAACTCCTTTTCTAACCAACAACTGGGTTCAATACATTCAAAATTAATGCTGAAATGTGAACTTTTTTTTTTGAGACAGAGTCTCGCTCTGCTGCCCAGGCTGGAGTGGTGTGGTGCAATCGGCTCACTGCAAACTGCCTCCCGGATTCAAACAAATCTCCTGCCTCAGTCTCCTGAGTAGCTGGGATTACAGGCGTGAGTCACAACACCTGGCTAATTTTTGTATTTTTAGTAGAGACAGGGTTTCACCATGTTGGTCAGGCGGGTCTCAAATTCCTGACCTCGTGATCCACCTGCCTTGGCCTCCCAAAGTGCTGGGATTACAGGCGTGAGCCACTGCGCCCTACCTGAAATGTTAATTTTAAATGTTATGCCTAGTTGAAGCCCAAATCTCTGAAAAAATGATGGATAAAAATAAAGTATAAAGATTTTCAAATTAAATTGAGGTAACCAAAACAAAGAGATGCAAATGCCATAGCTTCAGTACCTTAAATTGTACTGTTAAAAGCAATCTCAGAGGCCTCAGAAATAACGCCACACATCTACAACCATCTAATCTTTGACAAACCTGACAAAAACAAGCAATGGGAAAAGGATTCCCTATTTAATAAATGGTGTTGGGAAAACTGGCTAGCCATATGCAGAAAACTGAAACTGGATCCCTTCCTTACACCTTATACAAAAATTAACTCAAGATGGATTAAAGACTTCAACGTAAAACCTAAAATCATAAAAACCCTAGAAGAAAATGTAGGTAATACCGTTCACGACATAGGCATGGGCAAAGACTTCATCACTAAAACACCAAAAACAATAGCAACAAAAGCTAACATTGACAAATGGGATCTAATTAAACTAAAGAGCTTCTGCACAGCAAAATAAAGTATCATCAGAGTGAACAGGCAACCTACAGAATGGGAAAAAATTTTTTGAAATCTCTCCTTCTGACAAAAGGGCTAATATCCAGAATCTACAAATAACTTAAACAAATTTACAAGAAAAAAGCAAACAACCCCATCAAAAAGTGAGTGAAGGATATGAACATTTCTCAAAAGAAGATACTTATTCAGCCAACACACATATGAAAAAAAGCTCGTCAACACTGGCCATTAGAGAAATGCAAATCAAAATCACAATGAGATGCCATCTCACATCAGTTAGAATGGCTATCATTCAAAAGTCAGGAAACAAATGCTGGAGAGGATGTGGAGAAATGGGGACGCTTTTATACTGTTGGTGGGAGTGTCAATTAGTTCAACTATTGTGGAAGACAGTGTGGCGATTCCTCAAGGATCTAGAACCAGAAATACCATTTGACACAGCAATCCCACTACTGGGTATATACCCAAAGGATTATAAGATTATAAATCATTCTACTATAAAGACACATGCACACGTATGTTTATTGCGGCACTATTCACAATAGCAAAGACTTGGAACCAACCAAGATGCCCATCAATGATAGACTGGATAAAGAAAATGTGGCACATATACACCATGGAATACTATGCAGCCATAAAAAAGAATGAGTTCATGTCCTTTGCAGGGACATGGATGAAGCTGGAAACCATCATTCTCAGCAAACTAACACAGGAACAGAAAACCAAACGCTGCGTGTTCTCACTCATAAGTGGGAGTTGAACAATGAGAGCACATGGACACAGGGAGGGGAACATCACACACCAGAGCCTGTCGGGGGTGGGGGTCTAGGGGAGGGATAGCATTAGGAGAAATGTAGATGTAATGTAGATGAAATGTAGATGATGGGTTGATAGGTGCACCAAACCACCATGGCATGTGTATACCTATGTAACAAACCTGCACGTTCCACACATGTATCCCAGAACTTATAGTTAAAAAAAAAAAAAAAAAAATCCTGATTTTTAAAATGGGTTTCATAACTCAGTGTTCATGTTACAAGCAACTGTCCCAGGTTGGAGTGAGATGCAGGAAAATTTGGACGCAAAAATGTAAGACATATGGTCTTGATTGCCTTTCGCAGCTACGTTAAGAGTTCAGTGTAAAGAAAAGCATTCCAAGCGCCAGCTTGCAAAACTAGGTTTTTATGTGAAACTCTAATAAAACAGCAGCAGATGTTTCTATGCTATTAATTTGTTTGGGACAGTTTTGGCTGGTTCACTCCAAATCAACTGTTATCCCTTGTCCAACAACTGCAGCATTCATTTCTTTTTTACACAGGGAGAAAGAAAGGAAGCTTTTCCTTTTGGAACAGATACTGCACCAATTTGCTGTATGCATGGGAAAGTGAATGCCAGCATTTGTGTATTTTTGAAAAAAATTCCCTTAGAAACTGATGGAGGGTGTTTTTCACTATTGAAGGGGGAAAAAAAAAACATCATCCAGCCAAATTACTGAAGCAAAACATGAAGTATACTACTGGTAGATAAACATGTTGAGTAACACAGTATGAATTTTATTTTCAGGATTAATAACTTGACAAAACCTTTATTTGACATCTAACCCTGCTTATATTGATGTACGTTGTTGGTAAACCTATTCTGGTTCTGATTTACATGGAAAAAAAATAAAAGATAATCACCCTGTAAAATGTTCACACTATCCTAGTCAATTCACTGCCATTCCTCCTGCCCCACCCTTGTCATCCATTCTTGTGGCCCTAAAGTTCTTAAAAGATCACCTTTGGCCGGGCCCGGTGGCTCAAGCCTGTAATCCCAGCACGTTGGGAGGCTGAGGCGGGCGGATCACAAGGTCAGGAGATCGAGACCACCCGGCGAACACGGTGAAACCCCGTCTCTACTGAAAATACAAAAAACTAGCCGGGCGCGGTGGCGGCGCCTGTGGTCCCAGCTCCTCGGGAGGCTGAGGCAGGAGAATGGCGGAACCCGGGGGGCGGAGCTTGCAGGGAGCCAAGATGGCACCTTTGACTGCAGATAAACACCTCTTGCTAATGTTTATTAAAATGCTGAATGTTTCACCTCCAGAAAGAAAACAAAAAAGATCTTAAAAAAAAAAAAAAAAAAGCCTTTCCTTACCTTAGTTATTTTCCTACTTTCAATTAACCTTCTAAGAAAAAAGGCAAAACTGGGAAGAAATGAAAGTGCCAGTTGATTGTTCCCAGTGAGGCCAAACCTGTTCACTCCTAACCAGTTACCATCTGTAAATGTGCAGTCTGCTTTCCATGAAATTATGCTCTTGGGCTGGAAATACTAAGTGTTCGTTTTTAAGGACTGTTGTTGGTCTATACAGCTTACTAATATCTTTCAAGATGACCCAGAAATCCTTCATGAGATTCAAATGGAAACCTTACAGCCTATTAACCTGTGAGGCTGCTGGCTAAAGTGCCAAAATGATTTGGATTTCAACTTTGTTTCTAAAACAAATGTAAGAAAGTATCATTAAGGAATTCAACTAAAGTTGGTTCAAAAAGTCTGCACATTCTAGTGTAATTAGAGGCAAGAAAGTTTTAAAGCCCTACTGGAATTTTCTGTAATTCACTCTTTAATTGAAAAACGTTTGCTACTTGGAAGTATTTCCATGCTATAGGAGCCAACTAACAAAGCATAGCAACCTGGTAAGACTCTTTGACTACACCTATCTACTCTGATCTTCTGACATTGTAACTGCTCTCCCAGGCGTGTGGAAGCAGCTAAATCCTACCATATCTCTCAACTGCCCTGAAAATAGAATCCATGTTTTCGTTTGATGAGCACCTTTATGATCTGGCCCCTCTCCTGCTCCCCTCTCCTCTCCCTCTCTCGACCTCCCATGACACTCTATATTCCAGGCCGACTGAATCAATCTCAGTTTCCTAAACCAGTCACTATTCTTCTAGCCATTAATTTGGAACTATTATACTGCATCCTACATCCCAGAATCTTAAGCAGCTAACTCCTATTTGTTATATGTGTCTCAAATTCAATCCTTTTATCATCTATAAGTTTTCTGTATTTCCTTTCTTCCCAAGGCATCTACTTCCTTATCATTGCCTCATCAATATAAGGCGAGGCAAATCTCATTTCTATGTGTTCACATTATAGTCCTAACTTCTGCTAGAGCATAATACATTGCATCTGTCAGTCTCACCCAAGCTCATTCACAGTAGGAACTGTTTAATGTTACCGTGGAATCATTTCCTAGCAAGATGCCTGAATTTTAGCAGTTCTTTGATAATAGGCTTGGAAGTGAACATTCTTTCGCACCTACAATACCAGCACACGTTTTGTTATGTGGAGGCCACGCATCTAAATTAACAGTGAGTTTTCTAAAGTTAGCTCATCCTAAACTATGTCTCCGTCCTGAATCCTCCTACCAAATCATATTTCTCTCACCCTCCTCCTTGATTCAAAAACTCTCTAAATCTCCTACTGCAGAGTAAAAGACAAACTGTGGCCTTCAAGACTCGGTCTATATCATTTGTTCACCCCACTGCCTCTCTCACTTCTTTTAATATACTTCCACCTAATTCACTCAGTCCCAGCCATGCTGGAGTCCTGCCACTCACTTTAATGCCTTGGGCACGTTTTTCTTCCTTCAGGGCTGTTGCAGTTACAATTCTTTCTGCTTGGATAATGGATAACCCACAAGGCCCCCTCCTTCACCCGCTTCAGATCTTCATTCAAATGTCACATACTCAATGATGATTATCCTGATCTCCTTATTTAAAACTGAATAAATATCCTGGTACTTGGAATTCCTTATTCCCTCTTCCTGCTCTATTTTGCCTCTTCAACATCTAACATGCCATCCATTGTACGTATTTATATTATTTAACGTATGCTCCTCCTCTTTACTGTAAACCCTAAGAGCAGGGATTTGAATCTGCTTTGTTCTTTTGTCACCCCAGCACCTAGAATAGTGATTGCCACTAAAAGGATGCTAAATGTTTAATTGAATAGTATATGATAAATATAATACAATTGAACTACAATTTTAGTTATAAGCATATCTAACTATGCTAAAATAAGCTAAAATCCTGAACTTAACTATTATTTAATCACATTATTGCAATTATTTACATGGTAGAATTTAAAAACTGACAAGAATGAAATACTATCTTACACTTGAACTTCTAAAAGTATTTTTACCTATCTTTGTAGAATTATAAAAATTTATAGAAGAGTTTCCATATAAAATTTCCTTTAGATCTTAGAAAAAATATAAATCACGAACTATTCCAGATATATATATTTTAAGTGATTCATTAACGAAACTGAAAAACACATACAGATTTGTCAATTGCTATATGATCTAATCTTTGGGAAAACAAACACAATTTAGCCAATATACAAATAATAAGGAAGAAAATAATTTGTATTCCAGATATTACTCATTTATTATAGAAGTTTTACCTGCACACACACACACACACACACACACACCTCACTTTGATAACAAAATGAATACAGAAAGTTGTCAAAGTCATAAAGCTTGAAATTCACATCTTGTCTGAGCTGAAAGCTCATGTTTGTAAAATATTAGTCAATTTGAAAATCATTTCTTGGTTTTGTTGGATTTACACAAGGGATAAACACATGTATAAAGATCTAAAAACTGTTGTGTCCTTATCCAACTGGACCAAAAAAGAATGTTTACACTTTCCTAACTTAAATTAGTTTATTTTGATATTGAAACATTAATATCCTTGCTTCCAGCTAATCAGCAATCACTTAGAATTCTCAGAATCATCTGTTTAACCAAAATCTATTTTTGTCAATCACATTACAGAAGAAAAAGCAGTATGTGATGCACGTCTGTGCTTTCATGCTCTAGCTTCCATAGTGGGTGGATCAGAGACTTCAGCAGACATTCTGACTCTAGTCAGTTCTCAATGACTGCTTTATACTGCCTCTTTAGAGTATGGGCCTAAGTCTAGTGACAATCATTTTTGCTCTCAACTCTTTTCATAATAATAGTTGTCATTTATTGAAGTCCACTACAGGCAAAGCTTGCTTCATAAGCTAACTAATATGTTGTTAAGGCTTAGAGGCAGCCTTAACAACATATTAATTACAGGGATATTGTCCTGTGAGAGTGGATCCAGAGTAACAATATTTCTTCATTCATTCCTTCAGGTAAATATTCTGCTTCTTCCAAATCCTAGACTCAATAGCTTACCATGCTGTTGACTTTGGTATACGCCAGTTTCCTTCTTAGTTAATTGCAAGTGTGAGTTTCTGAGGCTAATATTTAAAATAGGGTCCAGGGTGTTTTAGGTATACCTACTCTACTACTGATTGACCTTTTTTACTCTTTAACAGCTTGAACAAAAGTTACCTTTAATGACAGTGTTCTTTCTTTGATTCTGAGGAAAGAAATTATTTATTGTCTATGTCCACATTGCCCAATATTGATATAATGTGAGTCATATATGCAATTTAAAATTTTTCTAGTAATCACATAAAAATAAAACATTGAAATTAATTTTATACATTTTATTTAACTCAATGTATCAAAATATTCAATATGTAATCGATAATAAAAATTGTTAATCGGGTATTTTATACTTTTATAAAATGAAGTCTTTGAAATCTAGTGCATATTACAGCACACGTCAATCCACGCTAGCCCCATTTCAAGGGCCCAAGAGCCTCATGTGGCCAGAGGCTACCTTATTGATGACACAGTTCTAGATAATAAAAAAGGATGAAATAATTTCTGCCTCATCTTGTGTTAAAAAAAATATAGCTAGACAAGACTTGTAAGATAAAAGTAAACTGCAGGCCAGCCCACTCATAAACGATGATGTAAAAAATTCCTAAGCAATATTTTGGCAAGCTGAATTCAAGCCGTATACATAAAAATATAAGGAATCATGTTGAATTGTTATTTCTACCAATTCACGGTTGGTTTAACATTGGAAAATATATACATACAGTGATACCTCATTTTATAGTGCTTCACTTTATTGCGTTCTGCAGATACTGCTTTTTTTTTACTAATTGAACATTTACGGCAATCATACAGCAGCAAGTCTGGCAGGGCCATTTTCCCAAGAGCATGCCTTTACTTCATGTCTCTACTTCATGTCTCTGTGCCACATTTTGGTAATTTTTGCAATATTTCTACATTTTCATTAGTATTATATTGGTATGGTGATCTGTGATCAGTGTTTTTTGATGTAACTATTGTAACTGTTTTGGGATGCCACGAATCACAACCATGTAAGATGGCAAACTTAATAAATGCTTATTCAGGTTCAGACTGTTCCACCAGCTGACCGTCTGCCCATATCTCTTTCCTCTCCTTGGGCCTTCCTAGTCCCTGAGACACAACAATATTGACATTCAGCCTACGGATAACCCTACAATGGCCTCTAAGTGTTCAAGTGAAAGGAAGAGTGGCAAGTCTCTAACTTTAAATCAAAAACTAGAAATGATTAAGATCACTGAGGAAGGCATGTTGAAAGCTGAGCTAGACCAAAATCTAGGCCTCTTATGCCAAACAGTTAGCCAAGTTGTGAATACAAAGAAAAAGTACTTGAAAGAGATTAGGACTGCTATTCTAGTAAACACACAAATGATAAGAAAATGAAACAGCCTTTTTACTGATATGGAAAAAGTTCTAGTGATCTACATAGAAAGTCAGACCAACTGCAATATGCCCTTAAACCAAAACCTAATCTAGGGCAAAGGCCTAATTGTCTCCCATTCTATGAAGGTTGAGGGAGATAAGGAAAGCTTCAGAAGAAAAGTTGGAAGCTAGCAGAGGTTGGTTCAAGGGATTTAAGAAAATAAGCAGTCTCTAGAACTTGAGTACAACGTGAAACAGCAGGCATGTTCACAGCACTTTCACTAGGACTAGATTTCACCTCAAGGAACCACTTTCTTTGCCCATCCATAAGAAGCAACTCCTCGTCTGTTTAATTTTTTTTAATGAGATTGCAGCAATCCAGTCACATCATCAGTCTCCACTTGTAATTCTACGTCTCTTGTTATTTCCAACACATCTGCAATTACTTCCTCCAATGAAGTCTTAAACCCATCAGTGTCATTCATGAGGGTTGAAATAAATTTCTTCCAAACTCCTGGTAATGTTGATAATGCACATAGAAATATGCAGTTACTATATATAATATATTTCCAGTTATCCAGAAGACCTAGCTAAGATAACTGATGAAGGTGGCTACACTAAGCAACGAATTTTCAATGTAGACAAAATAGCATTCCATTTTAAAAAGTTGCCATCCAAGACTTTCATTGTTATAGAGATGTCAGTACCTGGCTTAAAAGCTTCAAAGGACAGGCTGATTTTCTTGGCAGGGGATAATGCAGCTGGTGACTTTAAGTTGAAGCCAATGTTCATTTACCATTAATAAAAATCCTAGGGTCATTAAGAATTATGATAAAGCTATTCTGTGTTCCATAAATGAAACAAAGCATGGATGACAGTACATCTGTTTGTAGAATGGTTTACTATTATGGGCCCATTGTTGAGATCTACTATGCAAAAAAAGATTCCTTTCAAAATATTATTGCTTATTGACAATGCACCCAGTCACCCGAGAACTCCGATGGAGACGTACGAAAAGATTAATGTTGTTTTCATGATTGCTAACACAACACCCATTCTATAATCCTTGGATCAAGGAGTAATTTTGGATTTCAAGCCTTATTATCTAAGAAATACGTTGATATTTTGTAAGGCTATGGCTGCCATAATGATTCCTCCAACAGAGGTAGGCAAAGTAAATAGAAAACTTTCTGGAAAGGATTCACCATTTTACGTGCCATTAAGAACATTTGTGACTCATGGGAGGCCAACATATTTATATTATGAGGAATGTTGAAGAAGTTTATTTCAACCCTCATGAATGACACTGAGGGGTTTAACACTTCAGTGGATAAAGTAATTGCAAATGTGATGGAAATACCAAGAGAAGTAGAATTCTAAGTGGAGCCTGATGATGTGAGTGAATTGCGGCACTCTCATAAGAAAACTTGAACAGATGAAGAGTTGCTTCTTATGGATAAGCAAAGAAAGTGGATCCTTGAAATTATATCTGCTCCTAGTAAGGATACTGTGAACATTGCTGAAATGACCACAAAGGATTTATTAAAATATTAGATACACTTAGTTCTAAAGCAGTGACAAGGTTTGAGAGTGTTAGCTACCATTTTGAAAGAAGTTCTGTGAGTAAAATGTGATCAAACAGCAGCGCATGCTACAGAAAAATCTTTAGGGGAAGGAAGAGTCAATCACTGGGGCAAACTTCATTGCTGTCTGATTTTAAGAAATTACCACAGCCACCAAGCCTTCTGCAATCACCACCCTGATGAGTCAGCAGCCATCAACATCAAGGCAAGACCCTCTACCAGCAAAGAGATTGTGACTCATTGAAGATTAAGATGATTGTTTGCATTTTTAAGTGATATTTTAAAATTAAAGTATATACATTTTTAAGATAACAGTTTGGAACATGTGATGACAGTATAAGAAATTTTACATGCACTGCAATACAAAAAAAAATTCATGTGACTCACTTTCTTGTGATACTAGCTTTATTGTGATGGTCTGGAAATGAACTCACAGTGTCTCTGAGGCATAACTGTATGTGAATTCACTACATCAAAAGATGAGGTAGAAAAAACACAGATGGCATGCTCAATAGATCCAGAAAAGTCATTTCATATAATTCAAACTTCACTTATGAGAAGAAAAAAATCAGAAAATTAAGATGAGAAATGTTAAAGCAGGAAGATTTACATGGAAATACTCAAAGTTTTTCTGAATCAGAAATAAGACAGGGAAGTTTAGCATCACATTGTTCTGGAGGTCCTGAAAAATAGAGCTAGTAAAAGTTGCCAAGAATTTCAATCATTAGTCAGAGTTTCAATGGTCATAGTTCCAGCTACCATGGTTTCTAACTGGAATCTGGTAAAGTAAGTAAAAAGCTGGGAGTCCAGGGTGAATATCTGACTTAGGTGGAGGTGTTCTTTATTGAAGCTTTTATTTTTCCAGATTATATCCCAGAGTTGAGGGTAATTCAGCATTGGAGGACATTAGTCCCCAATGGTTATATCAAAATACAGTTAAAACCTGTGCAGGAATCTTCCAACCAAAACCACTTGAACAGCTACCGTTTGCAGCCAGAAGAGGCGACTGAGTAAAAGACGGAATTAAACCGCATCAGTTGCAGTACTTTCTTCTACCTCTCCTCCCTCAATCTTTTATAAGGAAGGGTCCCAGGAGCACAGGGCCTTAGGCAGGGATGGTGGTCTGTGGGGAGAGGGTGGATCTGGTTCCTGGACTGAATCCTGGTCCAGCTTGTCCAGCATCTCAGCTGGCATTTAGGTTGCAGCCGGTATTGTGGGGAATTGTGAGGCCAGTGCTCTGCAGCATGTACAGCTGGGTTGACCCAGGTTCCTAAAGTCCCATACCAGCTGCACTGGAGCAGCATCATTCATCCCCCGTGCCTCTGGGAGGTGGCCCGCAGTGACCTCCGTCAATCCTCTACTAGGCCACAACCGCCCGATGATTGGTGGAAGCCGGGGTTCTGCTGCCACCATGGCAGGATGCACACCTGGGCTTGGAATGCGGTGCGCAGCAGGAGGCCATGACAACGGCTTCCTGGCCAATGGAAGTAGAGGCAGGCAGCGCCTTGGAGGCCGAACTGGTGGGGCAAGGCCCGGGGTGCCAGCAGCCACCTTGAAGCATTCTTGCCCCAAGCCCGAAGTGCTGCTGGGAATACGGTGGCCGGCACTGACGGCGAAGGAGCTGGGGCATTTGTTTGCAAGTTCCTTGAACACTTGGGCCTTGGCTTCCAGGAGGGGCCTGTTCAACTCTCTTTTTCACTTTTTTATTGAGCTTACAGCAGTCTAACTCGATCATAGTTTCGCTTTGGGAGGTTTCAGTTACTTGCAGTCAACCCCAGTCTGAAAACAGGCGAGTGACACCACATTTGATTAATTTTATTGTAGTATATTGCTGTAATTGTTCTACCTTATTATTATTAATCTCTTCTTACTGTGCCTAATTTATAAATTAAACTTCATCATGAATGTGTATATACAGGAAAAAACATAGTGTACACAGGGTTCGGTACTATCTGCCATTTCTGGCAACCATTGGGGGTCTTGGAACATATTCCCCCGGGACAACAGGGGACTACAGTGTTTGTTTTTTGTTGTTCCGGTAAGGTATTGTAATATAGTCTGGATGCTAATCCTTTGTCACAGATGTTGTGAACATCTCCATTCTTATCTTGTGTTTTCACTCCATTGTGTTTTTGATGCACATACGATTCCAATTTTAATGTTAAATTTAGTGCTCCTTTTCTTTATGATTAGTGCTTTCTGAATCTTGTTTATCTTTAATTACCCCAAAGTCATAAAACTTCATTTCTAACTTGTGTCCTAAATGTTTTATAGTTTTTCTTTTCACATGTAGGGCTTTATCTGGAACAAATTTCCTTCTAAAATATGGAATATGGAATAGGTGTCCATATTCTACCAAAAAAAACCCCTTTTTAAAATTTTCTCCATACAGATAATCTATTGTCCTAATACTTTTTAGTGAAAAGATCTTTTTTTCCGAACGTGTAACATCAGTTGTCTGATAAATCAAGTTTTATGTCTGTGTGTCTGAAATCAAATTTTATGTCTGTGTGTCTGACTCCAGACCCAGAACTCTCTCCCATGATCTGTTTGTCTATCCCCACTCCAATATCAACTACCTTCATTACTACAGCCTTATAGTGATAAGGCAAGGCCTTCTACCAAATTTGTATTCTTAGGCCTGTCTTGATTATTTTGGTTTCTTGTCATTATGTAAAAATTTTATGTCAGTTTTTCAGCTCCCCAACCAACCGGATACACACAACACACATAAACACACACAAACCTGTTGAGAATTTTATTAGAATTGAAAGAAAGAAATAAAATCCTCATTCTCAATTCATGAGGGAAAAATGACTCCCCCACTTTTCCTAAGCTAAGATCCATTATGCCCAATGGGATAGAACTTTTAAAACTTTTGATTCAGTTTTCCATGTCTATAAATAGGTCTTTATAATGCACCCAGGTTGCTGAAACTTAAAAGAGTACAATCAAAAAAGGGATCCAATTTGAAAACGAAGGCTTTCATATTCTGCCTACACTTGGCAATGTCTCTGCCTCTTTCAGGTTGCGTCTATAAATGTATTATCTGTTTGATTAGAGGCAAATTTCTTTAAGACAGAGAACAATTTGCTCACTCCAAGAAAACTCTTCATACTTATATTTTGCACTGTTGTTTTTGATGGTTTTAAATTTTTTTGTGTATCTATGCAGGACATGACTAGCAATTAATTATTTTATATTTAGTCATTTTATGCTTCCAAATAATTGTATCAGATGGGTACTATTATCTACATTTACAGCCACAGAAACTGACTCTTGGAGACATTAAGTAACTTACCCAAAGACAGCTAGGAAATGTCAAGGCCTGGATTCAAAGCCAAATTTTTACTAACATTAATGTAGGTAGAACAAATGCTTGTTAAATATATAAAAAATGGTAATCGAACTCAGATTAGGAAGAGACCAAAGTAGCTACTGTTTAAGTGATTAAAGATGTATGGTATTAATTGAGATTTTATTTAGTCAAATCATTCATTGTTGATAGCTCTAGTCTACACCAGACATTGTGTTCTCCACTCTGGAATTACTCCATTCAGCTCTGGCTAGATCTATGCTTTGTTTCTCATGCCAAGAACCTCAGCTAGTCCGAGAAGTCTCACATACTAGTCTGTAACTATATTAAAACTGCTACAAATAACTGCTGGGCAGACTGATTCTTATATCATTCACACCAGAAGTTCAGTGGCAATGTGCCATCACAATTTCTTTCTGATTTGGAAGCTATGAAATTTGCTCTAGCACCCTTTCAAGAATGTTAAAAAAAATTCCCTCTCTGACACACATACAAAAACATATAATCACAACTGCGTTGTGATCTTTCTTGATTTAAAATCTGTTTCTAATTACAATGAAACTTCATCTACCTGGTCTACTAAGAAAATAATTCAAGTCGGTTAGTTCATTTCTCCTTTTGTGTACAAATTATATAAACCAAATTCAATCTTTTAATCTGAAAGTGGAAAAAATACATATGGTGGAAACTTCAAATTCTATTACTGTAGAGATAAGTGCTTATATGTGCATTTTATGATACTGATTTTTTTTTTTTTTTTTGGAGACAGAGTCTTGCTCTGTCACCCAGGTGGGAGTACAGTGGTGCTATCTCATCTCACTGAACTCAGTGAAGCCTCCGCCTCCTGAGCTTAAGCAATTCTCCTGCCTCAGCCTCCTGAGTAGCTGGGATTACAGGTGTGTACCACCATGCCTGGCTAATTTTTGTATTTTTAGTAGACATGGGGTTTCACCATGTTGGCCAGGCTGGTCTCAAACTCCTAACCTTGTGATCCACCTGCCTCAGCCTCCCAAAGTGCTGGGATTACAGGTGTGAGCAACCGCGCCCGGCCGATACTGATGTTTTATCTTATGACCTCCCATCTGTGTAGTCACTTTTACCTGTTCAGATGTGCCCATTCTTAGCGATTCATTTTTCCCCTCTAAATTGGTCTCTTTTCACATGTAAAAGATTTTACAAACTAGTTAAGATTGTTTATAAATTAATTGTCAACAGATTGATAATAATAACATGCCCCGCCCCTTCTTTCCCAGCTCTCACAACAGCACATAATGAGTATTTGGATTTGGCCCAAAGAGATGAGGCTGCAGGATAATTTAATTTAATTCAATTCAATTTCACATAATTCAATTCCTTTCAACAAACTTTTACAGACATCTGTGCCTAATCTCATACTCCCAAAACCTGGGGCCTTATTCTTCACTCCAGAAGCACATCCTGAGCCAGGCTTTGCACACCATCACCTGTAGGGAAGCAGAAAATTCAGACAGAGAAGCAGCAGCAATAGCGGTAGTGTTCATGAGCAGACAGGTTATCACTGTAGACAACGGGCCAGTGCCACCCAAACCCTCCAGGACACTATTTGGTACAGCCTTCCGACTTGTCCCATCTGAAAGGAGAAAAAGCTGGTGTATAATTATACATCAGTCTCTGGGCAACACATACACACACACACACAAATGTACGGTGTTGGTTCAGGGTTAGTTCTGGAAATGCTAATTCACAGGAACCTATATGTACAGTCCAAGCCTGGGGACACAAGAAAAGTCAAGGATATTTGTAAAATGAAGCTCTTGGAATGTGGAGAAGCAGGGAAAACAAAGCGGATGTGTGGGTGGACCAGTATCATCCACTACAACATCCTTAAACTGTACAAGGAAAAAAATCCGGAGATTCTATTTCTCTATGTCTGGTCATGTTGCTTGTGCCAGCTGCCTTGAATCAAGCCAATATTCTATAAGCACCTACTGTACAAAAAATCTATATTAGGTACTCTGGGAAAGATAAATATTGAAGATACAAAGACACAGTCCCTGTACATCCAAGGGACTAGAGAATGAGCTTTTCAGATCCTACAATCCGGTGGATGAGTTCTACATGCACTCTCTAAACTGAAAAAAGCAGATTATAGATACTTTGAAAGTACCATACGTATACCACATATTATATTATATATTTCCCAGTACATATAAGAATACATGGTTTCCTCTGAAAAAGCAACATTTCTGCGAGTTAAAAATTATTTCTGCCTTCCTCACTGTGGTCCAGCTTAATGTCTAGTCACAGAAAATGGAAAATGAACAAAAAGAGGAGAGTTTTGTTTACACTTTGAAAAGTATGCAAATATTTCCCAATGATTGAAAATTAACATTTACAAATTGAGGAGAATACACTTTATTCATGCACAATAGTGCATTTGTTAACAGTAACATATTTATCTGGCCTTTCCCAGTCCTAGGAAAAAATTATGTCAATTTTCCTTCAGACTGCCTTCCTATTCTGTCACACAAATTATTTCATGAAACATGAATCCAAATGTTCTGTTCTTTTTCAATTTCCTTTCACCACAAATTCCAGAGTTCTGTACCTCATGGCTTTTCACTAACAATTCAGTCTTTTTATTCTAATGGCAAAACTGAAATACTGCTGTCTTTAATCAAGCTACTTTTGACATGTCTTCAATAGTGAAGATTCAGCCTTTTGTGTTAAAGGAAAACTTTTAAAAAATAATTGTAATGATTTAAAATGATGGTTTTTTGCCAATGCATTTTCAGCTCTTGGTATGCTCTTCATCACATTTTCCCATCGTTTCTGCAATGCTTTTGCACCTTATTGTTAATGACAGACAATCTATAAATACAGAAAAGGCCATATTTTAAGGATTTCTCATTGGACAAGCAAGCATCTGTAACATAACAGAGCATCTCGAAATGTATCCTGTTTCTCTAATAACAAGTCTCAGATCTATCAGGGAAATAAGGAAGACAGGGAAGAATACCAAACGTGCTCATCAAGTAACTCAAAGCAAACAGGCTAACTCCAGTGATTTGTTAACACGTTTTAAGGATCGTCCATACATACGTGTGGTGGAAAGCATGTGTCCAGGCAATGCAAACCTGCAAGCGGACATGACCTCTGAGGTCTGACCCTGCCTTCATTTCCAGCCTCAGCTCACATCACTTTTACCTCGTGGTCTTTGAACATACATTGCCCTTTTCTGCCTCTAAGCTTTTAAACATTACCTAGCATATTCTTATCTCCAGCTTTTCACTTGCCTAATCCATACTTACCCTTTTTGTTTCAGAGATGTGTCACCTCGTTAGAGATTTCTTTTCCCTGACTACCAAATTTAAAGTAGATCCCTGTGAGCACTCTCTATCAGAGTACTAATTCCATTTTTTTCCTCAAATTTTGTCACTGTGTGTGTGTGTCTGGCACATGAGCATGCATGAGTGTGTATCTTATGAATAAATGAGTGGCACTTAATTTTTATTTGCAACTTTGGGATAAACAGAGATCTATACACTTATTATTCACTGACATTAATGAGAGAGGACTTGGCTGCATTCCTTGAGGTTGCATTACACTAGTTTCTCAAGAGCTTGGACTAGGAATTGTTTGTTTTTATTTCCTTATTCCTATAGCAGTGCCATATTGTAGGAAAACAAAAAGAAGTTTGTTAAATTAAGTATATCTATGAGCATGACATGTGAGTTTCCAATCTTACATTAGTCAGTGGCAAGGAGAACCTTAGTCTGTGACAAGAGATATATCAGGTTAGTGCAGAAATAACTGAGGTTTTTGCAACTGAAAGTAATGGCAAAAAACTGTGACTACTTTTGCACCAACCTAATATTATGAATACTCTTCATCTACTCTCTAAAAACATATTTTTATTCTTGACCCTATTTGATACATAATCATTAAACAATCTAGTTAGAAAAGATTCATTGTTTGTGATTTTTGCATTATTCAACGTTGATTGTAAAACTTTTTCTCTTTTCAAACAAAATGTATTTGTAATGCTAAATGGCAAATATTGGCTCAAGATACTATTTGGAGCTGCAGTTTATAATGATGTACATCAGGATGTAACACAAGTCATGACAAAAGTTACGAAACTTAAGAAAGTAAGTTTTGGAATGAAATAAACTTAGAATCAAGTCCTGATTTAACTGTGTAAAAAATAACTTTGGGCAAATTATTTGGAGTCTATAAAAGAAGATTCCTATTCTTTATCCACTTAATAGGAATGATAAAAACCCTCATATTTTTGTAAGGATTAGAAGATCCTAAATTAGGCAAATGACATAACGGTCGCATGCACGTAGTAATAAAGGACAGATACAGTAATGTTGGTTATTATTAATTGTTTTATGAGGCAATGTTTGAATTCCCTAACCTGCCATTTTCTCTCCTTTTTGTTCTGCTTCTTCACCTACTGTCTGTTACTTTCTTTCCATCTTGAAAATAAGTCTTCCTTCATAAAGGTATTCCTTTCATCTAAATTCTGTATTTCACTTTTTTTCACCCTCTGTTAAAATTTCTTTTCTAAATAACCTCTTTTTCTCTAAAACTCAATTTAAATCCCTTTTAACACGATCACTCTAACAAAACATGAGTTTCTTCGAATACATGCAGAGTAAATTGGGTACAAATAATTTGTCTTTGAATACAGGTAAACATTATAGTTTAAAAATACCAGATCCATATAGTTCCCATTCACACTTATACAGGCATTTCTAAAACTTGAAAAAGTTACCCTGATAGTAAGGAAAAGAATATGCAAAGGAAGCCAAATCAGTTTGGTGTCAGCAGAAAGTATGTTTTGTAACAAAATGATTCCTGGCCAGATGATTACTCATCAAATGAGCCCGGATTTCACACAGGAGAACCCAAAAATGAAAGAAAGAGTCCTGAAACAAAACATGCAAAACAGGCAGCTGATGACCTTGATCAATCTTTCTAAGGAGAGGAGTTAGAAATGTCCCAGTCCCAAGAGAAATCTATTTGAAGACAGCCAAATGTGTCTTCAAAGAGAGGTGTTCATAAAGACTTGAGCCATCAGTTCTCTACAAAGGAAGATGGGAGCAAAATACATTTTCTACTGTTGATGTTTGATCTGTCCCTTAAATCATATCATTATGAAGAGGAAGACTGGGTACATGCACCCGTAGTAGGTATCACTCTTGGCGTAAGCTGTTTAACAGAATCCCTACCTGACAACATACATTACCTACATGTCAGCTCTGTTTTAAATTCAAGAAACTGCAGCTTCATGTAAATCTGATTTGGATATCAAGTGCAAAAGTGATATTCTCTCTGGGACAATCATCTCATATAAAATGTGCTGATACTGTTCAATCTCAATGCCTTAATTAAATCTGTCATAACCCAAGGATTTTCATTAAATAAAAGGCATGATGACTCCTGCTAAGATTTTGAAATACTTGAAGTATTCACAAAGATTACTTTGCTGTGGTTCCTACTGGAAGAAAACATTCTACATTCAAAACATAATGCCTACCATCTCAGATATCCAAAAATCATTGAATTGGCATACTCGTATCCCTGTTTGTAGTATGGCCACAGAGCTATGGCATATTTTATTTTCCCGGATAAATCTTAAGTCAGCTGTAATTCATTAAGGAAGTTGTTTGAGCCAAATTAAATTTTCCAGAAACACATCATCTGACATAAACTCTGCTTCAGTTATAGATTCAGAAAAGATTAGCTAGTTTGTAAGCATTACTCCTTTAATCTCATGTAATCCTGCAATAAATATAGAACACACATTATATTCTGCAGAATAATTAGTGTTTACTGGCACATTATTGCTTAAATGAACTTTTTGTTTATTGAACCATTACAGAATCATCTTTCTCAAAAATGGTTTTAGCTCTGTAATTTGCTTCATTTTGAGGCCATAATATGCCATGATTTGGGACTAAAATTAATAGTTTTTGAGGAAAGGAGATTCTTTTCAGGACAATTCAACATCTGTGGAAAAACCTGATATTAGAAATCAGTCAGAGAGGCATAAGCATTTGCTTAGTGTACAAGATGAGAGATGGCTGCACAAAATACTACCTTCGCCAACAACCCTATTCAAATCAATGTAAGAGCTGAAATTGACCATGGAGCTATTTAGAATCTATGCTTCTCAGGCAGCAGAATATTCCACTGAATTGTTTCAAGTGTTGCTATGGAGAAGAAAGTAAAGGGATAGATATGCATAGGGCAGGATCTAGTTCTCTAATTCTGGCTTCAACCATAGCAGTTTATTATAGTTATCACTTCGATATATTTGTTTCTTATACAACCTACACATTTATACATTAGGTACTGACACCCTCCAATTGTTTTTGTATTGTGAATTGAAACACTGGGACCTCAGCTGAAGTAACTGTCTGGTAACACAACCTGACAGTTGAAGTTTCAAATTTGGTAGCTGCCATCTTTACTGGACAACAATGTTTCTGTAGTTGTTTTAATATATGATTTTGCATATACATACTTATATGTACTTAAATTTTATTTATATTATATAAAACAAAGAGGAAATAGGAAACTAAATGCTGACTAGTAGTAATAAACATAGTCTTCAAATATAATTATAAATTTAAATTGGCAAGTAGAAAGTTAATTTTAATTTCAACTGAATACGGAATGTTCAATCCATGTGTTTCAATTGGGTAGGAAAAGAATAAAAGACCTTATGTGAAATTGTGGGGAAATACTGCTAACTACTGTGTTTAAACAGTAAAGTATGATTAAACTATATATTAGCCTTCTTGGAATGGAAGTTCTTGTCTTGTTATATGTAAATCTGTTTTTCATTTGAAAATATAAGGGATTGTCTACTGCACTGCACCATGATATACTTTGTTTCTAAGAATAAAAAAGCTAAAAATTTAAAAATGTAGTTCAATCTCTGACATGAATAAATAATATATCTGAGCCTCTAAAGTTAAAGAGGCTAATCCAAGTTCATATAGTAGGTGCATGCCAGTGGTCTTTCTAATGTTTCACAATCTTTATCTGTGGAATCATGTTTTTCTAGTGTATACTGCTCAGGGTTCTCCAGAGAAAAAGAATGCGTTGTGTGTGTATACTTGTGTTTGTGTGTGTGGATCTATGTATCTGTCTATCTACAGAGAGATTCATTTTAAACAAATGGATCATGCTGCTCTGGGGGTTGGCAGCTCTGAAGTCTGAAGGGTAGGCCAGTGGGCTGGAGACCCAGAGAAGAGGTAATGTTGTGGCTCATGTCTGAAGACAGTCTGGAGGCAGAATATTCTCTTCCTAAGGGAACTTCAGTCCTTTTCTCTTCAGGCCTTCAACTGATTGGATGAGGCCCACCCACAATTTGGAGGTTGATCTTCTTTATGAAAGTCTACTAATTTAAATGTTAATCTAATCTGAAAAATACTTTCATTGTAACATCTACTTTGAGGTTTGATCAAATATTTGGGTCCCCTGGCATAGCCGAGTAGACACATAATATTAACCATCAAATGATGCTGAAAGACTCAGTTTAAGAAAACATAAAAACAGATACTATTAACATTTTAATCTATACCACCCAAATGTTTAAATTAAATCCAAACTCTGTTGCTAGATTCTTTTGCTTTGTATAATCAGAGAAGGTTCAGTGTGGAAAGTGGGAAGGTAGATTAGCTTTATCCAGTATCTAAAAAATCTGACTGCAATATTAATTTTACTTACTCTTCTTCTCAGCATAAACTTCATTTTCTGCAAGTTGATTTTCACTGATGTTGCATTTTTTAGTTCCATGTTACACATATTTAATCTTCCAGAGTGTAGTTTTATCTTGTCTAAAGGCCAATTTTCTAACAAGCTCCAGAGAATTTCCAATAGGGCAAAAGGTGGTCAGTGGAACAGATTGCACTGCTACAATACATTAATTTATTGCTGTAGTCTTCATTTGAAAATGTGTGTGCTTAATGACCTAGGAAAACCTTGCATGTATCCAAGCATAAGAACAATAATTTACTGGTAGGCAAGTTTCATGCTACCATACTAACCCTAAAACAAATGTTTCCATCATAGAAATGGGAAAATGAAAGGTGTATGATTTGAATTACAAAGAAATGAAAATTTTCTATTCAATCCCGATGTATATTATCTCATAATTTTGATCATTTGGGTATGTCAGAATCATGAAATATTGTAACCATTATTGGATCTCAGAATATTTCTGATCTCTACTCCTCATTTTTCAAGACAAGCAAACTGTTGCCCTTGACAAAGGTCAAACAGCTTGTTAGGCATAGAATGGTATCAGAAATCTTGGTGTCTCCTGTTCTTTCCAAGATTATAGGTGGCTCCCTAGTTGGGAAAGCTCCTGACCTAAGAGTACATCAAATCAATTATATAAATATTACCTAATAGAAATCATGCAATCTGGCAGTTTACCAACTAGATAACTACAGAAAAAAATTTTCGTATATTCTCATAATAAACTATTTTATGTTAGAAGCAGTGTGGAATGTTTCTCAGGGAATCATTTAGTAGATTACAGAGCACCATTAGGCAAAGTTCAATGACATAAGAGCACAGTGGTTTGCAGCTGGGTGAGGAAAGACACTGAGAAAGATCTGAATATTCTAGTGTTTTTAGTTATGTAATAAAAACATAATATTAAGCTTCCATCTCACGTATGTAGGATAATAAATCTGCAATTACATTGTCTAATTTAATTACCTTTAAAAAACTAGCAGTGTCTGAAACAGAGTGAGTCTCGATAAATACTTGATGAAGTAAAAAGGGGTTTTTCCCCTTTTATCTCAGAAGAATTAGTTATGATAACACTGTCATTTTTAAAAAGCAAATGTAATTTTTAACATATCTGGAAAACAAAATATATTACAGATATACTTGTTAAATTTCATTGAATCTTTTTCTATCTTTACTAGTGGCATCATTCATAATCTAAGGAGATAGCTCAAGATTAGCTCTGTAGCCTTGGTCTTGTACCTTTTTGCTTCTAGTCCATTTTTCTGCCCTCGAAACATCTGTGTAGTAGCTAATAAGAGCTGGTCAGTGTGTTTACATCCCCCTCCACCATGCAACATGAGGAGAGATCTGTGATAGTGTGAATATGGCTATGACGACGAGAACTAATGATGTTTCCCTCTACTGCTTTCTCTTGAGTGGGCCCTGAGATTTGTGCCTGTTTTCACCCCTGAAGAAAACCATAATGCTCCCTCTTGAGATAAGAAAAGTGTTGTAGATAAGAGTTCTAATTCTTCCTTACAAAGAGAAATACTGGTTAGAAGTTGGTTATGTGATTTGTTTCTATGGGTAAATAAGGACCAGGCTGTATGAACATATTTCATGACGGAAATCTAGAAAATATTTGTTATCATTATTGGCATGTTTAAAAACTGTCCTTTCCTTAAGGCTTTAAAAACAGAAAAACAGAGAAATTGGGCAGGATGAATAAACACAAAGTTATGGGTGAATTTTACAGGGTTTTACTACCCAATTTATATAGGCGTAATAGGTGTGGTGTGGCTGCAAATATAAAGGTGACACAAATCCAAGTGTGGACTTGCAAAATCATCATCCAATTTCTATTAAAAGTCAGAAAAACAAATCCACCCATGATGGCTACAGACAAAAGCTCAGTCATGCATCCAGTCTTGTTTTCACTTCTATGTGTCTCCTCTGCTTCTTGGTCTCTGTTAAATTGTTAAAAGTTCACCCCTACATTTCTCAGCATCAAATTAGAACAGAACAAAGGCCCACTACTCTAAACAGAATACTCTCTCCTGATGTTTCCTTCATCACTGACCATATTATTTCATGACTTGAACACAGATGTATGTTGCACGCTCCTGCGCTGGAAGAATCCCTGGAGATTATAATCCACTGTATTAGTCTGTTCTCACGGTACTAATAAGGACATACGCAAGACTGGGTAATTTATAAGGAAAGAGGTTTAATTGACTCAGAGTTCGGCATGGCTGGGGAGGCCTCAGGGACCTTACAATCATGGCGAAAGGGGAAACAAACACATCTTTCTTCACATGGTGACAGGAAGGAGAATAAAAAGCCAGTGAAGGGGAAGACCCTCATACAACCATCAGATCTTGTGAGAACTCACTCACTATCATGAGAACAGGACTGGGGAAACCGCTTCCATCATTAAATGACCGTCCACTGGCTGCCTCCCACCACATGTGGGGATTATGACTCATTATGTTAGTCTGTGAATTAGTAGAGGCAACAGGAAAAGAAATTAATTCTCAAGAATTTCTAGCAGAAAATTTCCAGCATATAAATCTAGAAATAGGTTTAGAACATGGCTTGGATAATTACTGATGAACTACCACTGCACAACTTCTACTTTGGTAACCCTGTTACGTTTGTTTGTTTTTGAGATGGAGTCTCGCACTATCACCCAGGCTAGAGTGCAATGGCGGGATTCCGGCTCACTGCAACCTCTGCCTCCCATGTTCAAGCGATTCTCCTGCCTTAGCCTCCTGAGTAGCTGGGATTACACATGCCCACCACCACGCCTGGCTAATTTTTCTATTTTTAGTAGAGACAGGGTTTCACCATGTTGGCCAGGCTGGTCTTGAAGTCCTGACCTCGTGATCCACCCGCCTCAGCCTCCCAAAGTGCTGGGATTACAGGGATGAGCCACTGTGACTGGCCAGTAACCCTGGGTTTTAAAGCCACATTCAGTGTTTCCCAGACAAGTGGGAAACTCTGATATAAACAATAGTAATTACTTGCAAAGCTTTGGTGACACAAATACCAAAGATGACCTGTCTAAAAAATGAAATTACAAGTTCTTCCATAAATACATAAATATATAAATGGGAAAAATCCTGCAAATAGTAGTTTATGTTTTTATTTAGTACTTATTTTGATTGTAAACTGCACGTCAGACATTAAATGAATTCATCTCCATTATACTCTCCGTGCCTCCTACTGCATTTGTTAACTAATAAAATACACAGCACAGATGTTCAGTTGTGCACAGTATAGAGGAGACAGCAGATTATCCTACTGATCAGAAAATGCCATGAGACAGTTTATATGTGACTAACTCACCACTCAAAACCATTCACTAAATGTGTGTGGTATTTCATTAGTCTGCTATCTCACTGCTCATAAAGATGTACCCAAGACTGTGTAATTTATAAAGGAAAGAGGTTTAACTGACTCGCAGTTTCACAAGAATGGGAAGGTCTCACAATCATGGTGGAAAGCTGAGGATGAGCAAAGTCACATCCTATGTGGTGACAGGCAAGGGAGTGTGTACAGGGAGCTCCCCTTTATAAAACCATCAGATCTTGTGAAACGTATTCACTGTCACGAGAACAGCACAGAAAAGACCCAGCCGCATGATTCAATTATCTCGCACCGGGTCCCTCCTACAAAACATGGGAACTATGGGAGCTACAATTCAGTATGAGATTCGGATTAGGACACAGCCAAACCATATCAGGTATATATGAGATTAATAAGGGGGAGGAAATGATAAATGAAACAACTTTGGTAAGATACTGTAACCGTTAACACTTAGTAGTACATACATGGGGGTTAATTTTATTATTTTTTTTCCTACCTGTGAAGCTGTTTTAAATTTTCAAAAGAAAAAATAGTCACCCAAAGATCCTCATCCATCTTTCTATTCACTTGAAAGAGATTCATTTTCTCCATTCAATAACTCACAGATGATAATTCAATGTTAGACACATCTTAAATTGCTGGTTCTTTTCTCAACCTTTCTCCACAGTCTCCTTCCTTTCTAAACTCAAAATATTTTCCTTGATTCATCCTTTGTTCTTTGTGTAAACACAGATATTTATGCAGGTGCATATGCCTCCGTCTTTAAAGCAGATCTCAGCCTAAATTACTGGGCCACAGAGACCTTGGTGTATCTTACTCCTTTTCCTTTACTCAGAAGAGGGTTAACGTCATGAGCTACTTGACATCTGCCTCCCACTAGTAAATAGTGATGCTTGAGGATAACACACTCACTCACTTATTCAACAAACATTGTAGAGCATGAATTAAATGCTAACTTTGTGCTAACAGCCAGAGACATAAAGACAAATAGGATGTGATCTCTGTTTTACCACACAAAACTGGGTGGTAGGTTAATATCAGGAGTGTTGCTTTAGTATTCTTGAAGCAGCAAAGAGTTATATCTAACCAGGTTAGGTAGGAAACTAGGTGAACTAGGTTGGCAGAAAAAACTAGGCTAGGTAGGAAAAACACCTTAGAAGTGTTTCTTGAGGATAGCAGTGAAAATCAAAAAGGAAATACAAAGGTGGGAGGAGGCACTCTTGGTACAGAGCACAACCCAAGTAGAAGAACAGAACAGAGAAACAAGGTCTTGTATTCAGCAAACCATTAACAGTTGAGTTTTAACAGAGAATAAGGTAGAAAGTATAGGATGACTAGAGAGGAGGCCATTGATCTGGCAGGGGCAAAATAACGGAGGGCCTCACATCGCATGTTAAGGATCTTGGACTTTATCCTGTAGGTAATTAGAAGCCAAATGTTTAAACAAGTAAATGATGTGGTCAGATTTCCATTCTAGATAGATCACGGTGGCCACTCTCTGCAGGATTGATTTCAAAGGGCTATCAGTGAAGGCACTGTTAGAATAGTCCACATGAGAGATCATAAGGGCTCAAAGCAGGGCAATGAAAAATAAGGATGAAAAAAAGGTTAGAAATCATTCATAAAACTAGTTCATAAATTAAGCCATGTTTCATAGTTAATTAGAGGTAGAGAATAGGACAGAAGTGCAGTAAGGGAAAAGTTAAGGATTATTTTCAGTTTTTAGCTTAGATGGCCAGAGAGTTGGTTGTACTAACAACATATATAAAAAATAGTGAATAAAAAGATATTTAATCTTTTTAAAATTAATTGTATGAAACAAATCTTAATTATATAAAACAAATAATGAAAGGTATTTAATTGTACAAAACAATGAAAAGATATTTAATTGTACTAAAATAATTAGGATATATCAAACTTTCAAAAACTCCTAATAAAGAGGAGAGAAATGGGGGCACAGAGAAAGAAGGGGGACAGGGAGAAAGAGAATCCAGGAATATATTAGTTCAGTTTGGGATATTTTCTTAGGATTGTTGTGTGGAATCAGTGAAGTACCACATAAAGTACTTAGTTCTGAGCCTGGCCTTCAGCTAATGTTCCATACATTTAACTATGATTTAGGTGCTTATGGTAGATAAAGGTGGAAATGACCAACAGGCAGTAGGCAGTTGGGTACAAAAATTCTGAGACTACACAGAAAGAACTGAGGGGTGGGGGAAGAGAACTCAGCATGATATTTGGCATTCTGATCCTGAACAAATCAAACCAGGAGGAATATTCAGAGAAAAAGCGCCCCCCCCCCCCAAAAAAAATAATAAACCAGTAACAAAACAATGGGCTACATTCAGACCTTTGGCAAACACCAGTTCTAGGATAAGCAGAGAGAAAGGGATGGGAAGCTTATTTAAGAGAATAAGCTTCTGAGGAAGCTTCTGAGAATAAGAATCTGAGGAAGTAATATTATGAAAGTTCAAAATAAAGTACGAAGATCCAGTAAGGTAGAAACTGAAAAATTATCGCTTATGTACTACAAAGAGAAGGATAACAGTGAATGAATTAGGAAGAGATACCACGAAGTGGTGATGACTGAAACAAGACTAAAGCAGTTTTTATAGATAATGGAAGGCTAATATCTAAAATAATTAGGCTATACCAAACTTTCAGGGGACAGGCAGAAAGAGAATCTGGAAATAAATTTTGTTCTTGAGGAAGTTATTTTGGTGGGAAAGGCTTAGGTATATTTACTAGCAGAAAGTTAACAGGAAGTGAGAGTTTGAATGGACAGAAGGAAAGAATAACTTGATGGTGCAGTGGTCAGAGGAAGTAAATAAAAACATTAGAGCAGGCAACTAGATGTAGAAAAAGACATAGCAATGAAGTGAGTTCTTCATATTTGATTATTAGAAACACATCTCCAGCATTTCCACATGAACACCATAACCACCAATATGTATTCACATCATCATCAAGGTGCCTAAGCTATATGATGATCAGAAGTATTATTAACGTGGAGACAAGCTAATTTCTTTGAAAAACATAAACCAAGTTTAAAAGACAAATATTGCTAAATCTACTCCCAATCTTCTTTAGCTGGCCTTGAATGACTATGCACTGTCTAACCCAGATGACCTAAGGGGCTGACCTGGTTTTCAACTGAAGTAGTCAAATTCTTGACTTGATTTTTTTTAAAGCAAGCTCTAAAAATTTTTCCTTAAAGGATTATATTTCCAGAATATTACAATTGTGTTGCACTGAACAGTTGGTACAGAAATGTCTTTCTTCCCTACTGATTACAGAAATAAGTATTTTTTCTACAATGTAAACTTTTGTTTAAATAATGACATGAAATTAAAAAGTCTAGAGTCCAACTTGAGTCCACAACTACACTTTTAATAACAATGCATTAAATTTGTTTTACTAGTAGGATTTTTCCATTTTTGATGAACTTTTATAACAGAGGGAAGCCAAAAGATGAATCGGTGCCCATTCTATATTAAACAGATGTTTTTGTCATCTAGTTTTTTCATTACTCATAGAACAGAAGGCTCCATTAGAATCACTCCCTCAAGCCCCACATGTCAAGGAACTAAAATATTTTTTCTTCTGTGAGTAATGTCATCACAAATTATGTATTTAATAATATTCTCCAAATGTTGTCTTATTTTGCTTTCTAGATGGAACAAAGGGCAATCAATAGAAAAGTAAATTATCCCAAGAAAACACCAAGATAAGCATTTGCTAGTAAAGACACAGAAAAGCACTCGGAGATGAAATTTATAACTTGGCAGACAAGACTACCTGAACATGACATTTTTAAAAGACAGTGATTCAGTGCTCCAGGTTTATAAGCAACATTATTAATGCCTCCAAATGAAAATAAGTAAGACACTGCTCTGACACAGTAGCCTATATTCTTCATATTACAATGCTGTCTGCTAAATTTCCTATAGGGAGTGCTTAAGATTGCATTACAAAATAGTAATTTCTAGGTAAAAATCCTAGTGGGAAAGCATATATTCATACTTTTAAGCAGACAATTTGTCTAAAAAATTATCAATCTACGAATTATAAATTATCACATTTAATTGACTGAAAAATGCATCTCACTGTATTTTCTAACTGCTATATTAATCTTCTACATCTCAATGTAGTAAGACAGCCAAATTAAACATTTTACAGCCATAGTCATATATTTAGGGTTTCAACTAAAATTATTTCTATCTTAGAAAAGCAAAAGTCTAATTAATGACAGTGTTACGGCTGACATTGTCCATATCATCTTAATACTTATTTTAAGCACTTAAATGAAAAATTTAAATTACTTCATGTATTTTGTCATGGAATTGAATTATTCCAGCTGGGTTACACTGAATTTATAGTACAGAAATTAGTGATGGGGATTTCAGTAAAATCAAATGATAAAATACATGATTGAACAATGTTGCCTAAATCAATTGATGTCTCTTACTTTGTGAAAGATTGACAGAATATGCTTTATGGTAAATATTTGTAAACCAATACTTAGAAATGCCTTAATTTTCATAGTCCAGTTATAAGAAAGTAGTTTAGCTTTTTTTCAAAGCTTTCTACAAATCGTTTTATGAATCTTACCATTTAAAAATTTCTTCAGGCCGGGCGCAGTGGCTCACGCCTGTAGTCCCAGCACTTTGGGAGGCCGAGACGGGCGGATCACGAGGTCAGGAGATGGAGACCATCCTGGCTAACACGGTGAAACCCCGTCTCTACTAAAAAAATACAAAAACTGAGCCGGGCGAGGTGGCGGCGCCTGTGGTCCCAGCTCCTCGGGAGGCTGAGGCAGGAGAATGGCGGGAACCCGGGGGGCGGAGCTTGCAGGGAGCCAAGATGGCGCCGCTCACTCCAGCCTGGGCCACAAAGGGAGACTCCGTTTCAAAAAATAATAATAATAACAATAAATAAAATAAAATAAAAAATTCTTCAAAAAACATAAAAACCTTCCTATTGAACAGTTTCCATTAAAAACTAGAATGCCGACAATTCATTGATTATAATAAAGAAGAATAACTTTTTTTTCTAGGGCTAAACCAAAAAGACACAGAACCACCACCATTTACTGGTTACAATGATAAATTAATTTGTAAAAGGTGGTCAATTGACCTGTAGGATAATAAAGAAAAACATCATATTCTTTTAAAATTATCACTCCTACTTCCTTAAAATTGAGTTGTAAACAATGTTTCTTTTTGGTGTAAGAATGAAAACAGAAACATTACAGCAATTTTAAGTTACAGTGCTCAAATCTCACAACTTCTAAAATCATTTTTCATACCAAAAGAAAGGGGAAGCACAGAAAACATCTGTTGTAAGCCACAGAGCAAGCAAAAGGAGGTCATTATCACATCCACACAACTTTCTGTCCATTTCTTAAAGAATATATTCATCACATCTTTGGGCCTAAACCTAAACACATTGTAATTATACTGTAAAAAGTGTGAAATAAAAACAATATAAAATGGATATAAAATCAAAATTACAGATGAATTGCCTTTTAAGTCAATTAATAAATGACATACAATAATTAAAACAGTAAATGTTGGTTCATCAAATTTCTTCACAATTAAAAATCATTTAATCATTATAATTTGCTACATATTGTTTTCAGTGTTGGATATAACCAGCTCCTAACCTAAGCATAAAATTTAAATTAAAAAAAAAGGTACTGGTGGTTTTATTGAATTAACAGACAAATACATGATTTAACATTTCTCAACAGTCAAGAATCTGCCTAAGAAATCTCTTCTATGATACTACCAAACAATGGGGATTTTTGTTTAATATATTCTGCTTAGTATAGCATTACTGAGAGAAGCAAAAATAGTTGCTTAAAAATGATTTAAAATAGGTATTTTCTATCTAGTAAATCAACAGCTAACAAAGTTTAACAGTGGGTAGAATTATTAAATTCTAAGAGAAAGAATGCTGTCAAAAATTTTTTTTTTTTGCTATTCTAAATGAGATACCCATGCAATTAAGTAGGAAAAGAATAAATGGCAAAACTATCAGTTTTTGATGGTATGAGCACTTATGTGACAACTTATCAGCTGAAAATCCATGGGAATATATAACAAAGTATTCCAACTAAACAATGAAAATGTTTCCTTTTCTATATGCACCAGTTAAGTAATACCAAAAAAGTTCAGTCATTGCAGCCATGAAAAATATAAAGTATACAAAAATCAAATTAACAACAAAAAAAAATGCAGGGCCAATATAAAGCAACACATATACACATGATTAAACAGAAATATCAAATACAAGATGAACAGATGGGAAAATACATGCCATGTTGCATAATGCATAATTCTGATTATAAATATGGCAAATATCTTCAACCTACTAACTTAATGTTAATATCCAATTAAATGCCAACATTTGTAAATATGCCTTAACATTTTCAGCATTTCACTTTTATCTTTAAAAACTACATTACAATTTCTACATTACAATTTCAGGTGACTTCCATATTAATAATAGTACTGAATATTTACACATATAAGGAAGCTGATCCTAAATGCAGCTAATATACTAACATCTTGGGTTTAGTTCCTAATTTTTAAAGTTTAATTCAGATTGATAAGAACTTACAAGTTAACCTTTCTATGCCTCCTTTTCAGTGATTCCATAAATGGCCATTATAAGAGAAACTGCAGAAATGAAAAAAGCTGTCCATCATAATTAAAGGTCTGGTTGACACTGATCACAATCTATGTGTACTTAAGGATCAATACATCACCAACAATCTTGTCTGGCTCTCTGCCTGTGGATTATTTGATTGAATGACTTTCAAAGCCTGTCTTTGTTTTGTGTTGCTATAAAGGAATATCTAAGACTGGGTAATAACTTACAAAGGAAAAGAAGGTTTATTTGGCTCACAATACTCATGTCTGGAAAAGTTGAAGACTGGGCATCTGGAGAAGGCCTCAGGCTGCTCCCACTCATGGTGAAAAGCAAAGGGGAATGTCGTGTGCAAACGATCACATGGCAAGAGGAGAAGCAAGAGACAGATTAGGGAGGTGCCAGGTTCTTTTTAACAACCAGTTCTCAAGGGACCCAGTTGAGCGAGAACTCACTTACCCCGGAGAAAGGTCATCAATTTACTCATGAGGGAAGCACATTCATGACCCAAACATCTCCCATCAGGCCCTACCTCCAACAATGGCATCAAAGTCCAACATTAGCCTCGGGGGACAGTCATTCAAACTTTTGCAGACTATCACTGTTTTCAGGTCTTCCACTTAGACATGTCTTTGCTCCAAAAGATATGGCCAAGAAGAGAAGGGGACTCTCATCCTTACTCCTCAGCCCACACTCCCCAGCATGGACATTGCTGGCACTCTTAGAATAAGCCTGGCACTCCTTGACTAAATCTAGATGTTCAACATTGTTTACTCTGGGCTAGTGTCATGTTTTCAACTATTACCTTGTTTGATAAGTAAACAATAAACCTTCGTTCCAGATGTCGAGAGATCATTTTTGTAGGTCTACCATTTTCTCACCCTTAGCTGAGAATTCTTGCCCCAGGACAACTGATCTGAGTTGCTGAATTCTCCAGATGATATTAAAGAGTAAACAGCTAAGATTCATTGCATTGCATCACAGTTGTCCAACATTCAAGACAAAAGTTTGATTGTAGAATATTTGATCACCTGATCCTAAGTTATGTTTTAAAAAATATTACTACTATCATTATATGTATCATTACATATAATGATGTATTGGTATAATGATGTATAATGTAATGATGTATAATGATATATGATGTAATGATGTATAATGATGATAGGTGGCCTTCCCTAGTCCAGAAGCTTTTTTGGGTTTGTACTGAATATTCCTTCTTCAGTAACACTGATTGGTAACATTAATGGAGCGTCATAGTAAATTAATTAAACAAATACTTATTAGGATAAAAAGACAAATAGTAATATTCGTTAAATAATTTTCTAAAACAAACTCATTTAAAATTTTAATAAAGCCCTTTTATTAGTAACAAATCCATGTTCATCCTAGCAACAGCATGATTTATCAACTTTAATCATATCCAATTCAAACTAAATCTTTATAGACTGAAAATCCCAGCCCTGTCACTATGCAAGCATATGAAAACCGTTTCTTTTCCTAAACCACTTCACTTTGCTTTCCTTTGAACTATCTTCCTGCCTTAGATCACAAACATCAGCGACAAAAGCACAAAATGCCATCACCTCTGCTGCCTCTCAGGCCATCTGCAGATGAAATGGTTCTGAATGAACCAGCCCTATGAATTCATGAATCATCTGTTTACATTTATTAAGATAACAGGGAACAAATGATAACAAAAAGTGTATTAACTAAATGATGAATATGCTACCAGAAGCTGCAGAAGACATCAATGAAATGTCAGGAAGGGAATACGGGACTGTGTCTTACCTGTCAAAAGTTATTTCCAAAATAAATGGACCTTAGGCAGCATGGCCAATGCTTTCATTTTGGCTGTCTTAATGATCAAAGCACATCATTGTATGATGAATTCAGCTGTTTCAATCACAATGAGGGCCAAAATGAATGGATTAGATGTTCAGCTGTCCTGATCATCCAAAGGAAATAGATATGGTCTCAGAGATTTAAAAACAAAATGCCGCGATTTGGTAATATCTGAAAGTGAATAAAATTGTACCTTCCTATGAAACAAACAGTCCATAGATTATAGCCAGTCTACCACTTATACTCACTGTCTATCAAATCATCTGAATCTGGATTTCATAACTGGGACAACAGTAATAATGTTTTTAAAAAATCACTAAAATTTACTGAGCCCTCAATAAAGTGCCATGCATGAGTATAAGTGCTCTGTGGGTTGTTAATTCATTCATTTCTTACAACAATCTTCTGAGAAGAGTACTAATATTATTCACATTTTGAAGATGAGAAAGCCAAGGCAAGAGGTCACATTTGCAAAAGCCGTGTACCTAATAATTGTGCAAGGTTACACAGCTGATAACTGATTCACTCTACTATTAAACCTCAATCCTTTCAGTAACAAGACTAAAACACTTAGTTCAAGTGAATATTAAACTACAAATTAACATATAAAGTCAATTTCTATTTATGCTGTTGCAAACAGAACAAGAGCAAGCTTTCTAATTCTACTAATGAAATTATCAAAAGTAAGTTATATAGTGTATTTCATTTTTAATGTCAATAAGGCAATGTAGTATGTTAATAAAATCATACACACTAATAACACACAGTCAACTTCAAATTATCTAGGATAATGAGGAATAAGAATCATGGATAAACCCAAATCCCAGGTATAACTAAATTATTGTCAACTCTCAATTATCAGACCATACATAAACTTTGAATAAGACAGAGGGGGAAACCTGGTGTTCACTTATTTCCCCAGCAGGCCTTAAAATTAAACAGCTTCTTACTGCTGGACCATTTAGGCTTAAAGGAGGCTCAGTCAAATGCTGGGGCTGAGTCCCTTGTGAACCATAAAGAACTCCTCCCTTCCTCAGTCAGAACAAGTACAAGGTCCCTGCAGTGTGTTCACCATGATGAATCGGCAGAGCAGTTACAATGCCCAGAATTATTGACAATTGACTCGACCCAGTTACCTGATTTTGACCATAAGTGGAGTGGAATAATAATGGGAGAAATAATTTAAGCCCCGGGCATACGGAAGGCCTTTGTAACAAAAGCCAGACCCATAAAAAAAAGAAGTAATCAATAAACTTAATTACTTAAACCCCAATTTTCTGTACTGCACAAAACACCATAAACAAAATTAAAAGATAAATGAGAAACAGAAAATATATGCAATTCCTATAACATAGCCAATTTCACCAATATATAAAGAACTCATACCAATCAATAAGAAAAAGACGAACAAGAGAAACATGGAAAAAAATTTTTCTAAAACAAACTTTTTAAAAATTTTAATAAAGCTCTTTCATTAGTAACAAATCCATGTTCATCCTAGCAACAGCATGATTTATCGATTTTAATAATTTTAATCATATCCAATTCAAACTAAATCTTTACAGACTGAAAATCCCAGCTTTGTCACTATGTAAGGATATGAAAACCGTTTCTTTTCCTGAACTACTTCACTTTGCTCTCCTTTGAACTATCTTCCTGCCTTAGATCACAAACATCAGCGACAAAAGCACAAAATGTCATCTCCTGTTCTGCCTTCTCAGGCCATCTGCAGATAAAATAGTTCTGAATGAATGGCCAATTTGGTTTTTTTTTGCACACACGCACATGCAGTATATATATACACACACACACATATATTTATATTTATATAATATATATGCATATGTTTATAGATATTTATATATGGCTCCTAAGCACATGAAATAAAACTCTACATTACCCATAATAAAGGGAATGTACATTAAAAATATATTGATATATCAGGTAGGCAAAAAAAAATAATTTTTTAAAATTGTTACACTTTTGTTTGGTTAAGGTTTTTTTTTAAAAAATGAGAACTATCTTACCTTGCTATTGGAGCAATAATTTCTATAACTACTAGGAAGAAAACTTTGGCAATATCTAAAAAATATTACAGGTGCATATAATTTCTGATGCAGTGAGTTAACTCTAGGAATTTATTTTACTGATAATTGTACATACTTTCTAAAGGACATTTACACCAGATTATTCACTACAGAACTATTTGCTACATTAGAGACATTGAAAACCATATAAATGTTTATTAAGAAGGAAATGGATAAAGTATATTTAATTCACATATTGAATACTCTACAGCTACACTGAATGAGGAAGTTTATTATGTACTGATATCAGAATGTATAATATGCTACTATTTATATGATAAGCATGTATTTGCTTTTATGTGCCTAAAATTTATCTGGAAGAATTTTTTTTTAAACTGTAATTTGGGGGTTTCTTGTGGAGAAGAGCTAGGTAGCAAAAGGACTTTTACTGAATATCCTTTTTAAAATTTCTGAATATTACACTATGTGAATGTTTTAACTATTTAAAAATTTAAATAAATAATCTGGTTTTCAGACCCCAAATCAATACCACTTTTATTCATTGACTGGGGACTGATACTCGCCTTTAATAAGGCAGAATTTAAACTCATAATTCCCTTTTCTAACAGTGTTACAGATCTTAGCAAAAGACTGTTAAGGAGGAGTGAAACATTTTTTAGATATATACGTGGCCCAACTTGCTTTTTAAAATATACTTCAATTCTCTAAAAGCCCTCTGATGTTCCATCACTTGCTTACACTTGCAGAAAAAAACAGCATTTTAGCATCACCTGAGACAAACAGGTACTAGATGAACCTGTTTGTCTCAGGTGAAGGTTTTGGAGTATATCTTGGAGAAAGTTTCCTTCAATAATAATATACTTCTCCAAAAGTTTTAACAAGAGATATGTAATAATCTGAAAACAAATGATACAATATACAATGCAAAGCTAACTTTCATTCTATTTCATAGACAGAACTGTAGCAAAAATAATCCTAGAAATCAAAGTTCAAGAAGAATCTCTTTGCAGGCAATAAAATATATATGTAGCAGAGGAATTACCAGGTGGTGGACCTATATAATACATTAAGCTGTCAATAAATTAAGTGAAAGAATATGAAATAAGCTGAACAAAAGTGGAAATCCTAGTTCCCCACATTTATTTCATTAAGGTTCAGGCTATTGAACTTATCTTTAATTTATGTGTAAATCAGCAATTGTAGGGTTTACCTGCCTACATGTGTGTGACAAATAGCACCAAGAAGACTACATTAATTCCACTAAATCACTTTATGCCAATACAGGTATTTTGAGAAACAAATTGTGATCATTCCATTTATATGGATTACACTTGTTTAAACTGCTATTTTTGTGTTCCCTTTACATTGTTTAGAAGCAGTCACATTTTAAAATTTGCTCTGTACCCTGCTAAGCTACTATGAAGGAAATGCATATTTGCCTTTCTAAGAAACTCAAAGTGAATTTAGTTAGAACTAAACTAAACGGAGGCCTTCTCCTTCTCTATCCTTTGCTTCTAAGAGAATTGTTTGTGTTTTTGGACTCAATAAGGATTTTTCTGACCTTTAGCTGTCTGCAATTATATTTATAACCTCTTTTTTCTGGATTATCCAACTGTTTAATATATTCCCACAGAGTCTCTTGGCCTTTCAAAGTTTAAAGGACCTATTAGAAAAGAAGTTTGTGATATGCCATAATTTTACAGGAACAAACAAAAGGTCAAAGGACCTGAGCCCAGAGATGACAAGATGGTTCACTGGTAAATCAATACTAGGCTTTGTGTTGACCATGGCAAAAGATTTATGAGCAAAGGGCAAATCATTTAGAGGGTTCAGGGATACCTTGTGCTTGGGTAACATTGTTCTCCCTGTTCTTTTACCTCACCTGAAAATCCACTTGTTCCTCAGTATAAATATAAATATAACAAAATACAAGTTTAAAGTCAAATCCTAACACTTAAAATATTTTAAATGCAATTTTTCCATATATTTTCAATTAAATCAAGAAAGTATACATTCTGTGAATAATATGGACGTTAGGATGGCCTCATGGTTCAATAATTAGTGAATCCAGCTTCCATTTGAGTGTAGGTAACACCTTGAAATTCCTCCAAATCTGTCTCTAGAAAATGAGGGTGTAGGATTAAGTGTACCACCAAATAAGCATGTGCCTAACATTTCTCTGAAGAGATATGTCTATAACTAAGGTAATTCTGTTAAAGATCACTCTGATATCAATTTTAGTCCTGTAGATTGAAGAAAAACATGTTCACAATTTGATTTGGTTAGAATTCCTTAAGTTCTTTCTACCTTAAGACTTATTACAAAATAAGTCTTCGAGTGTACACGTATCCTATCCTTTTGCTGCCTAATAAGTAGCCACTAACGACTGTGAATATCATTAATTCAGATGTGTGTAAGTATAAAATGTGCACAGATTTTAGAGATTTAATATGAAAAAATCGTAGATTTAACATTTTTAAATTGTTTACACCTTGAAGTGTGCACATAATATTGAGTTAAATGATATTCTTGAAAACGATTTTACATTTTTCCTTTTGTTGTTGCTATGATTTAAAATTACACGTGACTCATATTTGTAGCTTACGTTGTATTTCTCTTGTATTTTATATGTATACACTTTAGTGTGTGATATATATGTGTGTGTTTATACAGACACACATATATTTCCTAATGAAAAGAAAACTATTTATTGGAAAGAAATTGAATAAATTATAGAATATATTTTCATAAAGCATACAGCATTTTTTAAAAGGCTGCTGTAAATACTATACAAGCAGATGCTGTCTTTGAATGGCACAGGTTCAAGAACAGGTCACTAGAAGCTAAGCCTAATGCCCATAATGTCTGGGGAGCCCCTGGGGGGGAAAGTGATAGCATGTCTACCTGTTTTAATCCCCCAGTAGCACAAGCAGTTGCTCTGGAGAAGTGCAGTAAGCTGCCTTTTCAGATAAGGTAATACAAGTGATTATGAAGAAAAGCTTTGAAATCCATGCAGTAAATCATTTTTTAAAACAATGTGGTCAGAATTCTTGAGACGAATAAATTATTTCTCCTGTACTCTGGTAGTGTTCCCTACTTCATTGGTTTGTAAAGGTGGCCCTTGGAGACTCTGAAACATTGAAACCTGGTTTATTTTTATATAACATTTCAAGTACACACATAAATTAGCCCCAAAGATTTTTTTTTCCTCTGCCAATTGCCCTAGAATGAGGCTTCTCGCCACTAAACACTAGGGAGATGGTAAGAAAGATATAAATGTAAAATCTAATGTGTAATCTTTGTTTGTAATTACAAACAAAACTGCAACATGGAGTTTTAGTTAAGTCACCACATCGTCAGTACAAGTGAAGTTCCAGTGGCAACTTCCTCCATGAAGCCAAGAGAAATATAAAAAACAAAGGCTGTTCTTCTAGTCCAGAGGTATTCTTGGAGGTAAATGTCCAATTTTACTCAGATGACTTACAGTCTTATAAATCACCAGTCATGTTTTTATTTTACTGATAATTTAATTGCAATTAAAAGGGGTGCAAATCCTCCCTAGACCCCAAGTAAACCAAAGTCCACTCTTAGACATTTCCCCGTGAGTCCAAGCCTTCTCACCAGTTAAGATAATCAAGATCATCTTTATTTTTCAGGATGGCATCTTTTCACATTATATTTAGTATAGGAAAAAAGCCTTGAAGCCTATTGAAAATATCACCCTATAAACAGAATATGTGACAATATAATCTTTGATTCAGACATTCCACCGCTATCAGATCATTTTCAGGACACCAACACAAGATTTTGGTGTGTTTCTTTTCTCTTTATAATTGGTCTATATAGGCATGTCTACACTATGTTCAAGTGTAGTTAAATATCATCTGTTGACTCCTGACATTATGCTGTTATTACCTTAAAATGGAAACATTCATTTAAAGTATATAAGTGGTGTACTTTTAAAGAATCTTTCTGTGGTTTTCCAAAAGCATTCCAAAGAGGTTACTTACGTTGCTTTGAAACTGGTTTGAGTTATGGGAAGGCCATAGCCTCAGACTAGCAGCTGAGACAGCAAAGGAGATGAAAGTTTTTAGCTTTCAGATCCAAGGGGAAACACAGCTGCTACAGCTGGCCTGCTCAGATCTCAACACTTAGTACAATGATGCAGAAGGCGATAATGCTGTGTCTCAGCTCGAAAAGTGCATTAATAAAAACAATCCTTAAATAGAACAGGCAAATCGATTAATCAAATCTAGGCTCCAGGCTGCAAAATGAAATGATTTTTTTAAAAGGCAAGGGAAGGGGAAATCCTCTTAGATTCTTAAAGATATCCACTCCTGAGACATTATCTTGACTAAATGAAATCATATGGAGGATGGAATATAACTTCTTAAGAAACTAAGTTTACCTTGGACAGGTACTTCTAAAGTTTCCACTTACTGTAATAGAAAATGGAAGTTTGGCAAATGTGTATCTTACATAATAGGTACCAGAAATGTCTCAGGCCACCGTTTGTGACTTTTTAATAGTTATACTGCAGAACACATGTGCAAAGCTGGTAGATGGTGGAGATTAGTTCTGCCAGCCTGTAGACTACCTGAAGCTGTACCTCAAAACAGTTGTCTAAGGAAGGCAAACACGCCTCCAGGAACCTGTAAGGGCAGCTATGCCACATCTGGATGCAGCGCTTCTCCAAAATAATTATACATATCAGAAAAATGGAAGACTTCTCTTTTCAAATAATAACACCTTCCTTCGAAGGACTTCAAAGTTCTACACAGCCATTATCTTATTAACCTTAACAACCCAGTCAGGTAGGTAAGAGAGTGGTATTATTATACCTATTATTACGATTATTTTAAAGATAAGGGCCCTGATTTGCTAAAGCCATCTAACTTCTTCAAGGCCACACAGCAAGTTAAGGTGGAAATAAACCAGGGCAGCTCACCTTGGTCTAGAAATTCTTCAACATTCATTTGCAATGAGTCAGGCTTTCAGGTAAAGCGAAAAGTTAAGATAACAGAGTGTATGACACTTCATATACTTACAATGGTTTTAGTATGTGTAGCAACAGTGCATTTAGAAAAAGAGAAATATGACAATAGGCTATAAAAGTTATCAGGTAACTAATAATCCTTCTGACTTTTTTTTTCCCCGTTTTTTCCTGTCAAAAGGTAACATAAACCAAACTGTGTCCTTTGATGCTAAGAACACTGTTACTTTGCTGAAAATAAACTTCAGTAACACTGAGAACACAAGAAATACTCTGTTTTTCTAGTTTCTCAACAACCAAGGAAATATGTTAGTTCAAACTGGCCTATTACCTATCTTAAAGGGCGAAATGGATGTTTATTTATTTAACTTATTTATCTACTTTTAAATGTAGAAATTTTTAAAGAGTTATATCACAACTTCATGAAGAAATATTAAATTGGTGCAACAGTAATTGCATTCCTTTCAAAGGCAAAACCACAATTACATTTGCACCAACCTGATATTTTCATTCAGTCAATCATTCATTCAACTAAATTTGTTCTAGATTCTGAGGATAAGGTAGTGAACAAAGGAGTCTCTGCTGTCATGGTGATAAGTACGAAGTAGAAAAATTAAAGCATGGTAAAGGGGTAAGCAAGTGTACAGTGCGGTGCAGGCTGCTGTTAAACAGGTCCGGGAACTGTCTTAGCGACTCTTGTACAGAACAGACCTTAGAGAACGGAGGGGCCAACTGGGCATCTGGGGATAGAACAGTCCATGCAGAGGAGGTGTCCTGCAAGTCTAGAGAGAAGTGAGCCACTGTGGGAAAAATGAGGTCAGAGAGGATTAGGGTGTGGGAAGGAGGACAGTGATCATTATCAGGTTTGTGAGCCTTCCAGAGATCTTGGTTTTGACATAAAATGAGACTTTATGTTAAAGTCTGTCTCATCTCCTAGAGTTCAGAGTAGCACATGACCTGACCTACATTGTAGAAGCATCACTCTAGCTGCCTTGAGAAGAAAGAGGGTGTGGGGACTGGGCATCAGAGAAACCCAGCCAGGAGCTCACTCAAGCGATTATTGCACTAATTTTCTGGTAAAGATGATGGTGGTTCGGTCTACCATAGTAATGGTGGTAGAAAAACAGGATGAGAGACTGGACATATGTTTAAATTAGAGACGGCAGAATTTTCTGATGGATTGGATGAGGGGCATGAAAGGAGAGAGAAGAGTCAAGGGTAACATATCGGGATTTAAGTTGAGCAAATACAAGATGGAATTTCTATTTACTGATCTGGGGAATTCTGTGAGTGGAGTAATCTTTAAATATTTGTTTTGGACACAGGAAGCTTGAGGTGTGTTTTAGATCTTCTAGTGGGCATGTTGGGTGGGCAGTTCCGTGGAGCAGTGCTTTGAAATTATGAAAGTTTAAGGGATCTTAACCAACTCCCTTCACTTACTTGTAGGCAAACATGCTCATAAACACATGTTTATTAGAGAGTTTTTGGCAGGAAGCAGGCTATTTGGGACCCCAGTTTATCTCTCATTTCATTATATCATGTTATAACTACATATGAGAAAATGGTCAAATGTTTATAGGACCTTTTAGGACTGCACTTCCACATGTCTGGCTAAGTGAAAGTGATTTTACTTATCACCCCTTCGGGAGTGCACAAAGCAACAGTCTCTTTTTGATAGTCTGGAGTTATTATAAGAATAACAACTAAGGAAAGTTGAAAATATCTCAGAATGTTGTGTTGGTGTCATTTTAAAATAAGTTATATATATATATATATATATAAAATCACATCATATCATTTTCCTTTCGTAGCTATGGTACATAAGATGTAAGAGTGAAGAGATTTGACAGGAGGTTCAAAGCACGTTCTAGGAGTAACATCTAACCTTTGCTGTTTAATTCGTGATTTTCAAATATCTTTCAGACAGATAAGGCTAGAATAGGCCTTTCATGTTTTTGTTTACAGTCTCTCACATCTCACACACACACACACACACACACACACTCTTATAGTCATGCACTGCATAACAACGTTTTAGTCAATGACAGACCACATAGACGACTGTGGTCTCGAAAGATTATAATTCATCTTTTAATATACCGTTTCTATGTTTAGATATGTTCAGATAAACAAATACTTACCATGGTGTTACAGTTACCTATGGTGTTCAGCATCGTAACATGCTGTATAGATCTGTGGCCCAGGAACAACAGGTCACATCATAAAGCCTTCATGTGTTCTAGGCTGTATCACCTAGGTTTGTATAAGCACACTTTAGAATATTCACAAAACCACAGAATCACCCGATGACACGTTTCTCAGAACGTATCCCTGTTGTTAAGTGATACATGACTATAAATTTCCCTTCTGGGATGGCACTGAGCATTGTTCCGGCTGAAAAATTTCAAATGTGTGTTAATAAGCTTTATTTCAGAGTAGTTTAGGACAATAGCTTTTTTGAATAAAAGGAAGGAAGTAATACCAGTCTATATTTTTAAATTTCTCAGCAAATTTTAATATTAAGTTTAAAACCAGATAACAAGTTTAATAACAAAGGGATAAAGCAGTCACACTGAAAATAATGGTTATAAACAAGAAAAACATAACAAAATAACAATTTATTTTATGTCATCCCCTTCTGCTGCTCAGTAATAAATGTCATAGGTAGAATATTGGAGCAAATATGTAATACGGATTATAACAAAGACATCTGTGGGTTTTAGGGAACAAAAATCCCAAAGAAACTCTTACATGGAGAAGGGTTATGAGAATAAGAACAGACCATGTCATGAGACAACCTCAAGATAGGAAGGCATGAGCACTGATGGTAGCAGAGCACAAGGACTTCAAACAGAAATGCTGCTGCTTGGATTGGGGTATCATTCAGTGCAGTAAATTACACGTGTCATTTTCTTTCTTTTCTTTTTTTTTTTTTTTTTTGAGATGGTGTTTCACTCTTGTTGCCCAGTCTGGAGTGCAATGCAGCTATCTTGGCTCAATGCAACCTCCTTCTGGGTTCAAGCGATTCTCCTGCCTCAGCCTCCTGAGTAGCTGGGATTACAGCTGCCTGCCACCGAGCCTGGCTATTTTTTGCATTTTTAGTAGAAACGGGGTTTCACTATGTTGGCCAGGCTGCTCTTGAACTCCTGACTTCAGGTGATCCACCTGCCGCCTCGGCCTCCCAAAGTGCTGGGATTACAGGCGTGAGCCATAGCACCCGGCCACACCTATCGTTTTCTTTGTGTAATTCTTTTTGTTTTTTTGGTTTTGGTCCTTCTTAATGGTCTATTTAAACTGTAAGGTAGAAAACACAATTGCAGAAGATTCTAGAAGATAAACAGGATGATTCTGTCTCTGGAAAGTCCTTTTCTGGTCTGGAAAACACCTCAACTGAAGGGATAGCATGTTTTATTACCTTTTGCTCTTAAGTAGACCTCTTTTAAATAATTCTAAACATAAATGATTACATTTTAAAAACACATGTTCCTTAGTTTCTGTATGAATATTGTCATTAAAAAGACAATGATGAGAGTTACCAGTCCTTATGGCATTTGGGTAAGTCGGGACTCTAACTAACTAGGTCTCACTTTCATCACAGAGTAGTTGTGGATATTATACTCCAAGGAGAGCACTTAGCACATTTCCTGGCATACAGAATATATTCAGTAATTGTTAGCTATTTTATTACTATGTGATTATCTATTAAATATGGTTAATAATTCTCACAGATAAACTATAAAAACTTATTCAGAAAGGGCACCTGAAAGCACTTGAGAATATATAAATCAATTTTATTAAATTGTACATCAGCATAATCAAGTAATATTTATTGATCCTCATCAATATAAGGTACAAATAATACAACGAGCAAGTTAATAGAATACTTAAGAATAAAACAACAAAAAGCATGGATAACTTTTTAAATAGGTAAATCAGTCTTTGCTGTTGAGATTTTGTTTTCTTTAGGTTAATTCTCTTCATTTAATCCAAAATAATGTATAGACTGTCAGCTAACACATTTTAAAAAACTATCAAAAATTCAGTGATTTTTCTTAGCATAATATATTAAACATTATAAGCAAACACTTATGGGGCACTTATGGGCCAGTTATCAATAAGGTTAGGAATAGTAATTTCTTCATATATTTTAAATTTAAGAAACACATTAAATAATGTGTATAGTGATTCCCAGAAATTTAATCCATGTTTTAATTTAGAATCAGTTCCTAGGAAATGAAACATAACTTCTATTATGCGTTCATTTCTCATGGTTTCTATCAATCCCTAAAGCCATTTAAGGATCTCATTTAGGATTATAGGATATTTATAATTAAGCAAAGCAATTTAATACATGTTAAGTAGAAGTGCAAAGATGATTTGTGGGAAGGAGTACTTTAAACCTCTGTAACATATCTGACTCCAATTAAATAAGAATCTTTATCATTATAAGAGATTTCTCTCTTCGGCATGGAAGAGAATGTCAGTTCTACTTCCTGTAGTGCAGTGTGTTATAATAACTCTTATTAAATAAACTTCCAGTGACAAAACTCTTCAACAGGAGACTAGCAATTCAATTATTATTAAGAAATCACCAACCAAAAATTATTTAAAAACTGTGGTCAGCATCATGATTTAATTCATTTTGTTATAATATTTCACTGGAATCATTTAATGCTTACCCAGTGTTTAATCCTTTGTCCTCAATATTTTATGCCCTGTTATTTTAGGAATGAGAAGGAAGGTTCTTGTGAATGAGACAAAGGATTTAGGCAGGGATCAGATCATGAAAGACTTTGGGTAACACACTAGGGAATGTGCATTTTACCATGAAGGCAATAGGACCCTTTGAGAGATCCTAAGGGAGGAAATGATAAGTTTGAATTCACGTATCAAATAGGTGTGACAAACAGTTTCAAAGGGATGAAGAATATAGGCAGAGGCACCAGTTAAGAAAAGACAAATGGTAGTGATGGATTGTGAGCTATTTAGCCAATAGATTCTATTCATGGTGGCCATTGAATAGGAATAGAATGGTTAATAGGTTTACATAGGAATAGAGGAGAGGTGACAGGAGGGAGGAAGAAGGGAGGAGGGAAGTTAAGCAAAAGTAGCACATAAAGGAGACAGGAAACTGAGGAGCAGCAAATACACATACACACTCTCTCTCTCTATATATATATATATATACACACACACAAATATTACATATTTTATATATAGAGAGAAAATATAGAGAGAAAATATATATATATAGAGAGAAAATATGTAATATTTGTATATTTACATACAATATTTGTATATATACATACAAATATTAAGTATAGGATATGTGCACATATATACAGTATATATGTATATAATGTATACTGTATTACATATATAGTATGTATGTGTGGGTGTGTGTGTGTGTGTATGTATGTATTTATGTATATATTGTGAAGGTTAATTTTGTGTGATCTTGGCTGGGCTATGGTACCCAGTCATTTGTTCAAACAGCAGTCTAGATGTTGCTATAAAGGTATTTTTTAGATGTGATTAACATTTAAATCAATAGACTTCGAGTAAGGCAAATTACCCTCCAGAATGTGGCTGAGCCTCATCCAGCCAGTTGAACACTGTATTAGTCCACTTTCATGCTGCTGATAAAGACATACCTGAAACTGGGTAATTTATAAAGAAAAAGAGGTTTAAGGGACTCACAGTTCCCCGTGGCTGGGGAGGCCTCACAATGATGGCGGAAGGTGAAAAGGACATCTTATGTGGTTCCGGCAAGAGAGAATGAGAACCAAGCGAAAGGGGTTTCCCCGTATAAAACCATCACAAACCATCAGAGCTCGTGAGACTTATTCTCTACCATGAGAACAGTGTGGAAGAAACCACTCCCATGATTCAATCACCTCCCATGAGGTCCCTCCCACAACACATGGGAATTATGGGAGCTACAATTCAAGATGAGATTTGGGTGGGGACACAGCCAAACCATATCAAACACCTTAAGAAAAAATGTTGAGGTTCTCTAAAGAAGAAATAATTCTGCCCCCAGACTGCCTTTGGATTCACGACGGCAATATCCGCTCCTCCCTGAGTCCTTAATCTGTGGCATGCCCTGTACATTTCAGTTTGCCTGCCCCCACAATCACACAATTACGTGAGCCATTTCTCTAAAATAAAGCTCCCCTGTGTGTGTGTGTGTGTGTGTGTGTGTGTGTGTGTGTGTGTATATATAAAACAAATGTAATGTATTATATATGACTATATATTTTATAAATATTTATTACTATTATATGTAATATGTTGTACATGAAAATATAAATACATATATAAAATATATATATGGGGGTGTGTGTGTACACACAGAGAGAGACATATAGCTTGTTGATTCTGTTTGGAGAACCCTGACTAATATAATCACTTAACAGTCAAGTAATATTTTTATGTGTCAAAAATATATATGCAAAAATATTAAGAAGGGCTTTCTCTGTATGGCAGGATTACTAATATATTTTAACTTCTTTATTCACGTGTATATTCTATGGTTTTTCTTGGAAAAGCATGTATTAGAAACAAGCAACAAACTGTTTTAACTAACTACAAGACTTAGAAATTCATAGTACAACTCACAAATAAATCATTTTATTGCAAATATTAAAATTTTTCCAAGGTGATACATGTTGGCGATTGTATATAATTTTAATAGAGAAGTTTGTCTAAAAAATGCAACGAAGATTGTAGGTTCCTTTCACATATTTCAACTAACTTCTATAGTTTGCCAAAATATTAAAGGTTTTTAGAAAGCATGGGACGAACAGGAGTTTTCCAGGGAACCAACATTTATTTGTACGTCGATAGAATGATATAACCTATCTTAAAAAACATGGTTTTATCTTGAAAGGATGTGAGTTGGTCAGCAAAAGAACAAACAAAAGGAAGGTCATAAAACAGAAGTTTTATTGGGATTAACCATCCAACTATTATGCATTGAAGAGCATGCCAATATATAAGCACATGATTTATCCCTTCCTGGGGACACGCAGAGCGTCTGATTTGAAAAAAATGCCATAAGGACCATAAGCCTGAAGCCACTAAACACTTGAATGGTATCTTGATCACTTATACTGATTTCATGTTCACCCAGCAGTATCCCAAATGGAGTCTGTATTTGTAGTTCAACTATTCAAAAATGATTTGGTGTTTGGAGAACCTAAGTGCCCAAATTAGCATTCTGGTTCCCACACCAATACGTCTCTCTGAGCTTGATTAATGTAAGTCTACTCTGATTATTAGATCTGCTCTTACAGTGCTAACGAACCAGTTTTCCAAGCCTGCAAAGTCAGGCAGAGCCTGGGCAACTGTAAATTCACCAAGGCAAGTTCACCAGTGCCACAATAACTGGATAGATTATTTGCTTTTAACAAATGAAACACCTCCGCACTGCTAGGATATGTGGATTTTTTCATTAACATTTTATGTCATAAGTATTCAAATTACATGGTCCTTAAAAGTTAAAATGTCTTAGATAACTTCACTAAGCTATGCTTTACTTATTATTATGTGTCTTTAAACTTTTCTGCTCAGACTTCATGCTGTATCCTGTTACAGCTGATAAACTAGCATTACTTTAAGCTTAACTTTAAGACTAGGTCGCAGACAAGAATAACAAGGAAGAAAAGTCTGTTTTAAAGATCATTAAATAGAAAAAAAATTGCTTTAAAAAATCCTAATATGAACAAAGAATTGCAAAAGAAAAAGTATCACAGACACCTCACTCACTCAACATAAAATTATGAAAACTTTGGAGAATATTTTTTTTTCCTTTTTAAATACTAACGGAAATGAAACTAGGAAACTTCATCGGGATCAAAAATTACTTTTACATGCTGTTTTTATTATACTAAGAAGAGAAAAATTTTAAACTCAAAATACAGCTAATTCCAAGGGAATATTCAGAAATGATACACTACCAGAAATTTCCTTTTGTTTTTTTTTTAAAGCTTCAGAGTAACAAATTACATTCTAAAAGGAAGATCTATTTCCTAAGTAATCTATGTAATGGTTGTAATTCCTCTACAGTTTTGAGCACAGGAAATCAGTTTTAAACAGAAAATCTGTATTACTCTTTCTAGGCCTCATTATAAATTTTTATATGGAATACAAAAACTGGAGCTAAACTTGAGAGGTACATTTAACCTACAACAAATATTGTACCCTAGCAAAAAAAAAAAAAAAAAGAGTATGAGAAAATCCAGGGGAAAAGGCCAAGAACAACCACATAAACAAAGTGAATAAACATGTCACCAGAAGGCTAGAGACGCTATCTAAAGCCAAATAACCTTCCTATGCTTATTACAAGGATGTCATCCTGAGAGATAAAATATAGTATCATAAATTTAAAGGTCGCTGAATTTTTCAAGGTAACCCAAACACTGTAAGGACATACAATTAATTCTCTCAACATTTAGAGTATAACCAATAATTGCCAGAGTCCAAGCTATATCAGACGAAGTCTATATCTACTTATGTGCCCTGACCTTTAGGTAGAGTCTAACTTATTAAAATAAACAAAATTACCCGATCTCCTTTGATATATTTATGTTTAGTACATAATGAAAGAAAAAAGTTTTTTATTTTAAAAAATTATATTTTATATAACGCCGTTCAACATTTTATATATTTTATATATAAAGTTTAATGAATAATCTGCATTTTATTAAAATACATTTCCGCATTCTGGATAGCCAAAATATCCTATAAAAGACAGACATTTGAAAAGTCTCACCATTATTTTCTCTAATACTAACAGGCACCTCTTAGGCCTATTTTTAATCTTTTAAAATTCTCATTTCAAACTAAGCTTTGACTTTTTCTAACAGTGTTTACAGCATTAACTAAGGGCTAATTTTATTGGACAAGTGAGTCTTTAAAATAATTGCATTTGTATCTATACTCATTCAAAAAATCGCCAATTAGAGCTCTGATGATAAATATTATTTATGACATTTATTCACACAATATTCATCATTTTAAAAATTGCTTTATAAGGCCCCAAATGGGTGGCATAATCATTAGACAACAAATTTGTGAAAACAAATAAATGTGGTAAGTACTGAAAATATCTACATAAAAAAGGTTGTAGACTCATAGGCAAGTTTCATTTTAATCTATTAGACGTGGGTACACATTATATGAAAAATATGTCTTGCAATCATAGTAAAATCAGCTGTCTTAAAAACTTAACATTTTAAAATTTTAAATTGTTTACGCTTTAGACAATTAACCATGAAGATTAATTTAAGAGTTAGCATCCATTGAGTCCTGATTCTGAGTGTAGTATTTGAAAGTATCCCCTATTCTTAATAGCCCCAGAGGTGTCAACTCTAAATATTCCTATTTTAGATATGAGAAAACAGACTTAAGGAGGTTAAGGCCATGGTTCTCCAAGTGTTGTTCCCAGACCGGCAGCATCAGCATCCTATGGGAACATTTTAGAAAGGCAAACTCTCAGACCCCACCCCAGACCTGCTGACTCAGACACTCTGGACATGGCCAGCAATCTGTGTTTTATCAAGCCCTCCAGGTGACGGCTGATGCACAATAAAATTTATAATCACAGCGTTAAGGAAATTTGCCTAAGGATACACATCTAGTAATTGGTGAAACTAGATGGGAACCTAGGTTGGCCTCCCTCTTTTGAAACCCAGGCGTTAACCCAGTAACTCATATGGCCTTTGGTTAAAGGCGACCCCTTTTCTCTGAAATCAGTATTACTTTCTAAAAGGATTACTCTCAGTAGAGAGAGTGTACTGAACATAATGGAAACTCTGATGTTACCAAATCTTACAATGCCTCAAGGTCATCACTCTGACAAATGTTCAACTGTCATGTAGAACACAGGAAACATTCTTGATATATTGTCAAGATTTGAGACTGAAATATCGGATGCCTCCAGCTCCCAGCTAACTCTCCACCCCACCTTTGGCAGCCCACGAACAGGTCTTCATTATTAAACAGTGAGGAGTACGGGGACAGGGCTGTAAGTGTGGCTAGCTCATAAGGAGACTTACTTAAATAAAGTTAGAAAGCAGGAACAACCAGGGATAGGCATTCCCTTACAGGACACACCATAGGAAATCAGGAGCAATAGATTAGTCACCAAACCCCTAAAACTGTTCTCATTCATCTCTTCAGTCATCTCAGACCCCTCCTTCCCCAGGACCAAAGGCAGACTGTTGATGATGAACTATGCTGTTACCTAAACGGCTGTCACTAGCCCAAATAATGTCATGAATCAGTATTGGCCAGTCTCAGCAGCTGCAGATCCTTAGAAAGTGGAAAACTGGGCGAGGTGCAGTGGCTCACACCTGTAATCTCAGGGCTTTGGGAGGCAGAGGTGGGTGTATCACTTGAGCCCAGGAGTTTGAGACCAGCCTGGGCAACATGGCAAAAACCTGTGTCTACCAAAAAAAAAAAAAAAAGAAAAATTATCTGGGCATGGTAGTGCATGCTTGTAATCCCAGCTACTCAGGAGGCTGAGGTGGGAGGATTGCTTGAATCTGGGAGGTGGATGTTGCAGATCTCACCACTGTACTTCATCCTGGGCAACACAGTGAGACCCTGACGCTTCTCTGCCCACTCACCCCTGCCAAAAAAAAAAAAAAAGAAGAAAAAGAAAAATAGAAAGTGGGAGCCTGAAATGACAGTACGTGAGTGTCCAAAACACCTCACCTAATGAAATAAATACGAATAGCCAAATCTAGATGACAGGTTTTCTAGGACTTAAAAAGTAATGAAGGCAGTGACAAAGAGTGACTGTTATTACCTTAGCACATATTCTGTGAACTGCTTTGATCTCGAACCTCCTTTGTTTCTCAACGTGTGTAAATCACTCATTAATTCCACAACTCTCTGTTGAACTCCTGTCCTATGCCATGCAGGGTTTTGAAGTGGACTACAGCAGGGAGACCAGAAACGGAGCCCTGAAGTACCACAGGAGGAAGTAAGTCATGCCAGGGTGGCAGTAGTGGAGGTGGAGAGAAACATTACTGATAGATTGGAGTGTGTTTAGAAGAGAGTTCTGCCAATAGAATAAATGTAAGAAAAGACAGTTTGAAGCTTCGGTTTTGAAGAAAGTACAGTTGTCGGTACACGTTGAGTACCCCTTATTCATAACATTTGAGACCAGAAGTGTTTCAGATTTTGAATTTTTTAAGAAAATTATGGAATATTTGCATTAACCTTACTGGCTGAGCATCCCAAATCTGAAAATCCCGAATCTGATTTAGTCTGCTTGTAGGCGCTCAAAAAGTTTCATATTTTGGAGCGTGCAGTTCAAAATATGAACTTGGCATTGTAGTCTGATTGTGAGAGTTAGTTATCTGGGAACTGCATATGAATACTAGAATAGAACAAGAGAATATAAAGAAGAGATTGTAGTTAAGTGTAACACAGCCAACTGAAAGCAACAAAGCGTTGTAAGGTATCATTCAAAAGTTTAAATCGCCAAGATGGTGATGTGACATTGAATTGTGGCAAAACAGCCAAACAAGCCACAAAGCATACTGGCTGAGGAGAGGAACCTGGGGTGGCGGGCTCAGCATGAGCAGCAATAAGAAGGGACATTGATAACAAAGTCAGCCAGTTAAGTCTGCATAAACAGGGTTTTAGAAAAGAAGGAAAGATAGATAGATGAAGGATGATGAGATGAGCAGATAGATGATAGATAGATAGATAGATAGATAATAAGATTGCATGATAGATAGATAGATATAGATGCATGCATTTTTACAGATTTTCTGAGTGAGAAGATAAGGAGTTTGGATTTGTGCATTTCATACAGATGTTCATAGAATGTCCAAAAGTAAAAATTTGAGAGGAAAACTGAAATAAATAATATATATAAACTTTTTTCTTGTTACTCATAAGGTGTTTCTAGTGGTAAATGGTGGAGAACCACTACTTCAAGAACCAAATGATGTCCCTAGTTATTCTAGTCTACCTGTGAGTAAAGACTTTCTCCTTGGTTCAGAGGAAACACGGATTTTCCCTCAAAGGATTCTTACCAGGAGACTAAGAGAGATGACAAAAAAAAATTCATCATAATAATAAAAGAATAGAAGTCAATGAGCTTAAAGAAGAAAGATTTATCAATGTAAGTAACTAGTCTAACCACAGATTGACATGGCTGAAACCAGTACTGGGCAGTCAACCCTGATTCATTTTCCTTGCCCAGATCCCATGTGGCATGCATGCCAAATGGAAGGCCTTCGACTCCACCAGAGGTACATTTTTAGCCCATGCCAGAACCTTCCAGAACCGTCGAGGTATGATCTTTGGCTATCCACTACTACTTGCAGCTGCACTCACTCCAGGAAATGCTGCCTTTTCCTAGAGGAAACTTTCCCACCTTGACCTGAAATTCCATCTTCAGTTATGAAGCCTCGCTGTGGGAGTTTTCCCAGGTATCCCAGATAATTTCATCTGAACTGCCCTTATCCATTAAATTTCTTCTACCTCATTTTCATACATGGATTAGCCTTAGTCTCAATAAGAGTTTGCAGGTTTCTTGTTCTTCACTTTTTCATTAAATGACCTTACCCATTCTTTTGTCTCAATAATCATATTTATGCTGATTAATTTCCTATAGATATCTGGCCTGAAACTCTTTTAATTTCCTTCTCAAATTTTTAATTTGGGACATTCCATGAACATCCATATTAAATGCATAGATCCAAACTCCTTATCTTCTCACTCAGAGGACCTATTCATCACATCTCCATCATCTTGGAATAATGGCATCACCTTTCCCAGTTGCTGAGGCTAGAAAGTGTCATATCTTGACTCTACATTTACCTTTCAACACATTCAATTCAATATCCTGAACGTGTTTCATAACATCATTGTCTCTTTCCATGTCTGCCGTCACAATCCTAGCTTCTAATTCGCCTTCTGCACAACAGCCTTCCAACCAGTCCTGACTGCAAGGCATCTCCCATATTGACACTAGACTTTAATTTTCTAAGACATGACTTTTATCATGATTTCCTGGGGTTTAAAAGCTTCACTGCCTCCTATTATAAAATTCTGACCTCTTAACAAGGTTATACAAAGTTCCATTTTCATTACATATTGCCCTGAATCTTAGGCAAATGCCACTTCCTTAACACAGTATATGTCTTTGCTCTCATGTTGTTCATAAGACAAAAAATACCTTTCCCTTACTCATCCTTCAGGACAAACTTCAAAAGCTACCTATTCAAGAGAGATTTCTTTCTTTGATCTTCTTTTCTTCCCATTAGAAATAACTGCAATTTTCTTTGTGTCCTCAGCCATCTTGTTTATAGCTCTGAAATCCCTTATATCTAGAAGTATATAGATTTTATTTCCCAAATAGACTGTAAGTTTTTTAAACAGCCTATGGTATGTAATACAAGCTGCTCAAACAAGTGAGAAAAGGGAGCAGGGAAAGTTTGCCTGCCTATGGCTTATATTTAGAATATTTAGATTAACAATAACCTAAGTGTAATAGACAGACTAGCCCTCCAAGGATGTCTATGCCATAATCCCTAAACATGTGAATATGCCACCTTGCATGAAAAAAGGAACTTTGTAGATGTAGTTAAGGTTACTGAACTTAAGATAGGAAGAGGGGGCTAGATTATCTAGATGGACCCTATCTAATCACAGGGTCTCTTCAAAGCAGAGAATTTTCTCTGCTTGCATTAGACCCCAAGACGGAGGAAAAGGAGGAGTCAGAGAGGCTCTAACAGTGACACAGACTCAACCACCTTGGCTGGAGTGAAGCCACCTGGAAAGCAAGAGAAGGCATAAAGGCAACCTTTAGGGAAAAGACCAGCCTCTGAATGACAGGCAGAGAAAAAAAATAGGAACCTCATGCCGATAACCACTAGGAACTGAACTGCCAACAAGCTGAATGAATTTGGATGTGAATTCTTTTCTATCGCTTTGAATAAGGAACGCAGCTCTATCAACACCTTCTTTCCAGTCTTACGAGAACCTAAGCAACACACCCAGTGGAGCACACTCAGACTTCTGACCTACATAAATTGTCAGATGTTAAGCTTGCATTGTTTCAAACTGCTAAATGTGTGGCAATTTGTGAAGGCAGCAATGGAAAAATACAACAAATTAAAAGCAGAAGTACTGTCAAAGATATGAGGATCTGAGTGTATTCGAGTACCACAGGATTGATTAATCCATGAAAAGTCACCTGTACAACAAGGAAAGCCTGAATACATTTAAATAAGTTAAAAGTTAATCATTTATAAATATAGTCCTCAGTTTCTTTTTTACCCTAAACATACTTCAGAGATATGATATAAACCTCTGAACAATTAGCAGAGGATAGTACTTGGGTAAGGAATGTTGACATCAGACTTTCCAGAGTATCATGTCATTTTGGTAACTCTGATACACCGTTTCCCTAAATTCCCCTCCATACTTTCTCTACTCCAATTAGTTGAGAAATAGCAGCTTAGAAATATCAAGGACCAGCTCTGAACTCTGAAGACATTATTTAATGAAGCTTAAGCTAATACTGCCCTAATAAGATCCAGTTTTCAGAAGAAATAACACTACTTCTATACCAGTTTAATATCAAGAAAACAACACCAGTGACTACGGAAAGTCGTTATTGAGTACTTACTCTGAACCAGGCAATGCTCTGTATGGCATATCTCATTGAATTATTTCAGTAAACCCATAGAATGGTCTCTCTAAGTCTCTATTGTTCAGATGAGGAAACAGGGAAAATGAGTTCACTAACGTGCCCTGTGTCTCCCACCTAGTAAGTGGTACAGGCCATAGGCAATTTAGAGACAAATATTGTCAATACCCGATCCATTTAAAACTCTAAGAGCCTATGATATCCACTGAAATTCTCTCATGTTTTATATAGTCCATACTTGCATTTTTCCCTACCAAGTTTCAGATTTTTACAACTAAGTGCAGGAAGGAGCGGCCAGGGGGGAATTGTGCAAACTATGTGTGAAGAAACCGTGTGAAGGCAGAAACCTAGCCAGGGGTAAGTCAGCAAAGGAGGTTCTGCAGAGGGACTGTCAATTGCATGCATGGGGATGGGGAAGGTAATCTCCCTACCACTGAGCCAACAGCTCCTCTCAGAAACTGCAGGACTAAAGCCAACAATTACACTTGTTTTATCGTTTCTTCATTTCAGGGGATTCTTTGAATCTGAAATTTCATATACTTGGTTTCAGTCCACCATGTTCTTTCAGTTAAATTTCAGCTGCTTTTAGTTAGTAGGCTAGGGAAATATGCCAAAATATACCCAACAAATGCAGTCGGCGTTGCACTGCAAGCTATTTCTGGTCCAACTACCAGGAGTTGAAAGAGTTACGGATGGGAGAGTCCCTCCACCGTCAAAATCATTTTTGGCAAGTGCTAGATTGACATATGTCTCATCTGGGATAGTATGGAAGAATTCATGGCACACTGATTCAACTGAGAATAACATAACTTTTTATGTTCTGCAATTAAAATTTATTGTTACAGCAACCTGTTGCCTGTAAAGTGCTAAGGGATTACTGCCATCATAGCAATATAAGGGCCTTCAGATAGCTTGCTTGCTGCTTTCTATGCTACTTATGTAGTTCACAATTAGATTTACTCCTTCATCAGGAGGAATATGTTAACTTACTACTTTCCAAATTACTCTAATCAATCCTATTCACCCCTCTCCTCCGAAAAACAAGCAAACAAAACAAACAGTCGGCTTCATGGCTTATAAGGGAATGCCACTTACCTTTTCTTGAACTCTTTTCTTTGCCTTGAATGATGCTAGCTCTTAGCCAAAAGAAATAATTCTGGCATCCACAATGTTTATTAAAGTGAAGACAAATTAATTGCCTAGTGGAAGCAATATAATCTGAAGGAATTTCGATATAAATTGATATAGCATATCCCCAGGGAAGCATATACATGAGGGTCCTATACCTTAGTAATTTTAATAACATGTAATTTATGAGGTGGCATACATGCAAATATATTTTTCAGGCACAAAAAAAGGGAATAAAGAAGGCATTACTTTTTACAAAGCAATGCATAATATTTGAACATTTACTGATTTCCTAATTACTAAATTGAAGTTAAATTAAACTTGAAATTCATTTTCAAAACTGGACAAAGTAAATAGATGTATTCTGAAGTAAAGGTAACCATTTTAGTATCTAATGGTAATATGAGAATTTATACCTCTCATCTTAACTGTAACGTATGGTATATATACATATATACATGTGTATATATACACTATGTTCCTTTGTAGATCTTTTGTTTTAAGTCACTCCTCTAGTTTAACCCTATTTGTAAACAAGAAAAAAAAAGATTTTTTTTTCTCAGAGGAGAGCAAGAGAAAAAGAGGTATAAAGAGAAAGAGTTACTACCATCCAATGTTGTTTAAGATCTTTGTGATTATAAATGGTTTGAAAAAATGGCTATAATTTTCTTTCATCTAAATTTTCACGTTTGAATACTACTTTTTTGTATTTGATGACAATATCTTTACTAAAACAGACTTCTATTTTTGCATTACCATTCAGTCATTTTCAAATGTGATACATTATCTGAACTGGACTGGTGACACTACACAACTATTTTGCCTGGCTTGTGGGAAACTGTTTAGATCAGGATGTACATCTTCATATTTGACTTATTAATTTGAACCAGATTACTCAACCACAGATCCCTTTGTGCAGTACTTAGGGGAAAAACAAATAACTAGAACAAAATATATAATCAATGCCAAATAAATAACAATAAAATGCTGTGAAAATTGCCATAAATGTCACAGCAACACTTCTGTGGTGAAAATACTACATTGTTTTGATTTTTATCACAACTAGTGAGTATACTTTAATACCAAAATGACAAAATATTTTCTCAACACCATATGCTTTACTCATTTGGGGTTACATAAATCTGTTCTAGTTTTAACCTAAGAATGTCCCACAAAACCTTAATCGCTTGATGAACTCTTTTTTTTTTTTTTTTTTTTGAGATGGAGTTTCACTCTGTCGCCCAGGCTGGAGTGCAGTGGCACGATCTCAGCTCACTGCAACCTCTGCCTTCCGAGTTCAAGTGATTCTCCTGCCTCAGCCCTCCGAGTAGCTGGGACTACAGGTGCCTGCCACCATACCCAGCTAATTTTTTGTATTTTTAGTAGTGACGGGGTTTCACCATGTTAGCCAGAATGGTCTCGATCTCCTGACCTAGTGATCCACCAGCCTCGGCCTCCCAAAGGGCTGGAATTACAGGCTGAGCCACCGTGCCCGGCCGTCAATGAACTCTTTTTTTCTGTACATGTCACATACTGTCTTGTATAATACAGTTATACATTTACAGCTCATTAGAGCTATACTTTGCTAACTCAAAAGGACAAGACTCCTTAGTTGACAAACCAACATTCCAATATAAAGTATATTTAGCTTTACATTCAAACATTGGACATAGTTCTCAAATAGAGGATATAGATATAGATCTTCTAATATCTGTATCAGTATCTATATGTAACACATGGATTCAGCCAAATTCAACTGTAACAAAAATATTTCTTGGAAAATGTGTCTCATGTTCACCAAGCAAACTCAAAATATTGTGCATTATGGAAAATAAACATACTTATTTTCTTTGTGTTTTATATGAATATTTGTATACTCGTAATTGTCAGTCTACTTATAATTAAATATAAAACAGGAAAAGGGAATACAAGACGATAATATTACAAAATTACTATATATGAATACAATCATTTGTCAACCAAAAGCAACAGAACATTTAGAAAACTATTTCATTGCTTATTAATACTAATAATTGTGTGTGTCAAAAACAAAATTCATAGAAGACAGCATTTCCCATGGGTGTCCCTTGGACCACCAGTGCCTAAAAAGGGATGCATTGTCTAAAATAAGGTAGAGAAGATAGGACTGCTAAATGCCACCATTAAGAAACCTGTTTTGCCTCTATTTGCCAAATTTGTGGACTGTAGAACTCTTCTTTCCATTCACACCTTCCCATGCCATTTCCTTGAATACACATGGTTTTAAAAAATAATAAAATAAAGAAGCTAATGTTATACAGAGCTAGAATCAGAGATGTATTTTGTAATAATGTATTGTTGAAGGGTAAATTTGCATAGTAGTCCAGGTGACTAAAATAAAATACATTTGGGAAACTCTGAATTCTTATATTGTTTAGTAAGTATTCAGATAATCCTTGGTGAATACAGACACACCTTAATTTACATGGTTTTAAAATGGAGATGTATACTGATAGTTCATATAAGGCTCTGTCTATACTGCATTTATCTCTTGAGAATAGAGGGGCAGGAGTAGGATAATGGGAGAGAAAAATAAATATAGTCTGTAATTCCTGACCATGAAAGATCTCTACTGGTGTCACACTGTGATACTACACGTAGTATCAATTTACGCAGGACAGTTTTAGACTGTAATAGATCTGTTTGTGCTTCAGTTACCACTAACCAAGAATGTGATTACAAGAAGACAAAACTTTCCACTACATTTGCCATTTGTATTTGAAAGGCTTGGTCTATCATTAATTTTGACAAATTGGGACACTATTTCCATTGAAGTTTCTGTTTATCCTGGATAACAACTCAGTACCTCATTAAGGAAATTCCTTGCTCTTAACTTGAATATTTGAAGGGATCGTTTCTTTACCACAAGCCCAAGCAATCGGTTCCATTCCTGTGCATTCTTTTCTTCAGATTATTGTTCCATGAAGCTACCTTGTCAGGAAACTGGAAAATTGCCTCCTTCATTTCTATTACCTTAGAAGTATTTGTAGACTTATGATTATATCTCCTTTCATTCCCATGGGATAAGAGCAAAATGCTAGCAGTCTAAGAATACAGGAAATTGAAATTTTGTCACCTGCAGAGGACTAAAAAGTGTTTGATTTTTTTCTCCTTCTATGTTAAGAAAGGATCTCTTGTGCATGAAAGAAAATTACCTTCTTTTCAGTAAGACACATCTGGAAATATTCTTAACTATAGTCTCACAGAATGACTAAGAAAGCTGATACCAATGTTTTTGTGATTTATTACAAGAATGCAGTAGAGTCTTTAAGGGATGTTTTCTTTTACTCAGCTATTTGCTTGGGAATCATGATGCAACTGATAGCCAGAAACAGAATTTTCTCCACAGAAGGGCATTTTGCTCCGGATATCTATACACTGCATCAAAATGGAATTGAAACCAAATAACCCAGTGGGCTCTTCAGACTTCCAGAAATGCCTTCCAGCTTTTTAAAAAGCCAAATCAGCTACAAATTTTCTTCAAGTGGCCCACAATAGAACCCTTATCTTGTGATTCATAAAACCCTCAACAGAAGATGTTCCTGCCATCTCCTAAAATCTCATACTGTGTGGCAGAAAATGTGACTATGTAAGAATAACACAATTTGCCTTAGAATTGAGACTAATAACAGAACCTCTCTGTCTATTCTTGTCTTAAAGGCTATTAGAATCTCGATAGGGAGGAAAGTTTCCCTGCTGATAGAGTTGTAGCATATCAAAAATGAATCATGAGTACAAAGAAAGATTATTCTGTTCAATGAGACATTTCTTACACCCTTACTCAGGCGACAGCATTTCTGCCTAATTACCCAATTACTACTGATACGAGGTATGTGGAGAGAATTAAAGGAGTGAGGAAAGGAAACACATGGAGCTGCCAAGATGTGATAATACCATATTCCTGTTTCAGTAACGTACCAGAAAGATCAGAGCACAGAAGAAAGTGAATATGGTAAACATCGCAACACACTTAATAATGAGATTATTTAAAATACTAAGAATGATGTGAATGCAAACCTTGGAGGTCTTAATGGCAAAAAAAATTTCAAGGTCTAATTTAGAATTGGAAAAGAAAAAAAAAAGACTACCAAAAAAGTTGACATTACCCAATACCCTACTTAAATCATAATAGAAATTAATTTAATATGTGTTTAAAATTGTATTGTCTTTTCTTTAAATAGTAGCATCATTTTTAATATACACAGAACAATTACCACCTTCTTTAACAGCATAGTCTGGTATTAGAGATCACACACTTTAATCCATAACTTAAGGCACTAGCCAAAGGTAGAAGCAGAACTATAATTGATTTTGATCGTTAAAATCCTCATGCTAAAATTTCAAGATAAAATAAACATAGGAAAATTGAGCCTTATGTAACACTGAAGCAGGAAGGGAATTATGCACTCAAGCACATCATAAAAGGGGAAAAAACGCACTTGGTACATCACAGCTGTCTTCCATTACATATAATTATCCATTCTCAGCCTGAGCTAGTGAACAAAAGCTTAGAAAGAACAATGGGTATGTAGATGTCAAAAAGGCAATACTCCCCTTTAAGTATGTTAACCTGCTATTTTTTAAAGAAGTGTAGGTAGAACAAGAACAACTTATTTCTGTATCGCAAACTTTTTAAAATTTTTTCAAGTTTGTATAAAGTGATGATAAACATATTGATCAAGAATGAATTTTGGCTATCAGACAATAAATTATAAAGTTACTTCTGCTTTAGAGTAAGAATAAAAAAGTTAAATGGAATTTTAAGTTGGAACAAATAAGCATCATAGTCTTTTTGTAAGAAACTTTTTTATCGCAACAAACAATTCAGTGAAATTGAAGTATAACTATTTACTTTATTCAAATTTGTATCACCGTTATAATCCCAATATTTTTAGGGGTAAAAAATTTGAATCCATCTGCCCCTTTAACTGATCAGCTTACCCAGTAATTAAACCCATGTGTAATATCATGTGGGTTGACTCCATTTAAACCAACATTTTTTTGTGATAAGGGTTTTAAAATTTTATATTTGCTTTCTACTCACAAACAATACATTTTAAACAAACTTTGATCTTTCTTTATGTATGCTACAGTGAAACAATGTAATGAGGAGTAACTTTAATGTATAGCTCACCAACATCTGGTCATTCTTTCCAAGATGCTGTCTATGGCTTATTTTACCCTGTTGCTGGGCTGGACTTACAGTGACATGAACATGGCTCGCTGCAGCCGCAACCTCTTTGGTCTCAAACAATCCTTCTGCCTTAGCCTCCTGAGTAGCTGGGACCACAAGTGCACGCCTCCACACGTGGTTAACTTTTTTTTTTTTTAAATTTTTGGTAGAGACTGTCTCACTGTGTTGTCAGGGCTGGGGTCAAACTCCTGGGCTCCAGCGATACTCCTGCCTCAGCCTCCTTAAGTGCTGGGGTTACACGCATGAGCCGCCACACCTGGCCTGGCGTATTTATTTAAACTACCTCAGCCCCAGTTTCATAATCTCAAAGAAAGAATATTAGTTATACCTTCTTCACTGAATTGTTCTGTGGATTTAGTAAATTAATAAATGTAAACCAGTGCCTGACACATAGTAAGCACTAGAAATTATTGGTGACTGTTAACATGATTAACTTTCACCTCAAATTCTTCCTTAACTTTAAAACACTTGGATTGCATTTTATAACATGGTTTTCAAGGAACCACCACACCTAGCCTTTCTATAGCTTTTTGAAAGATGATGACACCATGGCCACAGAAAACAAAATCTTATCGAAAATATAGGTCACAAACTTCAAGCAAAGAATAATCTTATTTTTAAGGAGTATTTTTGTCTTTCATTTGTATTTACTGTTATTTTTCATCTGTACCAAATCTGTGTGGCACCTTTGCCTCTCTCATGGTTTGTTCACTTGATTTGCGTTGGAGGTCCTGGCCCAACCCCGTCCATTAGCCTAAAAGTGGCAGAATACTGTAATTAAGTAAGTTAGTAATAATTCCAGAGGTTGCTGATATTAGGGTTTGTTCTGATACTCAATAGTATCTTCAAGCTCCCAGACTCTCACTCACGACTTCCACATGTAAGTGTTTTCCATGTTTCCTCCTGTAAGCAAAAGATGAATCCTGCAGATCCAAGCATCTCATTCTCACACAATATTCTCAGAAGGACAGAAGAGGTTAAGAGTAAAATGGCATTCTCTTGCATTGCCTTAGAGGGAAGGAATGATTCTTACACAAGAATGTCCTCAAAAGGACAGAAATTGGTGGGAATACAAGGCTTTCCCTTATACTGTCTTACCAAAAGGAAAAGTTTCCCAGAAGCACTAGAACAAATTTCCTTTGTAAACAGGAATCATGGCTGAGCCCATCATCAATGGCAAGGATTTTAAAAGGATTGCAAAAATTGCTTAGCCAATCAGGACTTATCCTCTGGGAATGAACACAAGGCTTTTCAGGTAATATCAAAATAATGTTAGCAAGAAAAACCATTGAGCAGAGACTGAGAAGTGTCACAAGCCAACAATACCTAAATCTTTGGACCTGGCCCTCTACTTAACTTAGCTCCATGGCCTCAATGAAATTTTCTTTCCTTTGTTAACCTGTTTCCAGATATGCAAAATAGGAAGAAAAATAACACATGCCTCAAAATTATTTTAAAGGGCAAGTAATGTAATATGTGTAAAGCACTAGGTCTATTCCTGGAATATAGAAAGCACCCAGTAAATTACATTTCTTGTTAGCTTGGTGCTACCAAAATATGAGACGCTGCATTGCCTCTGTTAAGAAAACCTGCACTGGCTTATTTTATTCTAAGAGTAACCTTCTGAAAGAAAGCAAACCAAAAACCAAGTGAAGACACTGATGCCCATGTGAGTGTGAATGTTTGGAGAGGGATGGAGAGCAGCACATGAAAGTGGCATAAAGCCTGGTTTACCTTTGTAATCCTACATATGAGCCCACACTTCTCAGAGTCAGTGATGAGGAAGGTTTGTGGTGCTTCGTGTGAGTCAGTTTCATTTTTATTATGTAATTTAGAATATACTGAGCTTTAGATTTTCATCTTATGTTTTAGGGTTTTCATCCTTTCTATTGGCTTATTAAATTCCTTTTAAGAGATGAAAAAAGGAGCTTTCTGATCTTAGCCGTAATTTCCTCTAGCATCAGTTGATTTTGCTACAAGACGATGTTGTGTATGTGTGTTTTCATTCAGAGTGCTACTTCATTTAAATAAGGTGACATAAATTTTACTATGGATCTGATAAAAAATAAGTTGCTACTTTTGTACAATTTTCTTTGTATTGTACTTACTTTTTTCTAATTCTGTTTTTACAATGTGTGAAAGGAATGCAAGTTAAATTTTTGACTCTACTGTCCTTTCATAGAGCTCAGTACTAGAAAAAGATGTTATTTGTATTTATAAGCTTTTACAACAAAAAATGAATTTGTAAAGCTAGGTTTCTGGTTTTTATAAAAAAGGAACCAGCTAATGAAAAATTTTGGTCTGACACAGACCTGTTTAAGAATTTCTATATCCATTACCTGAAAGTGGAATTACTCCACCTACTGCGGTAATATCATGCTGCTGATGCTCAACTATATTAAAAACACAATAAAAATGAAAGAAAACCACTGTCTTTGCTTTACATTCATGACCCATCTATTTGAAACACAAGAGCTTTTCTGTCACTTGCTATGTGATCGACAATATGAGACTTCAGGTTGAGTCTAGGTCTCTCTGGGCCTTATTTTATTGCAACTATTTTATAAGATGTGAGCATAAGTTGCCTAACGTATCACTGTTTTCTGAGACTTGTGATTATACATACTCTAGCCTGGGGAATTTTCTGGCTTCTGACAAATACTCTTTCCTGTGAATACTTGTTCTGACCATCCCCCTCCATTTCTCCTCAACCCATCCTCCACCAAACCTGACTGATGTTACAGTAAGTAGAGCCACTCCTGGGGGAGCCCAGACAACCTTCCCAGAACTGCCTGTGTGCTTTGATAAGGAAGTGACTCCCAACTACGCTGAGTTTGGGGGAAGGTACAATTGTCTGGTTTGATAATCTTGTCTGGACTTTCCAACTCTGCTCTTGTTTCAACTTCCCCTGCTGCAATCTGAATCTATTCTGGAATCCTAAAGGACTGGGAAAGAACAAAAGAATTTTTTTTATTGTTATAAGGTTTATGACCCTCTGTTTGATGTTTGACAGTGAGAAGGATTAGTTTCTCTTCCTAACAATCATTAACTGCCTTTGCAACCCTAACACTGTATCAAACAAGCACAATGAAGACAACATTCTGTTTAGTTAAAAATTCAAAATTTAATACAAAGTGTCAGGGAGGAAGTGGGGGAGTGCCTAGGTATTTAAAAGCAGGTGAGTTTTCACGTCGTAACACTCACATTATCAGTAAGATCCCTAGACAAATCAAGGCATTTGTCCTTCCAAGGTCTTCTTTAATTCAACAGCCTGAGTGTAAGAGTTACAGAAATTCCCATGATACTGGTAATTCCCAAAACAATGTTTTTCACTTCAGAAATCTTAAGTGAAGAAATAATATGAAGTAGTAAGGAATGTTTCAAAACAGTAAGTCTTTATAAGATTTACAAATTGTAATCTGTTTATATTTCTTACCTCAGGAAAAACAGTAGATCCTTTATAGTTGAAGAAAAGGAAAAAAGTCTGGATTCAACAAGACTTACCTGATAATGTTCTTTCCTTTCTTTCCCTTTGTGGAATAAATATTAAGAATCCCTATATTCTATTTCATTTACTTTAAATTCTTTTCCCTCCCAAAAACAGTCTTGGGGGAATACTGAAAACTCACCTCTATAGATTAAAGGGTTATGTTCAAGTCTCTAAATCAGGCAGCCCCTCTCTGCTTCCTACTTTTCCTTCCTCCTTTGTCTCTCCAAGGGAACTCAGGTAGTTCTGTCAGTCAAAAGGGGATTTATTGTGCCACTGTACTTGGATCTCCCTCTGGAGATATCCAGTTTTGTCCTATCTCTTCCTTTGAAAAGAAAATAGATGAGCTGGCTAAACTGTTAGATCTCACTTCTGGATTCTCCACAGAATTCTGTCCACGAATTGAAACCCCAGCTGAAACAACATCAAAAACAGGAATTCCAATTTTTTTTTCCAGAGTGATAGTATATGAACGTGTTTTATTACTTGTCATGTGCTTGCGACCAGGGAAACCTCTTCTCACCTATGAGTAAGTAAAAAATATGAAACCAATTTGGAAAATATTCCTACAAAAAATTTCTAATATTTAAATCATATAAAGGGCTCCATATAAAATTAAATGATGAAGGAATACTTCTTCAAAACCTAATACTTACTATCACGTATATTCCTGAGAGAGGTTAGGAAACTTTTTAAAAATGCTTTCTAGGGAAGAAAAGTTGAAGAGTAAATGAATATTCATTTTCTGTTTCTTTTCATGTGACTTATATTTGGGCCATAACTTTATGCTGGATAGTTTATACTGCAATTGTCTCACTGAATATACAGCAACACTATGACTAATATAGTTACTTTCATTTCAGTTTTACACCTGAGGAAACGAGGACTTTGGAAATCAAGCAACTTGTCTAAGCTTGGATTCAAACTCAATTTGTCTCTCCATTTATCACATACCCCCTTGGAAATTTAGAGAGAGGATTTTTTTTTTAATGATATGTGGCTTCAATTACTAACCTTAAAGTATAAGCAACAGGGATAAGCAAAGATTTTTCCATCTTGCATTTTCAAAACAATATATTAAATCAGATTAGATACTAAAATATACTCAATCACTGTATCAAATTGCAGCACTTCTAAGAAAACTACTTTTAGCTAGTGCAAATATACTTAGCAAGTACCTAGCACATAGTAGGTACTAAATAAATGTTTACTAGGAACTGCTTATTAAAATACGCCTTTATTTCATTAATATGCTGTATTATTTTACCCCCATAAAACTCCATGTTGTGAAAAATGGTGAGGTAGTTAAAATAATTTTTTCTCAGCATTTATAGCCCTTTAATAACTTTTTAAAAGCCAACTTAAAAGTAATTTTAAATTATATACAATGTTACCTCAAAATTTGCATTATAACTTATAATGCAAATGCAAGTGTATATAATACTAATACATGGTAATAAGATATATATTATAGTTACAATATGAGGTAGTAACAACCAGTACTAGAGAGGCTGAAAATGCAGGGGCAAATAAATCTTTGAAAACTTTATGTCATGCACTTTCAAGTATTCAACATATTATGGTTTACTTTTGCTTTATACTAATTATTAGCTCAAAAACATTTATTTAAAAAATTGAACTAGAATTTTAAAACGTAAAAAATTTAAACTAACAAATTAGTCAGTTTTACTATTAGCATCAATCAGTTTTGCTATTAGCGTCAACCATTGTAAGTAATTATCGTATATAACAGATCAAAAATCTCAGTGAAAATTCATGAACCACAATAGTTGTCTCCAATTATTTCTGTTGTCAAAATAACAATAATTTAAGACTATTGTTACCTCAATAATAGTTACTTCAAAATAAATACCTCTATTCTATTTACCTTAGATTCAAATAAATAATTTTACGTTCGAATCCAACACCCATCTGTTTCACTTTGAGAATGAACAAATAAATGAATCCAATAACAAATGAGAGCTTCAGCATGTATTTAAAGATAGACATCTGAACATAGATGAGATGAGTAGAACTGTACTGCAGTGTTAAACCAAACTATCATAAACCTACTGAAAAGTCATGGGAAAATTAGAGAATTCCAAAACTTGGAAATGCAATTTTTTGTTTTAAAGTTCTGAAAAACAAAAATCAGATGAGTCTTCAGTCTGTACACAAATGATCTTGGTACTAATTTCCGACTTATTATGAAGTGATTCATTTTTAAAACAGATGATAAATGATTAGAAAAGGAAAGGGATAATCACTAACATAAACCATGACACCCATTAGGTTTTCTGGATAGGAGATCAGCAATTGTGATAACAATCAAATGACACGGAGAAAGACTGAGAGAGATAATTAGTAAGCTTGAAAGCAAAAGCAAACTCAACACAATTAAAATAAAATGAAGAAATAAACGATAAAGTCTGGGATTGTGACATTATATAAATGATATAGATAAAATGTAAATTGAAAAACAATGAAACCTTATAGATAAGGTAACTTGGTTTCACTGATTATGAACTTATAAAGCTAGAATAGAAAAAAAATTAACTGCATGCACTCAGAATAGCTTATGGAAATATTTGCAAAACGTCCATCAGTCCAAAAAAGACTGAAGAGAGGGTATGTTGTCAATTGAAAACTACCCGAATTCTGGCCAAGTATTCTGGCAGTCTCCAAACATCAGAACGTTCATTCAGTTTGGTTTTAGGAAGACAAAATGTTACAGGGAGAAGCATGAAAATCTGTCCTACCTGGAGATTAAAAGAGGAATCAAAGTGAAAAATATCAAGCCCTTTACCTGACAAATGTTAGGAACCAACAACTAAAAGAAAAAGGAGTTATTAGTAAGTCCTTCACATACATAATTTTTACAATTTAAAATCTACTTTAGTGTCAGATTTTGTTACCTGAAATTAATCATCATTTGGCAAAAGAACTATGTCATCAGCATAGTAAATATAAATCAGGGCATACTTAACGAAGATTCACCAATAAAGAATGCAGAATTAGAATGCAAGACTTATTCACATTATAGGAACAGTAAAATGACTAGAGAACACAAAGTGCTGGGAATAGAAAGGAGAGGTTACTCACAGTTATGTAGTCAAGAAAAAATAATAATCTTCCAGGATGAATGATGTTGTATTTTGAGAATTCAAAACTATTTCCATTTTTTGAAAAGTATCAAGTAAGTTGCATAGTAACATATGCAACATTTTCAAAAGAAAGAAAAATTTTATAGCGTTCAAAATAGATCTACAGAGTGTAACCAAACATAAACTAGTCCATGGGTTTAGAGACCCCTATACTTGAAGAAAGAAAATCTTTAAAAAACTGTATCAATTTAGCATAATTGTATCTTGTTTTCATGAAGACCAGTTAACTTGATTATTTGTTGTGCTTATTGAGACTGTTGTATAGTCCATTAATAAGTTCAGAGAAGTTTGTCTTAATAAGCATATAGTAGTAAAAAAATAGCATTTGGCTCTCAAATATTTTGTTACACACGTAATTCATTGCAATTGATACAACTGATAATGTTGGAATAATAAGTTCATTTGATCCAATGTGAGAAAAAGTAAAACCACGTAGGAATACATGAAAATTCCACATTTAAACCAAATAGAAAGTTAAGATACTCTTAAATAAGCCAGTCACTAATACAACTGTCCGATGAAGTCCACTCAACATCAACATGGGAAACATGGTAAAGAACGTACTGTGGAATAGTCTATAGGAACACATCCTGGGAAAACTCTGCTGTGTTACACTTAAAATACAAAAATACATTTGGTCAAACCAGATAAATACAAGAATAGATACGTGAAGACTCTAAACCAAAGGTGTATCTTTAAAATTTCACTAGTTTTTTTTTTTTTTTTTTTTCTTCTATTTGAACTATTAAGACCCTTTATTCATAGTGTAATAATATCACTTGGGATTAACTAGATGTGACTGCATGAGTTTGTTTAAGGCCAATCATTATGTGGCTTGGTGTCTATGACAATCTCTGCACATTCAATAGGACATAGGCCAGAATTATTATCAGTGCTATATCCAGCGACCTACAACAAGGTCTGACATGTAGTAGCCAGTGAATACAATTTATTAAATAGATAAATGAACATTAAAATGATAAACACAAAAGCAATCAATGTTACTGACATTTTGTAATACTAGACTTGATAATTTGGGACATACATATAATATCCACATTTTAAAGTAAATAAATGAAAAAGAACATAGATATTACTGTGCAGCATTTTAAGACCTCCAAGAATACATCTATTGAGAATCAGAAATTCTGATTCAAAACTAACATTTCCATGTGAAAGAGGATGGAAGGACAATGGAATAACAAAAGAAAGTCAGTGAGCACTGTTCTATTCATTAGAACAATTCTCTGATATGAAATAACAAGAATAAAAACATCCCGAAAATAAATCTAATTGAATGAAAACAAAGATAGTACAATGGCTTAGGCCAAATTTGAAAAAGAAAAAAATCAAACAGATATTAAGATATCTTATGAAATACTTAAGAAAAATAAGTCTGGTATGTTTTTAAAAATAACATAGGTCTAACTTTTTAAATAGTTTAAAGTAATGTGAGCATTCTTGCACTTCTAACTAGATTTTAAATTTTAGTATCTCTCAGACCATTCCTAAAGTATCTCTGTAAACAGAGTTAAAAACTGTCTTTGAATACAAGGTAAGTCTTCCTGCTTTTCATTCATACCATGAAATATTATTCAACAATTAAAAGTAACGTATTCACGGAGGAGCCTCCAATATGTGCTATGTCAAAAAAAATAAGGCCTGAGAAAAGGTAACATTAGTATAAAATTGTCTTACACTTCTTGAATTTTGTGCCACATTGAAAATTTTACATCTTCTTCAACTGAAAATGCATTTTATTTAGGATTTCCAAATTGGGACTCTAGCATATATTTGTGCAGGCCTCTGGCTTCTGACGGCCTCTTGAACCCGCTGAATGACATGTTTCCTATGCATTTCCTCCCACCACCTTATCAATTTTCACTAAGGATTTATTTTGCTTGAGGGCCACTGTTCTCAATTAAAAATGATAGTACTTTAGGAATGTTCTTGTTTAAAATACCAAGAAACCAACAATACTCTAATGCTGAGTCATCCAGGCTGTCACAAGGCACACAATTTACTCCCAAACCCATCTTCCAGTTCAAACCCAAACCCCACCAAAACTCCAATATCTAAATGCCATAGACTTTGCAGGATACGAAAAAGCTGTGAGATGTGTAATTTTAAAATACTGCAGCCAGGTGCGGTGGCTCACGCCTGTAATCCTAGCACTTTGAGAGGCTGAAACGGGTGGATCTCCTGAGGTCAGGAGTTTGAGACCAGCCTGGCCAACATGGCAAATGCCCATCTCTACTAAAAATACAAAAATTAGTCGGGCATGGGGGTGGGTGCCTGTAATTCCAGCTACTTGGAAGGTTGAGGCAGGAGAATCGCTTGAACAGGGGGGCAGAGATTGCAGTGAGCCGAGATCATGCCACTTCACTCCAGCCTGGGCAAAAGAGTAAAACTGTATCTCAAAACAAACAAACAAACAAACAAAAAACAGCATAATGGGCACCTGTTATTTTTAACTACCTTGGAAATAACCAGCCGAAATAAAATGGACAAGTTACAGTCTCAATCATAAAACAGGAACAGTATCATACTTGAGCTAAATAGAGTATGTGAAACAAAATTTAATCTATCTACTCATCTATCGAAAACTCTCATTTATTTTCAAAAACCACAAACAATTCAATAGGAAACTCATATGAGATTCTATAGACCAAAAAGTTGAATATCACCTTTTACAATCTAGGTAAAAAATACCTAAGTCCCCGCATAGTTAGCAGATGACAAAAAATAAAGTAAATAAATAAATATAGTGCAATTACAAAAACCAAAATTTTAAAGTGCATACTTGGATATTTTGTAGTCAATATTATCATTCAACGTGGGGAAAAACGAGTCACTGTACTTGTTTTTTTTCTTTTTTTTGAGGCGGAGTCTGGCTCTGTGGCCCAGGCTGGAGTGAGCGGCGCCATCTTGGCTCACTGCAAGCTCCGCCCCCCGGGTTCCCGCCATTCTCCGGCCTCAGCCTCCCGAGGAGCTGGGACCACAGGCGCCGCCACCACGCCCGGCTCATTTTTTGTATTTTTAGTAGAGACGGGGTTTCACCGTGTTAGCCAGGATGGTCTCCATCTCCTGACCTCGTGATCCGCCCGCCTCGGCCTCCCAAAGTGCTGGGATTACAGGCGTGAGCCACCGCGCCCGGCCGGGTCACTGTATTTGTTGCTGCTGCTCCTTGAACTTGCTCACTGTCTTGCTCCTGCAGCTGTTTGCTCTGTCCATAGTTCACTGTGCTCTACCATACTTCAGCCTGAAACATTTTAAACTAAACTAAATGGTATGTGTAACCATTTTTTTAATTTATGCTAAGTTGAACTTAATAAATACAACTAAAAATTGGATGCAGATATTTATAACACAGTGATATTACAGGCAGGGTTGAAGACCTGAGAAAGTCTCATTTCTCTACCAAAATTCCACGCATTTTAAATGCTGTATACTGGATCTGAGTTGAAACATGTGTGACAGGGAGCATGTGTATGTCTACACATACATCACGTGTACAAGCTGACTGGATATAATGACATCATCTATTTATATTAATTTCACATATATTTCCACTCAGGGCTTGACCTAGATACAAGGTTAGGCAAATACACGCAAAACTGAAGTAGCATTTTTTATCTTATAAAAATTCATGAACATCATTACCACATGCTTTCATTCATTAAAAAAAAAAAAGAACTAAATACCATCTGTGCATGATAGTCTAATTAGGGGATTAGAACCACAGACGCTTTGCTGGCTCACATGTTGAAGCACATGCCCCTCTGACCATTTCAGGAAAAAAAAAAAAAAAAAAAAAAAGAACAATGAAAACGTAGTCGGAAGCATCACTGTGGATTCAGCAGTGGCTCCTGGAGATAACTAACCCCACAGAATTTAGCTGTCTGCACTCCCTCTGGGAACTGGCTCTTCGTTTTCCTTGATGTGCATGCCTGCCCCAGCACAAGCCTTAGGATAAACTTGGCAACACATGAATTAGGTTTACATAAGTTCAAACAGCATTTTACAGAAGACTTGTATCTAAAGTCTGCAACACACCGTGGGGACCATTGCTTCCTAGACTTGGTACCAATCATAGAAAAATTAATAATTCTCAATTGTTCTGAAAGAAACTGAATGAGTTACAATCATTACTCAACAGTGATATATAACATATACATGACCCTACATACTATGTAAAATAGAACCTGTAATACCTATTAAAGCATCATGTTAATTTTGGGTCTATTAATTATAGACGCTCAATTAATGACACTGAGTTCATATAGAAAAGTCAAAACACATCTCATTTATTATTAGTTAGGATTGCTTTTCTTACCTTAAACTCCAATAAAATTAGCATGCTAAAACTTTAAACTATAAAGACTATGTAATTTAACATGAGGTAAATCTTACCAGTCCTACCAGTTAGGATCAGAAGGTTGACACCTACACAGTTATTTAAGATGTCGACAATTAAATATGTCCACAAAACAAGAGCAGTGAAATGTTGCCTATTTCATAACCAGAAAGAAATACATACTTTGTAGATTAAAAGGTTTTCAACGCAGAAAATGAGGCTAATGAATAAGCACGAACCCAGCATCACTTACTGAATAGGGTAACTTTTTGTCCTCCCCACACAGCCCAAGGTTAAAAAAAATTAACATGGTGATAATAATAATTATCACAGACTCACTAATTGAAAGAAAGGAGTAAATCAGTTAAGCCACCCAAATTGTTACAAACATACAAAAAGAAAGTTGTTTCACATTTAAAACAAGATGCCAAATGTCAAGAAAATTGCAAATGTAAATGGCACCACAACCAGGCCGCTGCTCTTTGAACCATTGGGCGATTGGAGATCTAACTCTTTATCTGTTTGTTTTTTTTATTTCAGTTCCAATAGTGCTCCATAATAGGAGTGACCAGTCTGCCAAAGAGCCCCTACGTATGCCACAGTTTCATAAGACAGGTCTATGTCCAGCTGGAAATAACTTCAAGCATTTTCAGCCCAAACCAACTCTGTATCTACGTCTGTTCAAGTAAAATTGGGTCTACACAATTTCTCCACATTCTGATCCAAAGAGAAAATAAGCCCTCATTTAAATATAGCTTAGAAAATCTGGAATTACATGCTATTCTTTCAGTGGTCAGACCCTGATAGTTATGGACTAGTGTATTCTCTTTGGATTCTGGAGGCCATTTCTTATGAATATTGGCTGCTGCAACAATTTCATATTGTCAACAGATGCTGGGATGCTGCTTATTCAGCTCAGTAGTGGTTGCCAGCAGAGGCTCAGTGCTTCAGGCTGCAGCAAATTAATCCCAGCAGAGATGAGTTTTATTTGTTTCTCTAATAGTGGGAAGAAATATTGATGAGAGGATTCTGAGCTGTACAAAGGACAAGAGACTGCTGGAAATTTCACCAACTCATTTTAGCATCTCCAAGTTGGTGGGAATGTATGTTACCGAGCCCCGCTTAAGTCCGCATTCCCCTTAGGGCATTCACCTCATAGAGCTTTTCACAACAAACATTCAGTTCTTTGTTCTCCATTTACAGTGAAAAGGGTTAGTCTCATGTAAAGAGATATTTATGTCTGACACTAAAAAATTTGAAGAAAACAATAAAAATGCCACAAAAATTGCAAACAGCAACAATTAAAAGCATTTTTCTTTCATTGGCTAATTTTGAAGAGTATGGTTATTTTTAGACACTCAGCATCTTATGGAAGTACTTTGTTTTACTGAATTTAACTATGATGAGCTAATTTCTCAACTAGAGCCACTATTTTTCATATTCTTCTCTTACTTCCTATTGAGAATTCTTCCTCCACAGAAATAAAAACTGGCAGATTTTATTATCAACTGCATGGCCTGATGCAGCAAACACTCAAAGGAAAGGGAGAAGCAAGGATGGAAAGAGAAATACTTTCCAGTTGTTTCACTAGACATTCCTTTTAAATTAGCTTATGGGCATCCAAAAAGATCAGAGTTATTCAATTTTGTATAAGAATTACTAATTTAGTATTATACATTTAATGGACATGGCCTTAATAGATCAAATGGAAATAAACACACAGAGGTTATGAATTTTAACTCTGCAATTACTGTTAGACGAATCGTAATAAGTAACACATGGATTCGAGGGTAAATTTTATGTCATTAGATGTGATGTTTATGTACCTTGGAGCCTTGTTTCTCCATTTGTAAAAAAACTAATAGGACGTAAAAAAGTAGATTTTGGATACCTTTTCTTATTTTTTATTTTAAGGTTCCAAAATTCTAAATATTATAAATTTAGGAAAAGTTTTATATATTTAAAAATAGTACAGATACAGTACAGACATTTGGAGAAGAAGGTGCAACAGGAGTGGCCAACAGAGTCTAGTACGAGTGTAAATTTCCTGTTCAGTTTCCTGGGTTGTAATTGTAAAAGGCGTCAAGAAATTGATAGTAAAATGAGGCCCCTACAAAACTAAAAAGTAGTAATTTTTTTTCTAAAATGATAGAAATTGGATCATGTATTCATCTGCTTTACAAAGACCGTGTGGACCTGCTGCCCATTCACAATGCCACGGTGTGCTGCCGTCCCTTATGTTTCTGTTCTCATCTTCGAGATCACACCCTTTCCTACTTCAAAATACAACAAGCTGTTTTGAGCTGACATTTTGAGCATACGGCCATCATGCTGAATGGAGTGTCTGCCAAGTGTTTCTTCTCCACTGCATCTTTCTGTCACCTCAGGGAACATACATGTTACCCTCTTTCCACGTTTTCCAATTTCTACTACTCAATGTCAATGGATCCATCCTCAATTCCTATCTCTCCATCTTTCTCCTCTGCCTCCAGGTATCCCTCTAATCTGTCCCTTTCATTTATGTATTTAATTTATTTACTCATTTTTGAAAAAGACTTGGGGAAAATATTTCTTAGCCCCTTTACCTTCGGGATAACACCTCTGTTCTTCTTTTTTTTTTTTGAGACTGAGTCTCACTCTGTTGCCCAGGCTGGAGTGCAGTGGTGCAATCTTGGCTCACTGCAATCTCCGCCTCCCAGGTTCAAGCAATTATCCTGCCTCAGCCTCCCAAGTAGCTGGGATTACAGGCACGCACCACCACGCCAGACTAATTTTTGTAGTTTTGGTAAAGATGGGCTTCACCATGTTGGCTAGGCTGGTCTTGAAATCCTGATATCAAATGATCCGCCTGCCTCAGCCTCCCAAAGTGCTGGGATTACAGGCATAAGCCACTGCGCTGGGCCCTTCTCAATCTTTTCTCTCATCTCTCCTCTATGGTAGAAGCACTGAAACAAGTCATTGTGTGTGGTTCCAACAGATTTTTGTTTATTGTGCTTTGGTGCTCAAAGTTTTAATTTTCTAATTTCTGTTAGAAAAAAAAAGTGATGTAGGTGGCACAGCAGAATTTAGTATACCTGTAAGATGTACTGATATTTCCTCATGACTTCCAAATGCTTCTTTACATCAACACTCACTGACCTGACTACACCTGCTTGTCTTCAACCATATGAGATACAGATATGTATTATAAACAGGATCTCACTCTGTTGCCCAGGCTGGAGTGCAGTGGCATGATCAGAACTCACTGCAGCCTCGAACTCCTGGCCTCAAGCAATCCTCCCACCTCAGCCTCCCGAGTAGCTGGGACTACAGGTGCACATCACCATGCTTAGCTAATTTTTTTAATTTTCGGTGGTGACAGGGTCTCAAACTCCTGGCTTCAAGTGATCCTCCGACTTTAGCCTTCCAAAGTGCTGAGATTATAGGCATGAGCTACAGTGCCCTGCTAAACATATGACATTTAAACTCTGTACTATTCTACTATATTGTTAATTATTTACTACATAGTGTATTTTAAATGTAGTATGGGTTTTTGTGGGTTTACACAAGAGTCCAATCACCATCTAAAGACCTAATTTCTCTCCTATCTGACATCTAATGTTTTTGAGATTCGTAGAGTTTAGATCTAGAAGAGATTTCAGAGGGTAACACTTTTGAGAATGAGAGGCCTGAAATCCAGAGAATGAAAGGACCAGCCCAGTGTTTCACAGCAAAGCCAGGATGGGGGATTATGCCGCATGTGCAAAATCAGAGAGCCTGGTGCAGCCCTGACATACGGCCAGAGTGTGCTGGGTGGTTTTGGACTGCAAGTGAACAGTGGGGAGAATGAAGGTAAAAGGAAAGGCAAAGGTGAGCTCATAAGGGACTTTTCCTGTATATTGCTGACACATGGTAGCCACTCAATACATTTTTTAAAAAAATGAACACTGAGATGCCAAGCAAAGGAACATTTGAATGTTATTATACAGCTAATGAAGAATCACTATAGGATTAGAATGAAGAGAATGACAATCACAGACCTGCATCTTAGAAATTAGTTATAGAAGCAATGCAGTGGAAGATGACTTTCTGTGAGATGTTACTAAAAGCAAGAAAGCCAGTTATGAAATAGCAATAGTCCAGGCTGGGTGTGGTGGCTCACATCTGTAATCCCAGCACTTTGGGAGGCCAAGGTGGGAGGATTGTTTGAGTCCAAGAGTTCAAGACCAGCCAGAGTAACATAGTGAGAACTCGTCTCTGGAAAAAATATATATATATATTTAAAAATCAGCGTGGCATGGTGGCACAAATCTGTCATCCCAGTGAGGATTGCCCCTCAAAACAAGAAAAAAAAAAAGAAAAGAAAAAAAGAAAATTTAATAGTCCGGATAAGATATGATAAATTATTCCTGGATTGAGACAATAACATAAGGAAAAAGAAATAGCCTCTCTCTCTCTCTCTCTCTCTCTCTCTCTGTGTGTGTGTGTGTGTGTATTTCTCTTCTGTAGGTGCACTGCTTTGTACGAAGGCTGCATGTTTACGTCCCTCCCTTATATCACTCTAACCTGACCTCATTTATAAGATGTCTTATGAAATAATCTTCATAAAGATCAAATAATATCATGAAGAATTCTGAGCATTCTCACTATGCAGCCATAAAAAAGGAGGAGATCATGTCCTTTATAGGGACACGGATGGAGCTGGAGGCCATTATTCTTAGCAAACTAACACAGGAACAGAAAACCAAATACTGCATGTTCTCACTTATAGGTGGAAACTAAATGATGAGAACACATGGCCACAGGGAGGTGAAAAACACAGTGGGGTCTCTTGTGGGGTGGAGGGTGGAAGGAGGGAGAGGGTCAGAAAAAATAACTAATGGGTACTAGGCTTAATACCTGGGTAGAGAAGTAATCTGTACAACAAACCCCCATGACGTAAGTTTACCTGTGTAACAAACCTGCACTTGTAACCCTGAGCTTAAAACTTAAAACAAAATCTGAGCATTCTCAAAAATATTTCTCTTGAAATAAAAGTTCTCCAAATTCCATTTGCCAAATAAGAAATTCCCATCTATGCAAACCAAAGTAGTTATATTGGTAAAGTAGTAACAACAACACTTGACACAGGAAAAAAAAATTATATATGTGTGTGTGTGTGTATACATATGCCAGGCAATATTCTACATTATTTTCATGTATTAACTCATTTAATCCTCACAACAACTTTATGAGACAGATGCTATTATCCTCACTGTATATATTAGTAAAATGTGACACAGAGAGGTTTACTCACATGCCTAAGAGCAGATATCTACAAAGATTCAAAGACTAGATTTGAACTTCATAAGCCTGACTTCAAATCCTACATGGACTGTTTAATTTTAGAAAAATTATGTTCATACAACCCTGCCCATTTTACAGATTAATAAATGAAGAGAAAATGGCATGTTCAAGACCCTACTACTGATAGCAAAATTATATATATGCATATATTTTATTTATTTATTTATTTATTTATTTATTTATTTATTTATTTATTTATTTATTTATTTTGAGACGGCGTCTCGCTCTGTCGCCCAGGCTGGAGTGCAGTGGCCGGATCTCAGCTCACTGCAAGCTCCGCCTCCCAGGTTTTTGCCATTCTCCTGCCTAAGCCTCCCGAGTAGCTGGGACTACAGGCGCCGGCCACCTCGCCTGGCTAGTTTTTTGTATTTTTTAGTAGAGACGGGGTTTCACCATGTTAGCCAGGATGGTCTTGATCTCCTGACCTCGTGATCCGTCCGTCTTGGCCTCCCAAAGTATATATGTTTTAAATAAAGATTAATTTGAAGAATAATATTATTACCTGTGTATGAACAAGTTTATACTTTTGTGAAACGTCTTCTAACATTTGATAAACCAGAGTTTATCTTTTAGTTTTGTTTATAAAAAAAATCAAATAGCTATGTCAAATATTTAATCAGTTATGCTTTTCCTACAATAAAGAGTTAAACATGAGTAATCAAAATTACAGTATTTTAGAACATATATTTTAGGAGGAAGAAACAAATAATAAGAAAATACGCTGATTTAAAGAATAATACTTATTCTTTGAGGCTTCTTAACTCAATTTCATATATTGCCAAAACATTGTATCAGTTTTGTTCATTAAAAAATTGTACTGTGGCCAGGCGCGGTGGCTCACGCCTGTAATCCCAGAACTTTGCGAGGCCGAGGCGGGTGAATCCCGAGGTCAGGAGTTTGAGACCAGCCTGACCAACTGGTGAAACCCCATCTCCAGTAAAAATACAAAAATTACCCAGGTGTGTTGGCGCATGCCTGTAATCCCAGCTACTCAGGTGGCAGAGGCAGGAGAATCCTTAAACCCGGGAGGCGGAGGTTGCAGTGAGCTGAGATTGCACCACTGCATTCCAGCCTGGGTGATAGAGTGAGGCTCCATCTCAAAGAAAAAAAAAAATTGTATTCTGCACTTGTGAATTATGTTGCCAGAGTAAAGAAAGAAGATGCCTTTCAAAAAGTGTTCAGTCAATAACTTATTATTACTACATACACCCATATTTGTGAATCTCCACAAAATAATGTGGAATATGGGAAGCCACATTGAAATAATACGTATTATATGATTATACTTATACAAAATGATAAAAAACCCATTAAAACTAATATAACTAATATATGGTGTTAGAATTCCAGGTAGTAGGACTTTGGGAGAGACAGGAACGGAGAATGATTAAAAAGAACTCCAAGGAGATTCTGAGTCGCTGGTCATATCCTGTTTATTATTCTGCATAGTAGTTACATAAATGTGCTTAATTGTTAACAATTGTTTAGCTATATACCTTTAAGTTGTGTAATTTTCTGTATGTACATTTCAGTTAAATTTGTATGGTATAAGACATTCATTAAAAATTAATTTTGAAAGTATTTTGACCACCTTATTATGTCAATAATACTGTTCTTAGTATTGAAGAAAGAAATTAATATGGATACAATAAAATTAAAATCAGAACTTGGAGAGTAAAGGAGAGAGGAAAGACATGAGAAACATACAATGTGGCATGATGGCAGCAGGTTGGCTCAGGAATGCTGTGAGTCAAACAGGCCTTGGACGAAAAACTTGCACCATCACTTCTTAGTTCGGGACTCATCTGTTAAAAAGGGCTGTTGAGAGGACTGAATGAAATTCATTACTAGCCTTCAGTCTACAGTAATTCTCTTGCCCCTCCAATGCTCTATAAAGTTGTATGCACATGTAAATGAATGTTTATTAAGTAAGCTATAAAGATGTAGAACAGTTAGGAAATTTAGGAAGATTTCCCAGAAATGACAGTTGAGCCGATCCTAAAAGCATGAGCTAAATTTCATCAAGATGATTTCAGGGGGCATCACATATTTCAGAAAAACAAAAGATCGCAGACAGAGTTATAGAGATATTTAAGTCCAAGAATACTTAGTAGCATTTGTAAGTGTCCGTGGAGGAGAGGAGTGAAGAGTGGCAAAAGGGGAAGCCTGACAGGTATGCTTAAACCAGATGGTGGCCAGCCTCATATACTAGCAAAGAGGTGTTTTCCTTGACTTGCTTCTATCCCACAGTTAAGTGGTATAACATAGATATGTTAGGCTCACCTGGTTGCGTGAGATCTGAATAAAATCAGCTCAAACCTCCCTTCTAAGTCAAATCCTAAATAAAGTTTTAAGTGATATCACTGAATCCTGCTTCTGCAGTTGTGGTTTCTGTTTCACATGGCATCACCAAGTATGAGACTCAGCCTCTTCCCAGGTTTTCACAAGAACACGCCCTCCAAAAAAAAAAAAAAACCTTTCCAGAAAGCATTTGTGACTTTATTGCTCTTAATCCTCTTGTCTCAAGAGTAAAAAGATCATAAGGAAACTGCATTGCACAAATGCATACAACTTCCAACTCAACAACAGACATTGTATTTCTTAGAATATTGCTTCACATCCAAGGGAATTTGAGGACAGAGGAATTCATTCCTGTTATCAGTTCATCCTTTCAAGAATGCAGTTTTGATCAATTAAAAGTTTCCAACAAAGTCAACTACTGAAAAAGTATTTCTCTAGATAGCCTTGTATTTGATGAATCACAATGTCCCAATCCTGGTATTAAAGTAAAAGGAATTCTAATGTAAACGATTTATTACTGGTTAGCCATTGATTTACAAAATTGGAATTTGTATAGGTATGAGTGTGTTCAGTATTGAGTCTGATCATGGGAAGGTGGAGTTTAAACCACTGAGCTGCTACAGCAAAGCTACTGCTAGTCTTGTGTGCTTAGAGACTTAAAACATCTGTCAGCATTCTTAAAACAAGTCTGATTTCAGAAATTCCTTGTCTTGCTCAAAACACACACAGACACACATATACATAGATACACACTATTTTTAGAAACTTAGCTTAGTTAAAATAAGTAACCATTTCAACCTTAAAATGAATACTGTCAGCAAACAAACATGATTATAGAAGTCCTTTCTCCACCTTAAAACAGTCGTTCTTTACATTTCATAAAACCCTCTGGGTTGCTTCTTTGTCCTGACTTCAAAGAGATATATAAGCTTAGATCAATTTTGCAGTGGCCTACTGCATGATGAGAAACGAGCCCTGGCTCTATTTCAGGTCATGGTGATCCAGCCTCCAAAAATACTAAAAACTGTGTAAGTCTTATAAAAATTTCTTCTAGTAGCTGTAAAATAGCTAGCTATAACATTAAGATTGATTTAAGATCTATGAGTCATTTGGAAAACTCACTGTTCACCCTTGGTTGGATGTTTTTGTATGTCATACTGAACACAACCAGAATGTAAACAATGAGTCCTCTAGAAAGTACAAAGCTACAGTTCTCTTTTAGACAAGATGATGCATTCTGTACAGAGATACACTCTCTTAAAGGCAATACAGAGAGCAGGTCTCAAAGAACATTTTCACAGATGCTGCAATTTCCAGAGGTAAACTGTTAGGACACATTTAGAAGTCATCATAAATGAATTCAATATGAAAATAAAATGTGTTGATGCTTTGGTAAAATATTGTTGATGTTTCCTTGTTCTATAGTTATGTGAAGCAATTTTCCCCAATATATGTTCACACGTGTTTAAAAAATGAAGGATGAGCCAGGACAGCAGTTTCTCACATATGCCAGAGCAGCATATTAGGGGAACCCTAGAGGCTACAAACATTCCTTCTTTTCAAATTAAATTGCATTTTCAAGTTTACTATACATAGAACCCTAAAATTAAACTAAATCCACCAACTCGACTTCTTTAGACAGCCGTAAGTAGGAAGAAAGCACACATGTGTGTAAGGCTACACTCACTGAAACGTGATTTTCATTAGCATAGACAGTCTTACAGTGATGGGTGGGCGCACACATGATGTTTCTTCCTACTTAGGCAGAATGCTAGAAGTCAGCAATTTGGTGGGAACACAGACTGCCATGTGCATTGCCAGTTGGGCAGCTTGACAATATGGGGTTTTGAATGCTGCTTGGGAACTATGTGTTCATAACAGCACAAGCCTCATTTGGATGGAAAGAACATAGAAAATAACTCCAAGAAAAAAAAATGAGTGGGGAAAGTCAGTCAGTGAAAAGGGATATATTTAGAAGTACATGAAGCTTAAAATTAACAATTATAATACAGGATCTAAAAGACACTAGACTGGAAGAAATAAATTTTTGATAAAAATACAACTTTCCAAATTAATGATACTAAGACCATACTTGTCCTTGCTCTTCCATCTTCCTGGATTCCTTAATACTGTCAAATTATACTCAAATGTCACTCTCTCAGCAAGGCCTGCCCTGACTCCTCTAAACTGGGACCTCTCTGTCTCTATCCCATTGCACTGCCTATGCCCTCTCACTCCTCGACTTTCCTCCGTAGAGTTCATTACCATCAAACATGGCATATATTTTGCTTAAGCTCTTAATATCCATCTTTTTCCCATTACAGTGTAAGATTTGTAAGGACAGGAGTGTCTTCAGGTTTGTTCACTGCTGTATACCCAGGATGCAGAAATTTCATGGCCAGACTAGGTATTTAATAACCATGTATAAATAAAGAATTCTGCTACAGTCTGAATGTGTGTGTCCCTCCAAAATACATAAGATAAAGCCCTAATCCTCAATGTGATGGTATGTGGAAGTGAGGCCTTTGAGAGATAATTGGGGATAGGATTAATCCCCTTATAAAAGAGGAAGAGAAGCGATTTCTCTCTCTGTTTATATGCACCAAAGGAAGGTGAGGACATAACCAGAAAGAGGGCCGTCATCAAGAACCTGACCATGCCGGAACCTGACTTCTAGACTCAGAACCTTGAGAAGTAAACATTGGTTGTTTAAGCTGCCCAGTCTACGGCAATTTGTTTTAGCAGCCCAGACTGATCAACACAAATTCTCACCGGTGAAAATGGTAAATTGGGAAATAGCAGAAAGATCTTTTGTTGTCCATTAAGATATACTTTGAGCTTATGTTTTCAGTTGTATTTTTAATTATCAGAATACTTTTCATGTTGAATACATTTATATTAAATATGGCTATTTTCCTGTGCAAACTAAGTGGCATCATCTCATGTTGTTATTTGTTTATTTACTTAATTAGAGCCAGGATCTCACTATGTCACCCAGACTGGAGTGCTATAGCACAATCATAACTCACTGTAGTCTTGACCTCCTGGGCTCAAGTGATCCCCCTGCCTCGGCCTCCAGAGTAGCTAAGCTTACAGGTAATGTTTTTTCAGACATGGAGTCTTGTTATGTTGCTCAGGCAGGCCTCAAGCTCCTGGCCTCAAGCAATTCTTGCATCTCAGCCTTCCAATCATTCCTTTTTTATATCAAACAGTAATTTCCACCCTGAGAAATAAAGTTTTATTACACAAGAATGTTAGGAGAAAACAAAACAAGGACAGGTTGACACAGCTATAAAGAATGAGTCATAGATATGTGATTACAATCCAGTTTCAGTAAGGTCTGAGTAGCTTAAATTCGACCACCCCACCTGCAAAGAATGCTTATATACAATGGAAAAAAACAAAAACAAAAACTCTTAGAAGGCACTGGAGAGTGACTAAAAACAATAGGCCAAAAAAAAGGAGAGGCTACAACCTTCAGAGAAGGAAAATCTTGGACAGACGTTTCACGAAAGATAGAAGTATGGCCAATACGCACATTAAAATAAAATTCAACATCATGAAGCAGCATGGAAACACAAATTAAACTATGGTGAGAGACATCTCACATCCACTAAACTGCCTAAAGTAAAAAGAATGATGACATCACAGACGGCCAGGATAGAAAACGCCCTCTTCCATTGCTGGGAGAAATGGTACAATCACTTTGGAAAACTGTCTGGCTGGTCTTTTATAAAGCTAAACATATACTTAAGACATGAGTTAGCAATTCCACTCAAAACTACCCAAAAGAAATAAAAACATATGTCCATAACAATGCTTGTACAATAATGTGTCTGCAGCATATTCACAACAGCCCAAACTGAAAACAATCCAAGTGTCCCTTCGTACAAGAATGAATAAACAAATTGTGATACATTCATACACATATAATTCCACTCAGCAATGAAAAATGAACCATTGATGTGTGTAAACTCACAGTTGAATTTTACAAACATGTTAAGTGGAAGAAACCACACCAAAAGAGCATACACTAGTGATCACATTCATATGAAGCTGAAGAACAGGCAAAACTAATCTACTGTGGTAGGTCCAAACAGTGGTTGCCTCTTGAGATAGGAACTGACTGGAAAAAGGAATGAGGAAACTTTTGGAATGATGGACATGTTCTATTTCTTGACTTGTGGTTACATGGGTCTGTGAGGATACTCACCAATACTCACTGGATTAGATACTCCATTGTATGTAAATTTTACCTCAATAAAAACTGTGGGCTGGGCACACCTGTAATCCCAGCACTTTGAGAGGCTGAGGCAGGCAGATCACTTGAGGTCAGGAGTTTGAGACCACCCTGGGCAACATGGGAAAACCCTGTCTCTACAAAAAATACAAAAATTAACATTAGATTCTCATAGAAGTGCAAACCCTATTGTGAGGTGCACATGTGAAGGATCGAGGTTGCATGCTCCTTGTGAGAATCTAATTTTTCCACTCCATCTGTGGAAAAGTTGTCTTCCATGAAACTGGTCCCTGGTGCCAGAAAGGCTGGGGACCACTGGGTTAGAGCACGGACTCCGGAAGAAATACCTGGTGTGAAAAGCCCAGCCCTGACTGGCCAGATTATCACCTTGGGCAAGCAATGTAATCTCTGTAATCAGCATCTGAAATGGAAACAATAGAGGCTGCATTGTGATGTGTAGAGTAACTGTAGGGATCTTTAAACATTGTTTAGCACAGTGAGTGTTAAGAGTAATAGCTCAAGAAATGTTTATCATCATCACCATCATCATCATCATCATCATCATTCTCAGATCCAAATGAAAGGCTAAAGAGTCTCACTTTATATCAGTTGGGATAAAAGGAGGCAATATTTTTGGTAGGTGGATCAGTGAAGAAAGTACTTAGTTCATGTTTTTGAACAGTTTAGTTCTCTTAATTTTTATGCCTAAATGGACCATCTAGATACATCAAGCCATTTCTGGTTGACTTCATTATCATTGATTTGCCTGATATCATTTATATAAAATCAACTACATAGTCATAGGATTTCCTTTTCCCATTCCACTCTCAAAAGATAAATATCCCCTACTTCCTTAGATTTCAGGACTCCTAGTCCTCTCCCCCATCAGGTAACCACTGCTGCCCTTTGTTCTTTCTCCCACTTTAGTCCCCTGGATTTCAGGAAAGCGCAGCCTCATACTGGCAGGAGCACAGACCCCTCCCTTCTCCCACCCATTGCCATCACACTGTGGTAAGCACAGCACACTAGGAGATGTGCTCTTGACATCTCAAGATAAAATTCTCAACGCTTTTGTCACAGATTCACTGTGAGGCTTCATGTATTGTGCTATGGTTTGAATTCTCCAAAATACAGGTGCTGAAATTTAGCGTCCAATGTGATAGCATTAAGAGACAAAGTCTTTATGGGGTGATAAGGCCATTAGCGCTCCTCTCTATGAAAGAGTTAAGGCCCTTGTAAATGAGACTTCACACAATATTCCGCTGGCCTGACCTTCTGCCTTCTGCTACATGGAGGAACAGCAATCCTCTCCTCTGGAAGATGCAACAATAAGGTGCCATCTTGGAAGCCCAGAGCAGCCCTCAACAAGTAACCAAACTGGCAGGTGCCTTGACCCTAAACTTCTCAGCCTTTTCAACTGTGAGAAATAAATTTCTGCTCCTTATAAATTACTCAGTCTTAGATATTTTATTGTAGCAGCACAGACTAAGACATATTGGCCGTTTATTAATATTAATCCCATCTCTTATGTATAAATATTAGCTAAATAATTTTCCCAAGCAGATTTAAGAATTAACCACTATAGATTTTAATGAGGAACTAACTTCAAAGTTAAAACAATGTACTTGTATTACACTTTGTGAATAAACCTCTACTTTATAAATTAAAAAGTACATGCTTTTTTTTTCAAATTTCATACAAGTAGATGCTTTTCTACAGTGAAAAAAAATGATTTATATAAAAACATTATTTTTATGATAGATTTTCCTCTAGAATCTGGTACTAGAAACTTCTCTCTTTTGAAAAGCTGTCATGAACTAGTATAGGAAAGACCACAAAAGGCTGCTGCTCCTTTCTTCATTCTGAATTTTGACATATTTGCTTTCCTTAGCTTTCCTATTCATAAAATGGGAAGAATGAATCTATAAAACTTCTTGTAAGATTTCTGAAACACCAGAGATTAGGTTTTGCCAGTAATGTTTCATCTTTTCAACACTTAGCTGAATCTCAATTTCCTTGGCTGAAAATGAAAAGAGTTAGTTTTTCTTAAAAAGCCAAAAGCCAAATTAAAAGAATATATGGTTTTAACGGTGGAAAAATAGATTAAAAAGGAACATACATTAATATCTCCCTAAGCCAACACATCATTCATTTTTAGAGATCATCTGACAGCTACAAAAATTCAAAGCTATGAAAAGCAAGTAAAACAGCAATTAATATGTCATATTTATCACTATGCTACATATATTTCTACTAAATTTTAAAATCTAAATAAATGAAAAAACAGTAAGTAATTTACATTTAAAAATAAACAGTACTGAATACTTTTCAAATACCTAACATTCGTTCATTTTTTTTTTTTGAGACGGAGTCTGGCTCTGTGGCCCAGGCTGGAGTGAGCGGCGCCATCTTGGCTCCCTGCAAGCTCCGCCCCCCGGGTTCCCGCCATTCTCCTGCCTCAGCCTCCCGAGGAGCTGGGACCACAGGCGCCGCCACCGCGCCCGGCTAGTTTTTGTGTTTTTAGTAGAGACGGGGTTTCACCGTGTTTGCCAGGATGGTTGTTCACCTTTGTAACAAATTATAAAATATACTCAGATATTAGATAAAAGATACACTAATCTGCTTTTTGAAATCATAGTTATACTTTTAATGTATTCATGAACAACTTTTAAAATAGAAAATGTGTTTTCTAGCACATCTAATGAAATGAAAACCAATAACAAAGATGAAATAAAGAAGAAAGAAAAATCTCATATATGTGTTTTGTCTTAAAAATACCTGTCAATTACCGAAAAACCAATTGGGTTAAAGGAAAAGAAGAAATAATACAGCAGAAACAAATTATCATTGAAATCCACCAAAACTTCCCAAAATAAGAATCCTTGCTGTTCCGCCCATTGTGGCTGCCATATGTGGCTGCAGGAATCCCCCAAGACAAGAATAGAGTCTTTCAAAACTTCTGATGATATCCCTGGTTTAGGCCCACCTCAGGCAGCCTAAGATTCTGCTAATCAATTAGCTGAGGTCCCTGCTAAGGCCAGAAAGAGAACACTGTAAGCGAAGAGGCTGGCGCACATGGAACAAAGCTATCTATTGCAGTGGATGAGCTTTTCTTGTGCATATGCACACTGGCCATTGTTCCATTCTTGAAGAATCACATTAATCAATGTTCAGAGGCTGCACCTCCAAAACAGAGAGTTGGCTGTTCATCAGTGATTTATTACAGGGCCCAACATGCATTTGACATGAAACAAGTTGAGAGTTTGGAAACTGCCACTGGAGGGGGAAGGGGAAGTATAATTTGGAGTGTGAAGGGTGCTAATGCAGACACAAATAAGCTCCTTCAGCGGTCAGAAAGATACTGCTGCTGACAATTAGGGTTACAAATATCCAGGCTTTCACTGAAGACCAAATGTATTATTTTGGTCAAAGAATAAATGCAGAAGCTTAAACATGAATAGAAAAGAAAAGGGAAGAAAAGAGAAAGAAAGAGAAAAAAAGTAAAATTCAAGGGGGAGCAGGTTGTAATCAATCTTAAAAGTCCTTGTTTTTCAAAATTATTTAAGTTTTTAAACTAAATCCTTGCTTATAGAATATATTTTTAAATGCTTTCATTGGAAAGAAAACTATACCTGCCCACTGCCTTGTCAAGTGACAGAAATTATAAATCCAACATAAAATTAAGCATAAATTATAAAATCACTCCATTTCACTAATTCAATATCCTCTTATTTAACTGGATGACCAAACATAAACATAGCAGTTTCTTTGAAAAGCAACATTTTCCTTGGAAGAAAAATGATTTGTTCTTTGGCAAGGTTTGGCATTGCTATCACAAAAGTTGATCAAGTGAAATCACTGAACAGGAAACAGTGGTTGTGCTGTGGTTGTCATTTTAATTCTCAACATAATTTCTTTTGGACCAAAAGCCATTTTTAGAAGTAACAATCACATATTTTAAAACAAAAATCTGGATACAACATTTGATGTATTTCAGATGACCTATTTGGCAAGAGGAGTAAATTTTACTGAATTGGGACTCTCCTAGAAAAGAAGAATCATACTTTTGTTGTACACTTAGAAGCAATCCTCAAAATGTCAAAGATTGGAAGAACGGACGTTTAATCCTTTTAGATAAAAGTAATTAATTCATCACCATTCACATATCTTCAACTACACAAGACATCAAAAGCTTCAGTAACTTAAGACTACAAGAAACAGCTGCTTTTGGCCAATTATGTTCTGGACTGTCAAGATTCATAAGACTCCAACAATTCTTTCTCCCCATTAAAACAGAAGAAGTTTTTCGTCTAGGTATGGTGATTGTACCAGGAATTGTAACTGGATTTAAAAGAAGAGAATACACTCAGAGAGAATTACATTCCCCTTTCTTTGCCTTACTCAGTTGTAAAATGGAGATAGTAACAGCATTCAATAACAGAGTTATTTTGATAAGTGCCCAATAAATGTTGCCATGTGTCTAAATTTTAAAATATTGATAGACGTAATAATTTCATCAGGGCTTTGAAAATGCTTTTCTAGTCAGTTTCTTGTATTTGTTCATCTTGTGTTCATACAGGAAAAAAAGGTGGGGGTAGGGTGGGACAAGAAAGAGGAATTCCTTGGGCTCTAAAGTATCTACTACATACACCACTAATCCTAACAATGAACACATCCGCCTACACAGAAATACTTCTTAGTTCACAATCAATGGAGCCTGAATAGCAAGAGGTGAGAAAATGCAACAAAACTGTATGATTTACTCATATCAGCTGTGTATGAACGTGCGTGCATGCATACACAATTCCACACACGCATTAGGTTCTGCCATCTATAGCTATGTTTCTATAAGGAAACAATTTGGTGTCGTGACAGTGAACAGTATCTCACCCTTCTTATTCTGTACCTTGACAGTCTAGACTAGTGATTCAAAAACTTGGCTGATGAATAGAATCACCTGGGACCTTTTAAGAATTTCAAAGCTCAGGCCACACCTCCACCCAATTAATTCACAGAGTCTGGGGAAGGAACACAAGCATCAGTATTTTTTGAAGCACCACCCTCCACCCCCACCCCACAGATGATTCCAGTGTGCAGACAAGTCTGGGAACCATAAACACATCAAAAGCAATTTCCAGGCAGGTAGCATGTTTAGAAGTCAGGACTTGGAATCGCTCTTATACATCCATATATATCCCGAGTAGTCAGCATATTTGTCATTTAGTTGATGTGTTCATCAGTTGAGTTTACAGACCTTTAAAAAACGTCTAATTACAATCTTAAATTAATGAGATACATGTTGAGAGGACATGTGTGTTGCACTTTTGTTATTTTGAGAGCATAAAAGATTGCCAAAAACACATTTCTAAAGGACTATCAGTATATTATTTTTATTTTTATTATAGTGCACTATAATAGCTATTTAAAGCTGATTATTTTTAAAAGAAAATTGTAAAGGGAATCAACATTTATATCATTATTTTTCAATGCATTTGAAAATAATTCCCACATAACTAAACACGAAGAAAACTTCATGGTCATTGTTGAAAACTAACAAGTAGTATGTGGCTGATGGATCTTTCTTTCTTGAGTAGTACCAAAAAGATGATCTAACAAAGAGATGTTCAGATTTTGCTTCTGAATTTACCAAATGCTTGTTAATCTACAACTTACATAGTGAAAGGTAGAACTCATGTGATATAATTAGTAAACCAAAATACAAAAAAACCCTAGAGTGCTTTTTTACTTCATTTCCAAATTTAAATATAACTAAATATATAAATGCAGATAACTACGAATTGTATTACAAAATGAAACTGCTTTCAACAGTATCTCTGATGTTTCAGGACTTCCAAATTTAAGTATATATATTTAATTTAAAACATATATTTTAAGTCCTAAAACATATATTTTTATATATCTATGGAAGTCTATATATATTTAAATTTGGTATATATGGAAAATATATATGGAAGTCTATATATATTTAAATTTGGTATACATGGAAGTCCATATATAAATTTTTGTGTGTGTGTATATACACACACATATATATATATATCTCAAAAGTGATTTTTCCACCTTCTTATAACATGTCATGTCTGTTTTCAGTTACTTTGTAAACAGAATGAAGAAACCAAAGGGTGAAGTGGGTATGATCCAGGTGCTGGCAAAGAGAGAACAGAAAGCCCAGAGGTACCCACAGTGTATGAAGCGTATCCCCAAACTCCAGGCAGTACCCTGAGGCAGTGTATTTGTTCTTTCACCTACCACTTGACTTATTTCCAGCGTCCTGTGCTAGGACTGGTACCCTAGTGTTTACCAAATTTTGGAGTCATGAACTGGCTCAATGTTAAAATGGTATTTTTGGATCTATGCTGATCACAGAATAAAAACATACCACTTTTTTTGAAAGATAAGCAATTAGAGGCTGAGGGACAACTTAATAAGTAAGTGCATTTTGTGAAAGTGGAAACCTCAGCTCCTGTAAAAATGTCATGCCATGTGACTTCATGTACCTCGCAGCCATTAAAATTGAGTGGACCTTTCATTGCAAAGAAAACAAACTATTAAAACCTGATTAGGCAATTAATAGAAATGACTGCTATTCAATGGTTATATGTGTTTCAATCATGGTAAATAGTTATTTCTATGCAGTTCAATATTCAATAAAAGGATGCATGGTTATGCCACACTTGGGGTAGTTCACTTTAGTTCTAACTTATATAATCCTATCTTTGTGTTAGACAAAATCTAGAAACTGAGAAAACTGGGAATGTTTACTCTTCAAACAAAATTTTTAAACAACCATAAATATGGCATTTAATAGGAAAAACATGCTTCAAAAATAAATTAAGATCTTATATTCAGAAGTTAATATTAAACATTGTACTTTCATTTAGATGGGAGGAAGAAGAAACGCAAGTGACAGCATATACTGACAGATTTTTAATCACTATTTCTCTAATTTTTTCCCTATTTACTACAAAATGGCGATGGTTTCCTTAAAAATAATATTACCTAAAGAACGCATCCTGTAGAATAAAGGCATCTTCAAAGAATTCATTGATATGATAGGTTAGCAGTTGGAACTTAGACAATAAAATAAATGCAGATAATTGGGAACCGTATTAATGAAATAAATTGCCTTCCACAGTGTCTCTGATGTTTTAGGATTTCTTGTCCACAAATAGTTTGAAGCACTGCAGTTGCTCTCTGGGTACTAGGTAGAAAAGCCTTTGGGACTATGACTGGATGTGTGAGACTATTATTTCTGGGCTTTGGCGTAAGAAATACGATCTATTCCTCAGGAAAAACACTGAAACCAGCAGACATGGTAATTCAGGGTTCAACCACAAGAAAACAAAAAGTTCAGTTACACATAATTGCACTTGTCTAAGATAGAATCAATAGTAACATATTAACAACTAGTTGTTACATTAATATTTAATTTTGGTTTGTCAAGGGAATTCTAAATAAATTCTGGATTATTTCATAATTTCTATATTCCTCAATGTCTTTATATGGATATCATGTAAAATAGAAAATTGTGGCTAAATATTTAATTCCCCAAAGAATAGGAGAATAGATTCATGGGTCTTAAAAATATTACATTGAACATTTCAGAATATTTTGGCTGTCCTAAGAATGTAATCTTTTTCAGTTCTTACACTGCAGCGCTAATGGAAGAACTTGCATGACATTCTTAATAAAAATGCTGGCTGCCAAATTCACAAAAAATATTTATGTTAACAAATACATCGATGTTTTAAAATTAATTGGTCTTAGATTTAGCTACACAAACACAGCAGTTTCAATGATGAAAAACATTCCGTTCCTTTAATCTTTGGCTATATACTTGCTTAATAAATGAGTGTATGTATGCTAATGCTCAACTGTGCAGATGCTCAGCCCTCATTTTTGAATACTGAAAGTATTTCCACATTTATTTTTGATATTATCTTTAAAACAAAAAATGTATGTATTTTGAGTCCCAGAATATGTTAACCAATTTCCAATATAAATTGTTACTTTTTTCTGCAAAATAAATGTCATGTTCTTGGATGGAAAGAATGGAAATTGGAAACAGATAATTTTATAGTATTAATTTGACAGAAGTTACAAAAAAGACAATAAAATAGAAAATGAAATGTAACACCTTTATTCATCTCATCTGTCTCTTTCTCATTACCCATCCATCAAGACATTAACAGCCTCAGTACAGAGAGACAAATTGCTTGTTCATTTATTGTGAGAATCTTTTCCAGATAAGTGGCAATTTGCATCCACATGAGCAATGTATGGCAATGTCTCATCTGGCCCAATGCAGTATGCAATTTTGCACACAATGTCATGCTGACCTGAAGTAACTAGGATATATTGCTTATGTAAGAAATATAATGCATAGGGAAATATCACATTCATGTCTTCCAGCCCACAATCTTATTATGCCATGACAATCAAGCACACAGCAGATGCCACACCTGCAAATATTAGGAAGTTAATTGACCAGCGAAATATCATCAGGAATTTTCATTCAGGCCACAAAAATAATAAAGTTCACTTAGATTAGAGACAGCAAAAGTTTTGTATAACTCTTAAACATGTACAAAGAAAACGATTTAAAAATGGATGGGAGTATGCCTTAAAGACATGTTACTTTAAAATAGAGTAAATATAAAAGAGGAGCAATGTACAATATTAAAACTTATCACTAATTATAGATAATTTCTGGTATCCAGTAGGGATTTCTAAAATAATGCCATCTATTTCAAAATGCTCTTTTAAATTGTCAGAAAGCTTTTAAAATTATTTTTGACTAAAATCAAGAGGGAAATTTGACTGCAATGGGAGTAATGTGTCTCTCCCTAACAGAAGCGATTTAAATCTGTGAAAAGTGAGGCCTGACAGGCATAAATTGGCTCCTGTCTTTTGATATTTAGAAGATGCATTAGCTCTCTTTTCTTGACAGAACACAGTATTCCATAGGTAGATTAGACCCCATCAAATGTCTACACTAATAACTTTTGTGATTGCCCATCTTTCCATTAGAGTGGCCACTTTTTCCATTGTTTTCTTTCTGTCATTTAGTCCTGGGGTAGGGAGGGGAAGATTGGTCTGACGAAATATAAGTATCCTTTATAGTTCTTTCCAGGAAATTACATTTATTTCAAAATTTTATTTTCTTTCCAGCATATTACATTTTATTTTCTTATAGACCACATCCATCTCAACCTCTGGAGTCCTTGATAAATACCAGCGTAGAAAGCAATGGAACTCAGGCCATCACTTAGTGTCACAAATCCATGACCACTTGACATTTGGGTATCTTTGATTACTTTTAAAGCTATTGTAGGGGTAAAATATCTTCTAGGATATATGAAATAAATATTCAGAATTTTACAAAAAGCTCTAAATAAACAAATGTAAGAAAATATATGCTTCTATTTTTAGTATGTGGTAAAGCAGAGGTGTTTTTAATATGCAAATCATGCTTGAAATTAAAGAATACATTTAAGCTCCATTTTAGGTCAAGGGATTCTCTTATCGTATTACTATCTCCATTGAGATTAAATTTCTTTCTTGACGTGCAAAAGTTAGGTGATAGAGCTTTTTGTACTTCAAAACTGATTTATTTTACCTTATGCTCTGTTGGCTTTAATACATAAAGAATTGCTTTTAAGTATGCTTCAAACTGCAAATTTTTACTTACATATGTAATAAAATGTTCGTTTTGTTTTCTTAAGAAGGCATATTTAATAAAAAATATTATACAAAAAAATAGGCTGGGCGCAGTGGCTCATGCCTGTAATCCCAGCACTTTGGGAGACCTAGGCAGGTGGATTACCTGAGGTCAGGAGTTTGAGACCAGCCTGGCCAACATGATGAAACCCCGTCTCTACTAAAAAGACAAAAATTAGACAGGTATGGTGGCGGGCACCTGTAATCCCAGCTACTCGGGAGGCTGAGGCAGGAGAATCACTTGAACCTGGGAGACGGAGATTGCAGTGAGCCAAGATCGCGCCATTGCACTCCAGCCTGGGCAACAGAGTGAAACTCCATCTCAAAAATAAAAATAAAATAAAATAAACATATTCATTGGTACTGAAATATTAATGGTACTGTCCAAAAATTCCAACCTATAGAGTTTCATTTTTCCTTTAGTCTTTTTCTTCACACCTAAGCTACAGAAACATGTCAGTACGGTCAAGTAGAAAATATTTTGAAAAACTGCTTGTTTATAAATACAGAGTTTTGAAAGCTATTCTCACAGGAAGAGGCAACCACAATTTAATAGAGCAAACAGAAAAATAATTCTCTTCAAATATTCACAAATATATCGTAAAAATTATAAATGATATAATTAATGTTTGGCAGTTTTTATTAATATAATCCTCAAAGGGGTGCATTTTTAATCCTTTTTGGCAACTTCAAATGCCACACACATCCTATCCATAAATATTACGGCCTTTCAATTTGGCAAACAAAGTTTAGCTATTAGACAATTAAATACTTTCTCCAGAATTTGTCTCTTTTACTTTTGAAGCTTTGTCCTGCAACACACCCAGACCAACGCCTGCCTTCCACCTTAACTTCAGAGACACTTCACAGAAAAGCATGTGAAAAGAGGGGAAAAATCCTGACACCATACTTGCTTTAGCCGCCACTTTCAATAAAAAAAAGTATAAGAAGAACAACTTTAGATTTGCTTTGAAAGAAAACTGGGACGATAAAAGAAGTACACACACACACACACACACACACACACACACACACACACACACACCTTGTTGCTCCCCTGATACTAGAATTCAGCAAAATAATGAAACATAGAAATTAATAGAAATTCTACTTTCTGTAAGTGTGGTTATCTTTATTTATTCAACAGTTCACTTTCTCAATTATTAAACTAATGGAATGATTCCTTGCTATACCAATAAAATGGAATCAAATTTGTTCTTAAATAAACACAATTGCATTCTTTTCCATATGTCTGCAAAGAGATATTTAAATGCTTAAATCTCTTAGGCTGCATAAGAAAAGAACTGAGTAAAACAGAACAGACCACACTGTCTTGGTTCAAATTCAGGCTCTGCCATTTAATCATTAAGTGACTGGGGTAAGTTAACTTATCCTTTGGGGGTATTCTCCTGATCTACAAAATGGAAGAAAAAGAAGTTCTTAGAACACTGTTGTATAAAATAACAGAAGCATTTATAACAGCACCTGACTCTGAGTACTCAATAAACATTAGATGATACGAGTATATTAGGTAACTATGACTATTATTATCAGTGTATGTATAGATACAACATATATACACATATAGTTATTCAACAATTCATTCTCAATCATATACTGCACATATTTGTGTGTGTGTCTGTGTGTATCACACCCAAAGGGTGTGAATCCATTCAGTAGGTTGAAGTTCACTTATGAGAATTTCACAGGTGCTCATATAACTAATTAAATAGCAATACTGAAAGGAACATATAATCCATTTTACAAAGTTTTATACACTATAGCATTAATCCATTTAATTATTCACGACAGGTAGTACATCAGACAGTTTCTTACACTGGGGCCAAATTCCAATTCTTTCTTCTGGCTATGAAGACTCTATCCCTGGCAAAGATGTAACTAGGGGAGAAAAATTCCCAAACATCAATGTGTCATTCTCTACTCCAATTGCATTTATATCCATTAGGAAGTGGAGCTAGATAAATAAGGTGCAAAAGTAGCTCAGAATTCCATGCTCTCAGTAAAGGTTGGAGTGAACTAAAAATGATAAGAATCATCCAAGAGAACTCAAGCCCTCTGAGTATATATATATGTACACACACACACACACGTATATGTACATATATACATATACATACACACAGAGACCCAAGTATGCATGCACATGCACACAAATTCACACTCGCACGCGCACACACACGCACACACACCTTGTTGCTCCTCTGATATTAGAATTCAGCAAAATAATGAAACATAGAAACGAATAGAAGAAATCCTACTTTATGTAAGTGTGGTTACCTTTATTTATTCTACAGTTTATTTTCTCAATTATTAAACTAATGAAATGATTCCTTACTATATCAATATCATGGAATCAAATGTGTTTTCAAATAAACCCAATTCCACTATTTTCTACTGATGGGTAACTTACTATAACATCAATAATAAAGTCATATTTACTTAAGATCTTATTTCTAAGTAATTTCCTAAGTTGCTTCTACCATATTTAAACGTAATTAAAACATAAAGATGCTGCAAGAAGAATATAGAAACACTAGAAATACTAAATTATGAGAGATTACACTTTTATCATTAATTATGAATTGAACTGGCTGGCATACTTCTTCCTAAAAGCTTATTATTATTTCTGCTTTCACAGTGTACTTCTAAAATCTAAGACAACACAGGGATGTTGAGAGGCTGGTGGATGGGGGGCCAGGACGAAGGCAGAGAGAAAGAGAAAGAGAGATGTCTCCAACATGACAACTCTGCTGATGAGGTTGGGTGCAGTGGCTCATGCCTGTGATCCCAGTATTTTGGGAGGCCAAGATGGGAAGATCACTTGAGCTCAGGAGTTCAAGATTAGCCTGTTCAACATAGAGAGACTCTGTCTCTACAAAAAGTAAAAAACTTAGCCAGAGGTGGTGGTATGCGCCTGTAGTCCCAGCTACTCAGGAGGCTAAGGTGGGAGGATGGCTTTAGCTAGGGAGATGGAGGCTGCAGTGAGCTGTGATAGGGTCACTGCACTACAGCTTGGACAACAGAGCAAAATCCTGTCTCAACAAACAAACACACACACACAAAAAAACCTCTACTGTTGATATCAAACACTAAACAAACTGATAGATGACTATACCTGGGAAAATGTGTATATATACACATTGACATATAATAATATAATTAAGCACTCACTATAAACAAGGTGCTATATTTCATACTTAAATGTGTTTTAATATTCACAATAAATCTTTAAAGGAAGTATAATTACTCATTTTTTGATGAAGAGACGAAGCCTCAGTGAAGTAAAGTAACTTGCCAACATTAAAACTATGAGTAAGTGGTGGCAGCAGGATTTGGATCTAAGTACGTCTGACTTTAAAGCCAGTGTTTAAAGTACTATGATAGATTGTCTTCTGCAGCTAACAGTATGACTGACAAGGCTAGGTGTGATGGTAGAGCATACAAAACAACGTAACTCTAATCAGAGTCTAAGAATGTTATAAATATGAATACTTTTTTGTTGTTTTTGTTTCATTTTTGTTTTTTATATATTGCTATTGCTAATAACATTCTTATTTCAGAATCCTACGATCTTTCCTGCCATATTTATTAGACTTTCTCTGACATTTATTATGAACAGACCAGCTGTCCTCCATCTCTTATAAAACAGCTTCCAATTCACACGGAATCGTGTGCCCCAAACTCCTCTCTCCTGTCTTCTTTAAAAAGCATATGTCACAGCTGCATTTCAGCTAGGCTCAAGTAGTGCCTCATCTGTGAGCCATCTCAATGGACAACTAACATTTTGAAGTGCACACAGAATGGGACCAATGGTGCCTTACTGTTCATTAAAACCATCCTGACAGCCACTGACTTGGCCTTTGTGATGCAGCTTCTCTCCATGTTTGCCCAGTTAAGTCAACACATCTGCACCTGTAGGCTGTCTTCTGATGAATCAAATGCGAAAACTGAAGTGATCCTTCAAAAACAGGAGGTTTAGACTTGTTTTTCTTAAGATAAGCAACTCTCCTGGACCAAATATGTATGAGTACATGTAGTACATCATTATTCTAACAAAGGAACAGTAAACATTCCGATACCTTAAAAGCAGTTGTTTTCAAATGGTTTGATGTCAAGACAGTTTTGCACTCTTGACAATTATGAGGACCCCAAATTTCTTTTACTTAATCATATCTATTGACATTTAGCCTGTTTGAAATTAAAATGTAGAAAAATGTAAATACTTATTGATTTACTGTAAAATAAAAATAATTCTATTACATGTTAACATAAGTAACACTTTCATGTAAAATAAATGTATTTTCCAAGACATAAATTTTGTGGAAAAAATGACATTGTTTTACTTTTTTGCAAATTTATTTAAATGTCTTGTTTAATGAGTAGACAGATTCTTCTATCTACTTCCTTATTCTGTCTGTTACAGCTTGTTTTGTTTAAATGTATGAAGACTATTCAGCTTCGTAAAGACATCGAGTTGGGAAAGGGAGAAGTATTTGAACAGTCTTTTCATATAATTTGGATATTCTCCTTTCATACTACACTAACACTCAACATGTGGTAGTTTTTTAAAGGTTAGCGTCAAAATGAAATCTAAAACCACATCGCTGAATGTTTTGCAACGTTACATTAAAATCCACTGTTCTATCTTGAACTTTGAATGGATCCTTTACCCATGCATGATTTTGGCCTTGTTGGCCCCTGAAAAGATCTTAAACACTGAGAATCTCACACACACACACACACACACACACACACACACACACAAAGCACCTCTGAAAAGAGTATGAATGAATCTAGCACAGTGACAAGGGAAGATGTGGAATTATGCAAGTAATTTACAGAAAGGTTCAAGGTCTTGGCTAGTTCATACCAGCATTGTGCAAATTGGAAAAGAGGCCCTCATTGAGATTTTGAGATTCAGTCTTGCAAACTTGACTTAGGGATGTACAGTGAGTTGGACTATAACCTTCATTTACTCCCTTGACCAGATGACCTTTTGCAGTGAACATACTACAAACTATATGCAGTAGTCCTAGTTACATTTGATAAACAAGGGATGGCAATTCACATGAAAAAAAAATAGAAGAGAAATATTGCACTTGTGAGTCATAACAATATGATATAATTTATGTTGGTTTCTAATTTTCATTCCTTCACTTCAGAAGTCTATCCACGACCAGTTTGACAGTAAAAGTCATGGTCAATAGAAAGTAATATCAGGTCTCAGCTGAGTGCTTTCATTTCATAACATGTGGATTATATGGGAAAAAAGAAGGTACATTAAGAAAAACATTAAAAGAGAAGAAAATCTATTTTAAAATCTTAATATGAAGAAAAAATTTTAAAGTGAATAACTCCCTTCAGTTCAGATGGAAAACAATACAATTTCTAAGCATTTTGACTTTATTTCCTAATGGAAAGAAGCTGTATGCCACCCAAAGTATCATTCACAGAAATACAATGAAATATGAATGAGATTCTAAAATAGTAAATTGTATAAAAAACAAAATAATTATAAACTGGCATTGTTATGTATTTCTCTAAAACATTAAGTCACTAATTTTAACAGGCTTGCATCAACTAAAGAACATATCAATGAAGAAATATATATTTCTAACTGAATTAACATTCAACAAAAAAGTCTATTTCTATTTCATTGCTCTTTTAATTATCCACCATCCTGCAACAATTCCCAGATTCACAACACTCCCTTATTCAATTTATTTGTACTTACTTATGATACAAATCTAATTTTTACCAACATAACCTACCATCAAGAAAACTAGCTATTTCCCACTATATCTGGTGACCAGAGGGCAAAATTCCAAAACTAAGGAATTGCTAATCATGAAGGTCTTTTAGAGACTTGTGCGTTGTGGTAAATAAGCAATTCTGTAAAACACAGGGTTCATAAATGATGACTCATATGTACTGGAGATTACCAATCAGTCTGAGTAGCCATTTAAAATGAATATATTAAAAGTCAGTTATAGAAAAATTACCGTATTTGGCACTAATTGTGGTTCTTTTTGCTTTACCACTTTCTGTGCTCATTAGAATCATATGCTGTGCGAATTCCTCCCTTTTGGAGAAACAGACACTATTGCATTCCTTACAGCATTAGTTTACCTTAGCTTTCTTCTATACCAAACTGCTACAGCCATTGAAAAGTACAGTACTACAGTGGCAGTGGGAAGCACGGTTTCTACTCCACAGATGACAAGCATGCATGGGCTGTATGGCCCGTTAATCTGTGCTCTAGAGATTGCTAGAAACCTTTCTAATAGTTTAGTCTTTAGTCTTTCTAATAGGCCTTAGTCTCTCTAACAGACTTTGTCCACCTTTCAATATAGATACAATGAAAATTAAAATGCATTCCATACTCTACTGTAAAAATTACATTTTAAAGTTATACTGATAAGAGCACTAAAAACAACGAGAACGAATAAAAAATATGAACATTAAGTGTGAAGCAACTTAAAGATGACCTTTAATTACAAAAAGGATTTAAATTACAGCCATACAGATGGTGAGGGAGAACGCAAATATGATTATCACTCATGTCTCTTTTAATAATGGGGACTTACGGAGCTCTGCACTGCAGGACAGGAAAATGGTGTTCAGCATGAGTATTTCTATTTATCTAAGTTCCCTAATACCCTGTGAGAGTCAAACTCCAGTTGGCCTACATATATTAGAAATATCAAATACATCATTCTTTAAACACAGAAAAATTCACATTAAATTAAGAATTGTTAGAAAATAAAAAAATTGCACATATATAATCATTTTTATGTTCACAGCAAGTATTACGTCATAATTTTCTTATTGTTTAGAAGTATGTATTTAGTTGGTCAGAAAGGAATATGTAGTCAATGTGAGTCTTCTACAGTTAATAGGATGAGTCTTGCCCAAGAATTGCAAACACAAAGGTTAAAGGAATATATATTAAATTTAAAGACATGTTTCAAGCATAACAAACACCTTTTATCTAACTACATTTTCTCAAGAAACCTTCTGATTATAATTTGATTTCCTGGCAACAAAATAATTTATTTCTGGTAGTGGATATTCTGGTTTCCTAATAAATAAATCATCAAACTGAAAACTAATCAATTGTATTTTTATTTCATTTTTCTTTTGAAAAAAGGTAATCACTTGATACTTATGTACATGATGTCAAGGATAAAAGAGCAATTCCAAGAGAAAAATCTAGGGGAAAAAGTCTTTTTTCACACCACCAGTGTATTTTAGTAAAACAGTTATTTAATTTTATGATCATGAATTATGCAACTGAAATGATATAAAAGATAATTTTAATAACGATGAATATTTTTGCTGATTAACTGTTTGGTATCCTAAATTGATTCTAATATCTCCAGCTATAAAAATCAATGATGCTGTAATAAAAGAATGAAATTATTTGGCCCTGAAATTCTTCAAAATTTGATTAATGTAAAGTCAGACTTCCATAGACACATTTCATAAAGACATTAAGAAGATAAACATGGGTATTAAAATATTCCTGAATCTTAATATTATATTACTAAAGGATAAAGGACTTCTTTATTGTGAATGCAAGAACAAACGATGAATAATAAATTTGCAGCTCAAAACGAATAATCTTCAAGATACAAAACAATTAGCAGTGTGTATACATTTCTTAAGGATCCTGCGTATTCCTGTAAAATAAAGCTGCTGTTAAATTCACATTTCAATTCACTTTATATATTTATCTTTTATATACATAACAGATGCAAATGTCAAGAAAATTTTGTGTTTGTTTTTATTTAATTTCTGTAACTTTTTTTACTGCTCCATAAAAAAATTACTTTAAATCATATTTAGGCTCACCCAAGGATTGCCAAATTTGTGGAAACATGAGAAAACGTGGGAATGTTTTACTATTCTAATCATACTAATACCAAAGCTGATTCAACTCCTAGAAAGGACCAATGATTATATGAAATGTCATCAGGTAATTCGTAAGAGTTGAGCAGAATCAAATATTAGGGCAATCTTGTAGAAAACTCCAGAGTGGATAAAGAGGATTAGGATGGAGAGAAATGAGAAAAAGAGAGAAATAGCAAATGACAGGATATAACCATCGTTTACATAAATGACCCTCTCAAGTCAACTAAGCAAATGTTTTTTTGGCAAATATTTTACATATTACTTTGCGTACAACATTCTCTCCATTGCATTAAAGATCATAGTTTTGAAAGGTGTAATGACACATGCAAAAAGCAATATTAAAGTCTATTTTCTAGAGTAGAGGTTCTCAGTGTGTATTCTCTGAACCAGCTACATGAGCAATACTTGGGAACTTGTTAGGAATACAAATTATCAGGCCCCATCCCACTTCTGCTAAATCAGAAGATCTGGGAGTGAGGCCCAGCAATCTAGATTTAAAAAAAAACATCCAGGTGATTCTGAAACACGCTAAAGTTTAAGGGCTGCTGTTCTAGACTCAAGAAAACAGGGTTTGGGGGTAATTACACCCTGAGGAGAAAATTAAGTCAAAGAGATCATTCAGTTTGTCACAGCACTAAATAATGCCAACTATTCCAATAATGTGTAAGTAACAGACGTTTACAATGAGAAAACATGGAACCACAGACATGAAAGAACTTAAAGGAAATAACAGATAATTACATCCATACTTGGAGAAGCTCCAAAATCCAATCCATGGCAAATGTGATATTCACATCTGTAGTTTTAAAATTCACTTTTGTAGAGCAAGTTACATAAATGCTTTTATGGAATTGATGTGTGGAGAATTCAGGCCATGAAATGTATAAACGTGAATTTGAGTGGTTAAGTTTTAAAAAGCAGAGCATCTAATTCTTGTAAACAAGGATTTCATGCATGTGCTGAACCACCAAACTACTTCATTCAGAGTTACTTTGTGACTAGTCCTACCTCTTTTATAGACATGAACTGTATTGGTGAAATTGTCTGTGCAATACTTGGACAGGAGAAATGGAAATAACGTCCATTGCGCTGTTGGAAACTGCTGATCTTGTCTTACCCAGTAAGGGTGTCATGCACTAGTAACCCGACCTTTAACCTGAACTTGCCTTTGGGGAATTTTGAGAAGGACTAAATCAATTGATATGGTCATTGCAATTGAAGGACTTGTCAAAATTTTTACAGTTTTCAAAGGGGGTAATTGGAATCTAAAATGGCCTGTAAACTACACAGAACTACAGTTTTCAATATACACAGAATCTAACACATTTCTTCTTTATATTCTATAACGCAAAGCAGGCAAAACTATTAGACACCAATTCCCAAGCAGATGCTGAAATCGTCTGCTATTCTGATTCCAATACATGTCCAGTGAGTCTTTCTTTAGTATAAGAAATGCAACATACTGTAGTTTAAACGAGAGAAGAGATATTTTTAAAAATGAAATTTAGCAAAAGTATTTTGATGATAATGAACTAATAATTTCCCCTAATAACTTCGTAAGTTTGGAGAATATGGAACACAGGGAAGAAAGTTCTCTTATACAGCTTAAAGGAAAAATACTTTATAGATGAGCCTAAAGATACTCTTTATTTTACAGTTAAAAGACGTTAAATTAAGCTGAATGATTTTAATTACAAATACTGGAATATACATACATATTTTTCACCTGTTTATGCTGTGCCACGAATTGCATCTTTATACTGGACAGAAAGCTAGCATGGTTTTTAACATCAATGTATGTTTTAAATTATACTAATAAGCAACATATCAGCTGCGAGGTGAGACTACATTGAAAAAGACGGCTTCAGCTTACAGAAAATACCAGCTGTCTCCACTCTGTGAAGACGGATTACCACCTGTCCTGTTATCTTCCATACACAATACAAGGCACGTTGGCCATTTTAACCAGGATAACTGTACCCATATGTTCTTTAATTCTGGTCTGCATGCTGCCTACCATTAAATATTCGTAATGGATCATTGTAAACAGGAGATTAGCATGGAAGATGGGGTGTTTAAGCTAAGTCTCAGCCTCTATTTTATTAAACTTCCCTGTTCTTGAAACCTTGCACAAGCTATAGTATTTATGGTAATATCATCAATTTTAGCTAAATAGTGAAGCATCCATGTGCAAATAGAAAACTGAGTTTATTTTCAAAGACGTAAAAAGTTCAGGCTGTATGTCACAATAAATTAAAACCTAGGTTACCATTTTTAAAAAACATTAATTTTTCAAATGATCACATACATAATCTGTGAGTAAACATCAGGCGTTTAACAAAAAGAACGCTATCTTTAGTTTGAAGAATAAAAATTTAGAATTGTGTATGAGTCACAGGAAGGGTTTCTGCTGATTGTTGCCCTCTTGAACATCCAATTTTCTCCGTCTCACTTAAACAAAACAATTATATTCTTGAATGCACTCAACAGAAATAGTATATGCAAAGAAGCACAGATGTTTTGATATGACAGCTGAAAAATGTTACCTTTATTTGAAAAATAAAATGTATATTTACCATTATATCGGTTATTTGACTAACTTTCCAGCCAACAAATGGGGATGGTTAAACAAATGTGCATTTCTACAATGGAATAAATGGAGTATAAATACTGTGCATCATATTAAAATGAATTTATATACTTGGTCAGCTTAATATGTCACTAATAGTATGTGAAATATGGATGATGAGATAGTGAATTCTGCTTTGGTGAGTGTAGGGCTAACCCAGCTATATAGAAATCAAACCCAATTTGTGGCCCTTTTATATTTACATTATGTATTGTAGTCAACTGAGCAAGGGGCCTGAGAACAGATTTACCAGTGGCTTTTTTGCTTAGTTTTCAATTTTTAAAATGTCAAGCCACTATACATTAATCCAAATGATTAATAATCTAGA